>NC_140503.1:3939679-4057179 GCF_964339955.1 Pipistrellus hanaki
GGTGCAGTTGGGAGTCCGGGTCCGGGGTGGGGTGGGGGGAGGCTCTGGCTTACGCAGCACCTCCAGCCCTGTCCTTTCCGCCGGCCTGTCCTTCAGTTGCACCCGGGCTTGCCTTGGCCTCCCAAAAATCCAATTCAGATGCATACTCTCCCCCAAATAAACAAAGTGCAACACATCCTTTTGCATGGAATCAGGCGTCCAGGCCAGCGTCGCCCCGCGGTACCCCCCACCCCCGCTGCGAGGCCAGCACCCAGCACCCAGCACCCTGCACCCTGCACCCTGCACCCTGCACCCTGCAGGCCAGTCGCTGTGTTAGTTGTCTCCGGGGCGCTCCTCGCGGGCACGGCGCAGCGACCCTTGTGCGCCCTCTAGCGTCGGCCTCTGGGATTGCCACGGCCTCTGGGACGCCGCCTCAGCTTCACCAGCCGCCATTGGATGCGGGTCCCAGCGGGTGCAGGACGAGGGGGGTGCCCAGGGGCGTGCGCGGTTACACGAGTCCCCTCCGAACTGGGGGCGCGGGGTGGCCGATCCTGTTGCAAACTTTGGGGAGTCCCTTCCTTGTCCGGGGCCGCTCGCTCTCGTGGTCCAGCTCCTGACATTCCCCTGGAGCAGGGCGAGTAGGCCCAGGCTGCACCTGCCGCCCACTGTCCTCCCTCCGGTGCTCCCTGCTCAGCGCCACCTCCTCTCCCAGTCCCCTCCCAGCCCTGACCTTTCTCGCTTGCTCTCCATCTCCTGGGACCCGGTCGCTGCACCCCAGTCTCCGTTTACACCTCCTATTGTATACCCTTTCCCTCCGTCTACACCTCCTATTGTATACCCTTTCCCTCCGTCTACACCTCCTATTGTATACCCTTCCACTCTGTCTACACCTCCTATTGTATACCCTTTCGCTCCGCTCCCCTTATGAGAGAGCTGTGAAACCTCAGGTGCCAATTCTGGTCTCTCCCAAGGTCTGTGTTGTGCGGGCCCCCCCCCCCCCCCCCCCCCCAATCCCCAGTCTCTCTTTCTCCTTTTTCTGCACTGGGCCTCACTGGGTCTGTGCTCTGTCTTGATTTCTGTTTTGCAGTCTCCACCCCTGTATTTCCTCTGCCCTGTTCTCTTATTCCGCCCCCATCTCACTCTCCCACCTGCTCCCCGGGGACGTCTCAGTAAATCAGGGGTGTCCCGTTTAAGGATCTCAGAGGCAGGCCCTCCGCCTTGGAATTAGCTGTCCAGACATGGCGGTGAACGGCCGGTCCCCGGGGTCACAGGCTCTGCAGCCCTCCCCGGGCCCAGGCTGTGTGCTTTGTTTTCCGTGTTGCTTTAAAAAACCCGGGCAGATGGGAATTCTTTCTGGAACGCACCGTCCTCATTCCAGGAGTGGCAGTAAGTGTGGGGCTGTGGCTGGAAGGTGGTGGGGGCCCAGGCCCAGGCCAGGCCCAGGTGGTGGCTCTCAAAGTTTGGACTTTTTAGGATAATTGCAGCTCTTGCGGGCAGATTTGGCAGCCTCAGAACCAGCCGTTGTTGTTTTTCTTCTTCTTCTTCTTCTTCTTCTTCTTCTTCTTCTTCTTCTTCTTCTTCTTCTTCTTCTTCTTCTTCTTCTTCTTCTTTCCTATCATATTTTTATTGATTTCAGAGAAGAAGGGAGGGAGGGAGAGATAGAAACATCCATGATGAGCGAGAATCACTGATCGGCTGCCTCCTGTGTCTGACCGGGAATCAAACCGTGACCTCCTGGTTCATAGATAAGATGCTTAACCGCTGAGCCCGCCGGCCGGGCCAGCACACCTCTCTTAAAGACGTGTTCCATTTCCGTCGCCATGAAACTTCCAACGGCTGTTTGGATCTGAGAAAAGGACCAACCGCCCACAGCACACAGGCATTCGGATCAAAACAACGAGTTCGCCCGTTCGTCTGCGCCGCGAGCTTAGAGCGGGATCACGCCTCGCGAGGCCCGGGAGAGAGGCGGGGAGGAGGGGCGCGTGCCCAGCGGGGGAGCACACATTGATATCACCCCTTCGGAGAGGGGTCTGGCAGTCTGTGCCCAGAGCCTTGACGATGCTCATGCCTTTTGATGCAGTAATTCCGCTTCTGGGAATGCAGCCCAGAGAAGTAACCTGGAACGGGGCGCGAGCCGTGCGCCCGGAGCTGTACACGGAGCTGCCGTGTGGGAAAGAGGATCGGGAGGTAGCCTGGACGTTCAACAAGAGCGGGCCTGTGTACGCCCACGGGGGCCTGTTTGGCGGCGGCCGGGAGACAGAGGCGATCCAACAGCCAGGCGCACGCGGGGTAAGGAGCTGAATGACAGCGCGGTCACACGGCGGCGCAGCCACGGAGGTCACAGGCGGGAGCATTCGCGGTGCGGGTCTCCGTGCAGGAGCCTAGGGGGCGGGGTGGTTTTCCTTTTTCTTCTGCTTCTACTTCTCATCTGCCGTCTAGTTGACGGGATGGAGTGTGCATTTCTCTTTAGAATAGAAGGTAAGCAGTTGCCTTTTTCCAAATCGGTTGTGAAAGTGAGACAACGGGCTCAAGAAGGAAGGTGAAGACGAACGAGGGGAGGGAAACCCAGGTCCCGGGATGAGCAGGGGCTGTGAACTGGCCTGCACCAGCTTGCAGAGCATACGTGTGTGTGTGTGTGTGTGTGTGTGTGTGTGCCTGTTCCTAATTCTGCTGTGACTTCACGTGGGCAGCTTGAAAGCAACTCCTGTGGGAGTCTTTACACCAAGGCAATGGGCACATGCTGCAAGCCAGGCCTGTGTCCTCCGGAGCCAGTTACATGTTTCCCAGCATGCCCTTCGTAACAGGCCACGGCTTGCAGGCCCCTGAGAGCCAGGGCATCCTTAGATAGTCCTGGTCCTGCTGAGGAACTTCCTTTGGCTTCCAGCATGAGGTCAGGCCCATCGCCTAGGTTCTGGCGGCTTCCACAGCGCATGTCTGTAATCGGACTCTCACGTTGCATCTCTTGTTTTCCTCCTTTTTATTTTTACTTATTTTTAGGAAAGAAGAGGCGAGAGGGAGAGAGAGATGAAACATCAAGGATGAGAGAGACTCATAGGTCAGCTGCCTCCTTCACTCCCCACCCTGGAGATGGAGCCCTTAACCTAGGCCTGGGCCCTGTCCGGGAATGGAACCATGACTTCCTGGTTCATAGGTCAACGCTCAACCACGGAGCTACGCCAGCCGGGCTTCCTCCTTTATAGGTTTTAGAGTTCCTTGGGTAAGGGGTGCCTTTGTCCTGCTGGGTGCTGACTCCCCACCCAGGGCCTACCACACAGTAGCTTGCAGTAAGTACTTGATGAAGACATCAATGAAGAAACTCAGGGGGAAGAACTTGGTCCTGGGTTTGAGTCTTTCTCTGGCTCTTTCTAGCCATGTGACACTGAGTAACAATCTGTCCCCCTCTCTGAGTCAGTGTCCTTGTATGTGACATGGGCGTCTAATCTCTCTCCTTGTCCACCTCACAGGGACATTGTGAAGCTTGAGAAAAATACAGCAATGCTTTGAAAAACCATGCAAATAAAAACAGATCCAGAGACAGAGAAGCCTCGATCAGACCGTCAAACCTCAGAGGAAAGGCAGGGAAGGGTGGGGATAAGCGGGAGAGATCAACCAAAGGACTTGTGTGCGTGCATATCGGCCTAACCCATGGACACAGACACCAGGGGGTGAGTGGGGGGGGGGAATAAGGACACATATGTAATACCTTAATCCAGGGGTCTTCAAACTACAGCCCGCGGGCCACATGCAGCCCCCAGGGGAGTCTGATCCTGCCCGCCAGGTTTTTTGGGCAGTGAGCGCAGCCAAGGTGTTACAGTAGGAATTAGTAGTTCATATAGTCCGACCCTCCAGCTCTCTGAGGGACCGTGATCTGGCCCCCACTTTAAAAAGTTTGAGGACCCCTGCCTTAATCAATCAATAAATTTTTAAAAATATATATTTTATCGATTTTTCACAGAGAGGAAGAGAGAGGACAGATTCAGAAACATCAATGAGAGAGAATCATCGATCAGCTGCCTCTTGCACACCCCCTACTGGGGATGTGCCCGCAACCAAGGTACATGCCCTTGGCCGGAATCGAACCCGGGACCTTTCAGTCCGCAGGCCGACGCTCTATCCACTGAACCAAACCGGTCCTGGCAATAAATAAATTTTAAAAAAGAAAAGAAAAGAGGAAAACCATGCAAATAAACAGCTTGGCTTTGAAAATCCAGGGACATTGATTTCTCTCCAGTTCTTTGCCATCTTGGGTTTGGGCATCAAGGAAACCAAAGGGCCTGTATTGTCCCCTGACTTAATGCCGTGGGACCAGCGAAGCGGCCGCTCACCTGCCTCCGGTCCAAGGAGAAGCTGCGACTCCCGGACCCCCCTCGCCAGCCGGGAGCACGCTTCCTGCGGACGGACGTGCGGGAGGAGAGAGGCCCGAGGCAGCCGCCGAGCTCCTGGGTGAGGACTGGCTCCTCAGATGTTCCCGGGGCACGTCCTCTTTGGAAAACCCACCCACACACGTAGTTTCTCTTCTCTGAGAGCTGTTTCCCCTCCAGCCTGGGATGGGAAAGACGGTCGTGGGCTGAAGACGGCGCACCAGGCAGGGCTGCTCCGCTCCGAAGGGGTTAATTGCATCGGAGCTTCGGAAAGCGATTATCTGATTAAACTTTGAGAGGGAATGGGAGAAACGCTGGGTGACAGACTGTCTGTGGGAGGGTCCCCTGAGGTGCTCTCCGCTATTGCTAATCCTCCTCCCGCCCGGCTGTGCCTCGTGCTGTGGAGGCCAAGTTCAGGCCCGGCTCCTGGCGCTCCGGAGGCGCTCAGAGGCTTGTGGGCAGGGCCCCCCGCGTTCCGGGCCCCCGAGTTCTGGGCCCCCCATGTTCCGGGCCCCCCCGCGTTCCGTTCCCCGCCTGAACTCTGGAGTTGGGCCCGGATCTCTTAAGAGACATCCATCCCCGGTCCTCAGCTTTCCAGTTTCTATTTAAAATCAAAAGGTTATTTCTGTGCTTAGATTATTAGAACCACGGAATGGAAGCCATTGGAAGGGCTGGGAGTTCTTCTGGATCGTTATGAATGTAGCCCAGGCACCCGTGTGGGATCCGCATACTTAACGCTGCTGGGGTTATCCGGTCCTTCCGAGGGGGCCCACGCCAGGAGGCACCTGGTGGGGCAGAGTGGGTCTGAGATGCGGGGCTGGGAGCAGCCCACGGGGGAGAGGGGAGGGGCTGGATGTGCCGCTGTTAACGGGGCTCCTTGTAACTTATAAAATGATCCCATTTGTTCCTCATTCCCAGTTTGCGACGTGGTAGCTGCCCCACTGCCCTGTGTCGGTGTGGACTCTGCGGAACGGCGGCCTGGCATTGGGGGGCCCTCTCTTTGTCCCCGCTGCCCGGTGGGGACCCTGGAGAAGGAGGAATTGGATCCCATGGGCGGGGAAGGAGGGAAGGTGATAGAGAGGCGGCACTTGAGTGCCATGTTCTCAGGCTGGCTCCGCTCATAGGAAAGGAGGCACAGAGGAAGCGAGGGGGCACCGCGTCTGGGGCTCTGCGAGCTGGCGGGCGTGGCCGGAGACCTGCCTGGCTGTGCGTCTTAATGATTCCTGTACGCAACAATGAACATGTATGGAGCCCGGTCGGTGTGGCTCCGTGGCTGAGCATCTCTCTGTGAACCAGGAGGTCACACAGTTCATTCAGTTCCCGGTCAGGGCACAGGCCCGGGTTGTGGGCTCCATCCCCAGTGGGGGGCGTGCAGGAGGCAGCGGATCAATGATTGTCTCTCATCATGGGGGTGGTGCCCTCAGCCCCGGCCTGTGCCCTGACCGGGAACCAGACCCCAGCCTCCTGGTCCACAGACCGATGCTCACCCACTGGGCCACACGGCTGGGCCAGCGGCGGCCGTTCTTCCTAAGGGATCACCGCCTTTGGGGAACGGTCCCTGTGCCAGACCACCTCAGGGGCCGCCTGAGGAGGGAGGCAGGGCGTCCTCAGCGGGCTGTGCTTTTTGCCTTCCTTCCGCCGAGCTGTGTGCTTTCTGTTTGACAATCGCCAGTCTTTGTTATGCATTTTATCTGGTGATTTTTAACATTTATTGGTGCAATTATTCAATGTGTACTTTATACGAAACATATGGATCAGATTTTGATCATTTCTTCCTGCAATTAATTCAACTGCTGGGCCTTTCCTGCCGCCGGTTTTGATTCACGTGCTAGTACAGGAGCCTCCGTTGGCACCCTGACCGGGCAGAGCAGTGTGGATACTTGTCCACCGTCAAGCACGTTTGGGAAGACCACTGAGGCCATGCTTTAGCTGGTACCTGGCGCCTCGGGGCAGGCCTGCTCGGCTCCCAGGCACACAGACCTGCACTAACAGAGGGTGCCCGTGCCTTGAGCGAGGAGATGCGAGGAGCCGAGGGTTCCAGAGTACATCTTCCAGAGCCAAGTGATCCGGCCTGAGGCAGCGACCACAGCACAGGGCACCCTGAGGCACGGCCCTCCTGCACCCCGAGGGGCTCTGAGGGCGCCCCCTGGCCACCGCGCCGTGCTGTGCTGCGGACCAGTGAGCGCCTCCTCTGTCCCTCCTCCTGGGAAAGGACAGCGTCCTGATCCGGCCCCTGGGCCCTCGGGGCCAGCAGGCTCTTGGTGAATCTTACATGCCATGATATCCCCTTGTTTTAGCGGCCTCTGCCTCGGTGCCCATGGTAGCTGGAGGAGACACACACATGTGCGCACACGTACACACACACACACACACACACACAGCCCCCGGGGGCTGGCAGATGCAATTAGCCTCCGGGTCCCTCAGAATTAGATGCAGGTGGCTAATTGCCCATGCCAGGAGGCACCATTCGTCATGTCTCTGTCCCCACTCGGGGCTCAGCGTGGGAGTGGGATCTGAAGGGGGAAGAATGGGGCCCAGTGTCTCCCGGAGCCCGGGCTGTGACGGGCAGCTTGGGGAGGGCTGAGGGGACGGGCAAGGGGGAGGGGACGGCTCTCCCTCTCCCCCTCCCCCGCCCCCTCTACACACTGCGCCGGTGCCTCCCAGCCCATCAGCGATGCCAGCCCCTGCCTCTGTGTAGCTTGTTAGGGTTTTCCAAAGCCCCTCTGCACACACTATTGCCTCCCGCAGCCACACCACTGGGAGGAGGTGGGTGATGACGTCCCATTTTACAGATGAGAAAACAGAGGCCTCTGGCTGTTGGTAGGGCCTCTGCGAGAGCCCAGGCCGGGGGTGCGGAGCTCTCTCATCAGGCTGCCTTTTGTCTGTCCTCACCGTCCTTTCCTGTGGGGGCAGAGGGGTGGCTTCCCAGGGGCCAGGCCGTAGGTTAGGGCTGAGCAGGCCAGAAAAAGTCCCAGTGTAACATTCGCTCAGGAAATTTTAACAACACGCCCTAACCGGTGTGGCTCAGTGGATAGAGTGTCGGCCTGCAGACTCAAGAGTCCCAGATTCGATTCCGGTTGAGAGCATGTGCCTTGGTTACGGGCACATCCTCAATGGGGGGAGTGCAGGAGGCAGCTGATTGATGTTTTTCTCTTGTCAATGTTTCTAACTCTCTCCCTCTTCCTCCCTCTCTGTAAAAATCAATAAAATATATATATTTTTTAAAAAAAGAACAAGGCTCTGCATGGGATTCAGCGGTTTAGGGAGCTCTGGTTTCGGGCCTGGCTGGGTCCCGGGCTCCAATATATGGCTGGCTCTTGCTTTCCCCTGCTTGTCCTATCTACTCTTTTCTTTTCTTTTCTTTTTTTAAAAATTATATTTTATTGATTTTTTACAATAAAGAGAGGAAGAGAGAGGGATAGAGAGTTAGAAACATCGATGAGAGAGAATCATCAATCAGCTGCCTCTTGCACATCCCCTACTAGGGATATGCCCGCAACCAAGGTACATGCTCTTGACTGGAATCAAACCCAGAACCTTTCAGTCTGCAGACCAATGCTCTATCCATTGAGCCAAACCAGTTTCGGCCCCTATCTACTCTTTTCTGTGCGTGTTCCCTGAGCCACCTCTCCCCCCTGCACTTCCACACTCTTTCACTCTCGGAGCATGGAAATGGTTAAAATAAATAAAAACGAAAGCGGAGTTGGTTGTGGCGCTTGTTCTTAATGACACACAGGAAACGACAGACCAGCCACCCTGCATCACTGACCACGGAGGGTTTTCCGTTCTCAGTCAGGATGAGACGCACTGAATCCAATATCATATCAGTGATTTGATTTGTTAACAATCAAATTGCAAATACCTTTTCATTTGGCTTCAAAAAGCAAACAGCCATTCAGAATAATTTTTATGGGTCTTGGAATGTAATATAAACTCAAAATATTGTGTTTGCAAGTCCCATTGGCATGACCGTATTATAATTTATATTGCCCTATTTTGATGTACGGTGGCATAATGAAACTTTAAAAAATATATTCCGCAAAGCCGCATCTAAGCCCACGCCAGCAGCACAGATTAATGTAAGAACATCGTGGGGATTCTTTGGGTGTTTTCTTAAGGAGATTTCTAGAGAATGGCTGTTCTACTCACCAAAGCTTTAACTTACGCAGGAATTGCAACGTCTCTCAGAGTTTTACTCTTGTCACTTTTCTAGACCTCCTGTCTGACACTCCCCCTCCCAGCCCTCCTCTCTCCCTCCCAGGCATCCTCACCTCTGCCCTACTTCTTTCGGTTTCCTGAACATACTGTGTGTGTATGTTTCTGTATTCAGTGTTCTGTTCGCCCTGTCTGTAAAGCTCATCCTATCTTCTCTGCTTGGGGGAATGGCTCTTAGACATTCTTCAGCTCCTGGCCAAAATGCCATCCCTGCTGACACTCCAGAAGTTACTATCGCCATTCTCCCACAGCAATGGGAGGGGACTCTGTATGGCACTTGTCACTTGTGTTATTGGTATTTGTTTACACACACTCCACTCTGAGTTCTTTGAAAGCCTGACTGTGTCAACCACGATGCCTGGTGCACAATACTTGCTCAGTAAGGGTTGGTGCAATGGTGGATGGATGGGTAGGTGGATGGAAGGCAGGTAGGTAGATGGGTGGATGGATGGGTGTGTGGGTAGATGGGTGGAAGGATGGGTGGGTGGATGGATTGTAGGAGGATAATGCTCTCTCTGGTCCTGGAGGCCTTCAAGCACAGGGCTTGGGTTGTCAGACAAACGAATCTGTAGTGCATTATGCTATGACTGTAGGACAGCTGTGATGTCCTTAGGCAATAGGAATTTTTCAGCTCTGTTACAATCTTACCCAAGCACCATCATGTGTGGGGCCTGGGTAGACTGAGCTGTCAGTATGTGGTGCATAGTTGAGCCAATTATTGAAATCTCTTATTCTTTTTAGTGCTTTTTCAGTAGGAAAGCAGATAATTATAGTGCCTGCACATAATGCAAACTTAAATTTCTTCCTAATTTCAGTTATTTTCACCTACTTGCTTTGGGTAGGACATCCAGGGAAATGCCGAGTGATGAAGAAGATAGCAGGTATCCTTCTCCTGTTCCCGACTTTAACGAGACTGTTTCTATGATTCATCACTGGAAATGGGTTGTGGTGGTTTGCGGGAACTATACTACCAGTGTGCTAATTAGGGCATAGGTTGAATGGTAAGGCAAAGATACTCCAAAATGCAATGGCTTGGATAACACAGAAGCTAAATTCTCGTTTACGAAAAAATTCACAATGATGGCACAGGGTAAGCAGCCCAAAGCTGGTTCTGCCATTCTTCACCAACCTGCTCTACTCTTGCACATTCCAGCCAGCAGGAACTGGGAAAGGAAATCTAGGGTAAGCAGCTTCCTCTTTAGAGCAATGGCCAGGCAATGGGAGGTATCATTTGTACTCGTATCCCATTGGCTTGAACAGAATCACCTGATCACAACCAACTGCAAGGCAGGCTGGGAAATGTAGTCTCTGGCTCAGTGGCCAGACTGCCAGGAAAAGCTGCGGGTTAACTACAATTGAAAAAAAACGGGGAGAGAATAGACCATAGAACTATATTTGCGTTTCTAGGATTTGACTCCCTGGATCAAGTTTTATTATTCCCTTAACAGACTATTGATCACGTTTTATTTAGGATTTGCTTCTACGTTTATAAATGAAACGGACCTGTAGTTTTTATGTGTGCACCTGTTTTGTTTTTAGTACCAGGACCATGCCAACCAGAAAGGATGAGCCGGGAAGCTGTCTGCCTTTCTCCATGCTCTAGAAAAGTTGGTATATTATGAAACTATTTTTTTTTTTTTTTTTTGTGAAGACTTGGGAGAATTTGTTCTTCAAACCATCTGGCATGGTGATTTCTTAGAGGCAGATCTTTAGCTCCTTTGGCAGAAAAGGCGAATTGTCCGCAGTATCCGTTCTCTCCTTTTTCTAAGAGAAAAGGAGTCTTGATTTGTAGCTGGGCATACAAGCCTGCAATGCGACATTTCCCGGCTTCTTTCGTGGCTGGGTGTGCGCGAGCTCCAACGGTCAGGCTGGAAAGATTTCAGAAATCAGGTGGCAAAGGCCGTGATGTTTGTGTGCAGCTTCCGGAACATGCTTTTGCATGTGCGTGTCCCCCTTCTTCCCTCCCCGGGCTGGCCAGAAGCAGGGCCCCGAGGGGAGTCCGCTGGCACCAAGCTGGGATAGTGGGTCAATCCATGATGACAGGGAATCATTGATTGACTGCTTCCTACACCTCACACTGGAGATCGAGCCCGAAACCTGGGCGTGTGCCCTTGACCGGGAATCAAACCGCTATCCCCTGGTCCACAGGTTGATGCTCAGCCACTGAGCCCCGCTGGCCACATCTCCTTAACAACCCCTGACTCCACATCTCCTTAACATAAGCCACAATTTAATGAATTGCATTTTGAAAAACTCCTCTGTCTGTAGCTATGCCTCTTTCCCATTTCTATTATTTATCTGTTCTTCCCAAGGCGCCTGTATGAAATGATGTAGGACAACTCTGCCAGCCTCACCAGGTCAGCCTCAATTAACCAGGAGTGGAGGGGCGGTCGGGAACGAAGGTTCTGGCGAACTCAGTGACTTGCCTGACTGGGCCCATCAGACAGCTCAGGTTATCATCGCGAACTGGGAGGCTTACACAGTAGGACTGGATGGCCTCCCAGTCCAGCGGCCACCAGGTACCCACCAGGTCAAGGCGTGGGTACCAGAGGCGGTTTGCGGGTGTCCTGCCTCGCTGAGAAGGGTGCAATTCCCAGGGTGGGCATCCAATGCCGGGCAGAGGTTGTCGCCACTCCCAAGTCTCAGAGCTGCCTCACCCGAGCTTCCGCCCTACAGCCCTGGGGACATGCGTTTGAGCTATCGCAGGCCCACTTTTGTTAGCCAGACACACCCCACACTGTGTCCGTACCAAGGGATGCTTCTAGAAACAAGGCTTGAGTAAGGACGTGCTCTGAGTTCTCTCTTCTTCCTCCCGACATCAGTGCTTCGTCTGCGTGGATAACGGAGTTTCTCCTGAAAGAACAGAATTCTGTATGCAAACACCCACGTCATTCTTTGAACAATTAGCCGGGGATCTGGCTGGGGCTCAGGCTCGGTGCTGGGAATAAAAGCCCGGCTCTACTTTGACACGAAAAGACAAAACGCTGCTGGTGATGGTGAGGGTGGTCGTGGCCGAGCTGCCTGGGACACCGGGAAGTCCAAACTCCATAGTCTCTCCTCTTGAGAGCAATAGGCAGGAATGCACTGAGAGACAGCACGGGGCGAAGGAGGAAACTGAGAGGCATGAACCCACAAGAGCCATCCTCATCAGGCGTCCGTGCCACCGTACGTCTGCGCACCCGCCCCCGCTCAGAGTCGGCGTCCTGAACGTGCCCTTCGATGAGGAGAACAGATCTGAGGCTCGGATCCTTGAAAAGTCCCCATCACAGCTCCAACCAGTGGGGCTCCCGGGCTGTGCTGAGTGACAGGCCAGACAGTCGCCCGGCACCCAGTCACAACAGGGGAGGGAGGCCCGCCCCCCTCCTTCCCCCTCCGAACAAAAGCCCCCGCGGCGCTGTCAGGTCCCGTTCGGAAACACAATATCCATCTTGCCTTATCCATATTATTGATGGGTGGTGGGTATTCGACGGTAATTATGTCAAAAATGAAATATTTCAGAATGTGATTGGCAGGCTGATTGCGGTAATGCGTGGGATTAACCCGGCGCTCGCCTGCGCGCTGAGAGGAAGGCTGTCGGTGGCAATTATTCTATTTTCTTTCAAGTTTGCCAAGATTTCTCTTGTTTTCCATTGTGTCCCTGAAAAATAGCCCGCCCGGCACCTGTAGGGGGCGCCCTTACTGTTCTTCCCCAGGGGAGCCGGTGGATGGGGTTGGGGGCAGAAATGAATCTTTGGCTCCTGTGAGCTTTGCCAGCCTCTGGAAGCGACTAGAACCAAGGACAAAGACTGCCTGAACTCTCTCTTTCTCTCTCTCTCTCTCTCTCTCTCTCTCTCTCTCTCTCTCTCCCAGTTTTACTCTCTGTCTCAGGCTCTCTTAGGGTCCATCTGTCTCTCTTTCATCATCTCTTTGTCCAATCTCCTCAATTCCAAGTCCTTGAAGGAAGGGACTTATTGGCTCCGTTTGGGTCACATACCCATTGGCTGCCATTTTGTACGATGCCAACTCCTCACCCGCCACCTCTGAACCCTGGCACAGGCCGCCGATGGGTAGACATGATGGGTAGGTCCACTGCCAGATGGGAAGGAGCAGGTGGACACAGCTGTCTCCATGCCCCTGGGAATGGTTGCGCTGGGTCCAATTTTGCTCTCATTTTAATTCAGTGACATGTTCAGGGAACCTACGAGGCGCCAGGCTCTGATCTGGACCCTGCTGGGTGTAGAGTCCAAGAAAGGACACCCCTTGGCTGCCCCCTGGGGTTCACAGGGCATAGGGGGACACAGGAGGGCCTCCCTGGCCTTCTCCAGCTGCTCTTCTGCTAACCAGAACCCCCAGAGGAGAAGGATCTCCTCTTGAGAGGGGAGCACCTGTTGAGTGCCAGAGCCCTCCAGGGCCCCGTGACGGCGGTGCTCAGCTCAGGAGGAGGTGTCCCTCCTGGCCCCGGAGGTCATCCCATCCAGGCGAAGAGCCTCTCCCAGAAGCCTGTGGGCCGGGGCTGTCGGGGCCTCTTCTCCCGCCTTTGCTCGGCCTTTGTTGAGAGCCCAGCGCATTGCTTGTAGGAGTGTTCTCTCTGGAAGGCCCCGAGTGCCAGGAAGGGCTGGCTCTTCTTTGTCTGTGTCTGAGGCCCAGCCCATGTATGTGGGACCAATGGCCTGTGTACTTTCCTGGGGCCACGAGCCGAGTGGCTCAGCCGGCAGGGCTGTGTGCTCTCCCAGCTCTGGGGCGCAGGTCAGAGGTCAAGGTGTCACAGGGCCCGAGCCCCCTGGAAGCTCCGGGAAGGTCTGTCCCAGCCTGGCTCCTGGCTCTGGTCGTTCCTCGATGGTGGCAGCCTCACTCCGCCCTGCGCGTGCCTGTGCCCAGATGCCCTCCTTGTTTGTTTGTTTGTTTGTTTGTTTATTTATTTATTTGGTTAGTTAGTTAGCTACCTAGTTAGTTAATCCTCACTCGAGGATATTTTTCCATTGGTGGTTAGAGAGGGTGGGCAGGAGAGGGAGAGACAGAAACATCGATGTGAGAGAGACACATCAGTTGGTTGCCTCCTGCACACATTCCTACCAGGGCTAGGGAACCTGCAACCAAGGTACGTGCCCTTGACTGGAATCGAAGCCGGGACCTTTCAGTCCATGGGAAGAGGCTCTATTCACTGAGCCAAACCAGCCCAGGCCCAGATGTCCCTCTCTATAAGGACACTGGTCACACTGGATTAGGGGTCCACCCCACTCCAGTATGACCTCCCTTGACAAATGACACCTATGATGACCCTATTACTAAAAAGGCCACCTTTCGAGGTATGCTGGGAGTTAGGACTTGAACACATGGATTTCGGGGACTCACAACTCAACTGCTCCCAGCCCTCCAGCTGGTCTCCAGGCCCCTGCCTCCCTGTAGCCTCACAATGGCCCTGCCACAGGAGCCGAGCTGCTGTGGCCCAGACTGCCAGTGCAGAGCTGGCATGTGAGCAGGCCTCGCCCCAGCGCAGGCTGGGCCTCTGAGTGGCCTCACCCGTGCTCTGGGCCTCTGGACTGACCTTCTCTCCCCCACAACATGGCCTCCCTGCCCCACGGTGTGTGTCAGCCCTGCCCCTGGACTCCGGAGACCCAGGTAAGGCTGCGCTTTGTGTTGGGCTGTTCTGGGTGGGGGGCGGGGGACCGTGGGAGGAGAGGAACAGCTTGGGACTGCCCCACACGCTTCCTCGGAGGGAGGGTTTGCTGGCATGGGTGTGCAGTCTCGGGTGTGGCCCAGGAACACGAGCAGTGGCTGTAGCGATGGCTTTGCCGTGAGAACGAAGAACCGACCAACATGGTTCTATTGCTTGGCGCCTGGAATGGCGTTAAACTCTCATCCGTTAATGAAACCCACCTGCTGATGATGCTCCCCATGTTTATGCCGCATTCTTGCCCGCATGGGCCGACAATCTTTGCTGGGTTAATTTGCATACACACTCCTGATTGGCTGGTAGGCATCACAAAGATACGGTCAATTTGCATATTTGTGTGTTGTCAGGACTGTGGCTGGGATGTGACCCATGATGGGGCAAAAGACAGGGTGGGAATGAACGATGCAATAGATGTGCCTGAGAAGTGTGCATGTGCATGTGCGTGCATGTGCGTGCATGTGTGTGTGTGTGTGTTTGCTTGCGTGTACTATTTCTTATCTTCACGGGACATTTCTGTTACTAGATCTGATGCTTTGAGATTGTCCACTGTTCTGTTAATGTCTTGCTGTGTCCAAAACCCCTTAGTGACGTACGGCAGCAGCCATTGAACTCCATGCTCAGTTTTGTGGGGTGGGCACTGGGGCAGGGACGCGAGGCAGTGTCTCTGCCCCCCAGTGTCGTGGCCGAAGCTCTGATGGTTTGACCTGGAGATGGCCGAGCAGCCCAGATGCAGCCGCATTGCTGGGGCCTGGATCCGAATGCTGGCCTGGTCCCTGATTCTTGCCCAAGCTGCATTAGCCCGGCTTCATGGTCCACACTGGCGTTTGCACTCACGTGACTGATGACCGGGCCGGGCGACTGGAACAGCTGGGGCTGTGGGCGTCTGGCCCTCCTCACACACTCCCTGTGTGGCCAGCTTGGGCTTTCGTACAGTGAGGCGCTCCAGGGGGACTGGGGCAGGTGGCTCCCCTCCAGAGTGGGTGCTCCAAGTCTGGGCGGAATCTCCAAGGGCCCTGCTTCCTAGGTGTGGCACTCACACAGTATCCCTTCTCCCCAGGCCATTGGCCAAGCCGTCACTGAGGCGAGTCCTGCACCCGGGGAATGGGAAGGAGCACCACCTCTTGATCGGAAGCTTGACAATGGGCTGCCATCTTTAAGCTTTAATGCTCCTTCAAAGCCTCCTCACAGGAAGTACAGTGCCATGCTTCCCACACGGATTTCATTCGGGGACTCTGGCGGGGCCAATGGGAAACGTTATGTTTTCATTTTCCTTGTCATTGCTGCCCCCCATTTCCGGGGATCCCCCTGCTGTTAGTGTCCATTGAGCAGACAGAGAGTGGACCAAATATCCCTGGTCCTCAGCTATTGACAAAGGGCGGGCCAATGACCCAGAGGGGCCAATCACATCCTCTTTTCCATAGCAGAGGACTGAACTGGAAGGTCACGTGGAACTGAGATGGAGGCAGGGGTGGTCCACGCACAACATGAGTGACCAGGACGACTGGGTGGCATTTTCCAATGGCCTTTACAGTGAGGAAGAGGAGGCTAGAGAAGTGAATGGCTGGCCTGGGGTAAAACGAGAGTCAGTGGGCTGAGCTCTAAATGGGGTTCTACCCATTACCCCACTTCCCTCAGTGGGACCTGAAAAGATGAAGTGACCCAATCAAGGATGGCACTGCAGTAATGAGGGAGTCAGAATTCAGCTCCACTTCTGGGTGGCTTGGCTGTCTTTCTTCCTTTAAAAAAACTCTTTTAGTTTTGTTTTTATTTTAATACTAGAGGCCCGATGCACGAAGATTTGTGCAAGAATGGGCCTTCGCTCCAGACAGAGCCGCCTTTCTGCCTTCCCATCCTGCCCAAAGGCCCGGAGTGGCTGGGGCGGTGAGGAACGCCTGCGTTGTTGCCATGGTGATGCCCTGCCACTCGGCACCTGTGTATGCAAATTAATGGACAATCTTTGTTGGATTAACTTGCATACACACTCCTGATTGGCTGGTAAGCATCATGAAAGTATGGTTAATTTGCATATTTCTCTTATATTAGTGTAGATATTTTTATTGACTTCAGAGAGGAAGAGAGAGGGAGCGAGAATAACATGCATGAGAGAGCTTGCCTCCCACATGAGCCCTGACCAGGGCCAGGGATCGAACCTACATGCCCTTGACTAGAATCAAACCCAGGACCCTTCAGTCCGCAGGCCAACACTCTATCCACTGAGCCAAACCGGCTAGGGCTCGGCTGTCTTCCTTGCAGCCCATCCAGGATGGTTTCGGTATCTGCCAGTGGGCACAGCAGAGGTGCAGGCCTGTGAATTGTGCCTGAGTCACTGGCCGGAGGTCCAGCCTGGCCCTGGGTTTGGCCACTGTGTCGGCTGCTCCCACGGCAGCCTTCCAGGGAAAAGGATCGATGGCAGAGTGGGTAGATCCAGCAAGGCTTTTGCAATAAAAGCTTTTTATGCCTCTTGTTCAAAGCATTTAAGTGCCTTTTAGATCACAGATTGAACCATCGACATTCTAAAGTGGAACCTTTTAATACCAAAATACACTTCCAGAGTGAAATTCCATTATGGGGAAAAGCATTTCACGGCACCGGGCTAGATAATAATTCTCTCACGTGTAATAGGATGTATGAAATGTTTGATGATAAATAGAGTTTCTCAGCATTGTAATAAGGCGACTGATACTGCAGTGTCTGTGTGTGCGCGTGTGAGTGAGAGTGTGTGTGTGTGTGTGTGTGTGTGTGTGTGTGTGTGTGTTGTGTACACGTAACTAGTTCCGTCTTATTCTGGACACCAGCTCCTTTATCTGTAAATAGTGGGGATTGAACTTGATGGGCTCTGAAGTGCTTTCCGCTGTCAGATTCTATGAAAAGGCTATTTTTCCACTCTGGGTTTCCATTGCCTCCTCCTTACAGTGAGGGCTTTTGAATCAACCAGGGAGTGTTTAGTGCAAGTGAGAGCTGGAAGTGGCTTAAATAAAGGAAAAGGGGGCAGGGGAGCACTTGATTTTTGTGAAATCGTGTATCATGTCCCAAGAAACTAAAAGTTTCAGAAGCGATCCGGGTGCAGGTAAGGGTGCATCCAGGGCTCGGCCGTGTTACCGCCTCTTGGAATGGTGGGCAGCCAGGCTCCCGCTTCATGCTTCCCTCCCTGTGGCCCAGGCTCCCATTTTCATGGCTCAGCGACTCCAGCTTAAGAACTTCTTCCTCCCAGGACTTCTCACAAAACCCCTGCATTGAATCCCATTGGCTCCGATCGGATGACCCATCTACCCCTGAACCAGTCACCAGTTTCAGGGTGCAGACCACACCGATTGGCCAGGCCTGGGTCACATGCCCACTCTAGGGCAGGGGTGGGAGTGGGGTGAGCCCATCCAGCTGTAGAGTGAAAGTTGGGAGACGGTTCCCATGAAAAAATGGGAGCTGCTAATGGGGGGGGGGGGTGGCGGGAGAAGGGTGCAGGCAGAGGAAGCCACGGTACCCTTTGGATTTGAACTGGCTCTGGCTGGCCGTGTGGCTTGCCCAAACTGCCGGGGCTTCTGAGTAATAAAGGCTTAAAGCTACAGGCACTTTTGAGATGATCAAGTACAACTTCTTTTTTTCTTGCTTCGAAAGTTAAAGGAGCCCTGGGCAGGTGTAGCCCAGTGGTTAGAGTATCGTCCCATGTACTGAAGGGTCTCGGGTTCAATCCCAGTCAGGGCACATACCAAGGTTTCAGGTTCGATCCCTGGTCCGGGCGTGTTCATGAGGCAACTGATCAATGTTTCTCATGTGGATGTTTCTTTATCTTACATTGAGGTTCCTCTCTCTCTCCCTCTCCCTTCCTCTCTCTCTCTTGAATCAATGAAAAACATACCCTTCGGTGAGGATTTAAAAAAGAAGTGAAAGGAGACTGAGGTGCAGGGGCCGGAGGGACTTGCCCAAGGTCACCTGAGTCTTTCCTGGCAAGCCTCCTGCCACAGGCCGGCCTCCTCCCCTCGGCTCCGTGCTCCTTGACTCTCTTCTTTGGCCTGCACAGCGGGGGGTGGGGGGGTGGAGGGGGGGTGTCCTGGGAGGGACCGACCCCGGGGAGCCCCTGGGCGGTGCCAGGCGAGGGCTTTGCGAATTGGACTTGCTTCCGCACAGCCAGTTTGGGGCAGTCCAGGCTGGCGGATGCCTTCCAAGGTTCCCTGTGCAGGTTTCTGAGTAGATGCGCCCGATTTGCTGTGCACTCTCTGGGCATCAGTTTCTCAATCTGTAAATCTGCCCTTGTATCAAAGCTCCCCTTTATTGCCTCTCCCCACAGGCACCTCCCCTCTCCCCCACCCCATTCCCCCGATCTCTGATGTCCGGAAGAAGGGGATCTAAGACACAGGTTTATGAGATGGGTTTCCTTGGAACCCTCAGGAAGCGTTTGTATTTCAACAAAGGAATTTAAAGAGCACAGAGTGGGCTTTCCAACAGCGGGGGTGTTTCTGGTGTGTGGGATGGCCTCGGCTCCACCTAGATTCAGCCCAGACCAGTGGTCGGCAAACTCATCAGTCCACAGAGCCACATATCAGAAGCACAACGATTGAAATTTCTTCGGAGAGCCACATTTTTTAAACTTAAACATCTTCTAATGCCACTTCTTCAACATAGGCTCGCCCTGGCCGTGGTATTTTGTGGACGAGCCACCCTCAAGGGGCCAAAGAGCCACATGTGGCTCGCGAGCTGCAGCTTGCCAACCATGGGCCTAGACTCCTCCCTGTGTGTGACCTTGTGCGGCTGATGCCATCTTTTCTGTGTCCTTCTCTGAGAGCGGGGACCTTGCGGGAGGGCTGTGCGTGGGCTGGAGCGGCTCCCGGCGAGGAGGGACAGGCCGAGGCCGGAGCCATGCGGGCAGCACCCGGGGCGGTGAGAGCTGGCAGCTCAGCCTGCTCTTCTCATTCCGCTTGAGGGGGTGATGGCAGCTCCCCGGGCCGTGGCTGCTGTGACACTGTGTCTCCAAACAGATACGACCAAGAGCTCAGCCCTGCGCCTGGGACTGCGGCCTTCTTTGGCAAGGCAGAAGCAAGTCCAATCCGAAAAGCCCTCGCCAGGCACCGCCAAGGGGCTCCCCGGGGTCGGTCCCTCCCGGGAGCCTCCGCCTCCCCCCGCTGCGCAGGCCAAACCCTTAGCTTGATTCCTCTTTGTAGATGGAATCAAGCTAAGGGTTTCGAGATAAGACCCTTCTGGATGGAGGGTGGGCCCTAGATCCAATAGTTTGTGTCCTTAAAAAAGACAAGAGAGTCGAAATCGGTTTGCCTCAGTGCAAGGGTCTTCAAACTACGGCCCGCGGGCCACATGCAGCCCCCAGGGGAGTCTGATCCTGCCCGCCAGGTTTTTTGGGCAGTGAGCGCAGCCAAGGTGTTACAGTAGGAATTAGTAGTTCATATAGTCCGGCCCTCCAGCTCTCTGAGGGACCGTGATCTGGCCCCCACTTTAAAAAGTTTGAGGACCCCTGCCTCAGTGGATAGAGCCATCAGCCTGCGGACTGAAAGATCCCAGGTTCGATTCCGATCAAGGGCATGTACCTTGGTTGCGGGCACATCCCTAGTAGGGGGTGTGCAAGAGGCAGCTGATCGATGATTCTCTCTCATCGATGTTTCTAGCTCTCTATCTCTCTCTCTTCTCTGTGAAAAATCAATAAAATATATATTTTTTTTAAAAAGAAGTCTTTAAAAAAAAAAAAAGACAAGAGAGGCAGGTAGTATTTTTTATGTTATGTTATGTTATGTTATTTATTTATTTATTTATTTATGTATTTATTTATTTTTTGAGAGAGTGGAAAGGAGAGAGAGAGCCTGAGAAACATCGATGTGAGAGAGACATACTTATTGGTTGCCTCCCACACATGCCCCAACCAGGGCCCAGGATCGAACCTACAAATCTAACCAAGGCCAGGGATCAAACCTGCAACTGGGTTGTGTGCCCTGACCAGAATTGAACCCGGAACCCTTCAGTCCACGTGTTGGTGCTCTATCCACTGAGCCAAACCGGTTAGGTACAGTGAGAGAGGGGGATTGGGTGTCCAAGGCCCCGTGGAGGCGGAGGCGGAAGCTGGAGAGAGGCAGCCAGGAGCCGGACCCCAGGAGCCGGAAGAGGCCCGGGAGGACCCCCGGAGCCTCCGCAGGGAGCGGGACCTGCTGGCACTTTGATTTTGGACCCTGGCCGTCAGATCCGTGAGAGAAGACGTTTCTGGTCTTTTAAGTCACCGCATTTGCCGTAATTGGCTGTGGCAGCCACGGGGAATCAAAACAGCTGCCGACCCAAGTTTGTGATAAAGCAGAAACTTTGTGCGTTCTGTGGTGTGGACGCCAGCTGCCTTTCTGACTACAAAAAGGTCTTATCTCCGTCTTCCTCTCTCCTCACGCCTGCTCCCCCCATTCATTCTCAGCGGGAGCCCTATCTTTATGTCCGGTCTGATTACCGTGGAAATTATCCCTACTGAGCGGATTCATCCAAATACTGAGTCATGCACATAGCACCTAGAAATTCCTGACCCCACTTAAAAACAGGCAGTAACAGCCCTGGCCTGTTTGGCTCAGTGGATAGAGCGTCAGCCTGGGGACCCAAGGGTCCCAGGTTTGATTCTGGTCAAGGGCACGTACCTCCCCTGCTTGGGCTCTGGTGGGGGCATGTGCAGGAGGCAACCAATCAATGTGTTTCTCTCACTTTGATGTTTCTTCTGTCTTCCCTCTCTCTAAAAATTGTTAGAAAAATATCCTTGAGTAAGGATTAAAAAAAAAAAAAAATCAGTAACAGCCTTATCTGGTTTGGCTCAGTTGATAGAGCATCAGCCTGCGGACTGAAGGGTCCCAGGTTCGATTCTGGCCAAGGGCACATGCCTGGGCTTGACCCCCAGGGGGCGTGTGGGAGGCAGCCAATCAGTGATTCTCTCTCATCATCGATGCTTCTGTCTCTCTCTCCTCCCTTTCTCTCTGAAATCAATAAATAAATATATTTTTAAAAAAATCAGTAACAGATACACACAAATAAACCCGGCCACGAACCAGAGCGCTATTGGTGATTTAATTCACTCCAGGTCATAAAGTGTGTGTGTGGGGGGAGCTGGAGTAAGGGGTGGGGGGTGGAGGTGAAATTATATGGCAGGGGTGCATGTTTAATCATGTCTTTACTAATAAAAATATATTAACACATCATTATACATGTATAGGCCTTGGTGAGTTCGTTAGCCATCCCAAACCATTCATTTCTTTACTCAGCAAATATCGGTGGACAGTGTGCCCGGCCCTGGCCAAGCCCTCCGCTGTATGGATCCTCCGAGCAGGAGGCTGGCAGCTGAGTGGGCGATGACATTGATGTAGGACGAGGATGAGAACTTTAAACAGAAAAGGGCGGGTGCGGAAAGAGCATGCGCTCTGGGGCCAGAGCCCTTGGGGATGAATCCCAGGCCTGCCGCCCACTAGCTGTGCACCTGAGCCCAGCTCCTGCTACGGCTGTGCCTCAGTTTCCTGGTTCCTAGTCCTTGGACGTAGCCTCTCCTCCTAAGTCTTGGTCTTTTGGGGGTTCAGGGACAGCCCCAAATGTTGATGAAGCTCCGCTGGGTAGGTAGGGCTCAGGCTCCAGTCCGGTCTCCCCTTCGAGGATCGGGGGGGTCAGGGGGGCAGCTGCGGTCTCTGCCCGCCCTTTCTGCCCTCCTCTGGTGAGGCCTGTGCTGCTGGAGGCCTTGCTCGTGCAGGTGCAGCTCATTCATCAGCCAAGGCTTCCAGGGTCTCAGATGGAGGGTTAGGGCTGTCCCTTAGCTCCCTCCTTTCCGGGACCCCACCTCCCCACGTTCCCGTTGCTCCAGCTGTTCGCACTCCTCCTTCGGCTCCTCTGGCTGAGACGGGGCGGTCTGCTGGAGCGGGAGCCCCCGGGGGGCAGGTGATTCCGGGAGCGCCCTCAGAGGGCAAGTCAGAGCGGCGTGGACCTTCCTCAGCGTGGTGGCTCCTTTCAAGGCCAACCCCCCTGGTCCCCGCCTGCCTGCCTGCCCTTGGCTGCTGTCAGGCGGGAGGTCAGTGTGATGTAAGCTACTCGGCCATCGCCACGGAAACCTCTGGCCTCTGTTCTAAATGCACACTCGCTCCTTAGGGGAGTCCGTCCATTCTCCCAGATGACCCGTTCTCATTCCTCACAAGCCAACTCTGCACTGCGGTCCCCACACTTTTCTCCCCTGTTCCCTCCTTCCCCCGCCCCCTGAGATCTGTAGATTTGAACAGAACAGGTCCTCGAAGACGCAGAGGTTGAACCGGAGAGGAAGTGCCAGTGAAAGGCCCCATAGGAGCTGTCAGAGGAGGGAGGGGGGAGGGCAGCAGGTCACCGGGGCTGGTGGAACGTGCTGGGGAGAAGGGGATGGGCATCGGGGCAAAGAGGCCGGCAGGGTAAGAATGGTGGTCAATCCAGGCCTATGTGGCTCAGGGGTTGAGCATCCACCTATGAGCCAGGAGGTCAGGGTTCGATTCCCGGTCAGGGCACCTGCTCGAGTTGTGGGCTCGATCCCCAGTGTGGGGTATGCAGGAGGCAGCCCATCAAGGATTCCCTCTCAGCATTGTTGTTTCTCTCTCCCTCCCTCTCCCTTCCTCTAGGAAATCAATCAATCGTCAACCAATCAATAAAATTTAAAACCAAAAAACATGGCAAGGCACATTTGTGCCAACTTCTCTCCCTCGGTTAACACTTGTGGCCTCCTAGGAGGTGCCCTCTGAACTGAGTGACGGGAGAAAGGGCCCTGGGCCTGGTGCCCAGCACTGATGGGTCCGCAGGAGCGCCATCGCCGGGCGGGGGCAGACTCGGGGGCTGGGGGCTGGCTCACACCAGAGCCACCCTTCTCTGTGGCTCTACCTGCTGGTCACCGTGTGTGCTGCGTGCTGGGGCTGCCACAGCAAACACCTCAGCCTGGGTGGCTTAAGGCGCAGACATCCTTTTCTCTGGACGTCCAAGGTCGAGGCGTTGGGAGACTGGTGTCTTCAGAAGCCCTCCTCCCTGGGTCCTCATCCGTCTTCCCTCTGCCTGTGTCTGTGTCCTAGTGTCCTCTTGGCAGGAGGACGCCAGCCCCACTGGGCTCAGGTCCACCCCACAGCCTTGTTCTGACGTAATGACCCTGTCTGTAATGCAGTCACATTCTGAGACACTGGGGTCAGGACTGCAACATTGGAACTTTGAACTTGGTGGGGATGGAGACACACAATTCAGCCCATGACAGTAAGGGGCTGTATCACCACCACCGCCTGGGGTTGGGAGGCGGGGGAGGGGGCAGGATGCACACAGGGCCTCTCAGACACACCTGGGCACCTTCCCTCTGGCCTCTTTCCTCCTCGCCACTCCCTGTCTCAGACGGGGCTCAGTCTGCTGGAACATCCGCTTTTCCTTCCAGACCCTGGCTTTCCGTGCCAAGAGCCCAGGCTTCTGAGTCACAAGTCGTCTCTGAGTTGTATTCCTACTGCCCTGAGTTTCTTTTTCTTTTTTTTTTTTTTAATATATTTTATTGATATTTTACAGAGAGGAAGGGAGAGAGATAGAGAGCTAGAAACGTCAATGAGAGAGAAACATCGACCAGCTGCCTCTTACACACCCCCTACTGGGGATGTGCCCGCAACCAAGGTACATGCCCTTGACCAGAATCAAACCCGGGACCTTTCAGTCCGCAGACTGACGCTCTACCACTGAGCCAAACCGGTTTCGGCTGCCCTGAGTTTCAATGGCGTGTTTCAAAATCTGAAAACGGAGGCTTTCCATCCTTGCCCTCTGCTTCACGCCCTTGGGGCATCCCTCCTGGAGGCTGACGGCTGGAGTCCTCTTTGTGGCCTGAACTGGGGAGAAGCTCCAGGTCACAGGGAAATCAACGGGGAGAAGCAGGGGGTCTAAAGCACTTTACAAACAAACCATGGCCCTGCTCACCGTCTCCTCAGCCTCTGCCTCACTGCGCCTGAGTGGAACACTGGTCTCAGTGACCAGACCCCAGGTTTCTGAAGATCAGGGTCCATGTGTGATTTTCCGTTGTCTAATTCCATATTCCCGTTGGCACCGAGGCGGAGCATAACCCCTGGAGTCGTACAGCTGGGTCCAATCCCTGCTCCACCACTGGTTAGCTATGACTCTGGGCAGGTTGCCAAAGTTCTCCAAGACTCAGCGTGCTCTCCTGTGCCAGGCTGACAATGGTGCAGACCTCGGAGAACTGCTGCGAAAACCGAGTGAGATGCTAGATAGGAAGTGGTTCCGACCGTGCCTGGCACATGGTAGCTGATAAAGTATGCATATTATTATTACCATCGTCTATAATAATAAAAGTATAATATGCTAATAAGACTGGATGTCCTTCAGGACAACCTTCTGGATGAAGCCAGGGCTGTGAAGGAAGTTCGGGTTCCAGGTGCCAGATGGAAGCTGGTGCCGTCAGCCAGGGAAAGGAAGGCCTATTCTTGCACGAATTTCATGCATCGGGCCTTTAGTCTATATAATAAAAGGCTAATATGCAAATCAACCAAACGGCAGAATGACTGGTCGCTATGATGCACACTGACCACCAGGGGGGCATATGCTCAATGCAGGAGCTGCCCCCTGGAGGTCAATGTGCTCCCACAGGGGGAGCCCAGCTCAGCCAGAAGCCCTGAGCTGGGCTCATGGTTGGTGAGTTCGGCAGTGGTGGTTGGTGAGTACAGCCCCTCCATGGCAGCACTAAGGGTGTCCCACTGACAGGGAGCGGGCCTAAACCATCAGTCAGACATCCCTCCAAGGCTCCCAGACTGTGAGAGGGTGCAGGCCGGGCTGAGAGGACCCCACAAATTTCGTGCACCGGGCCTCTAGTTTAAAAATACTTTTCTGTAGATTGATAGGCGATAGTTTCATTAAAGCAGGTGGTGGCGATGGGGATGATGTGTTTAAAAAAAGGAAAGTGCGTTTTCCATGCAGTGACTATATTTGGCAACAAGTCTCTCCAATTCTCTCATGATGAAAGGATTTTGTTGTGCTCGGAGCCCCTTTGAGTCTCATAATAATGCTTATATATAGTGCCTTTTGTTCCAGCATCTTGGAGCGGCCCCGAAATCAAAACATAACAAGAGTTGGATGGTGGCAAAAATAAAAGCAACAATTTGCTTTTGTTTTTGGAAAAGCCTGCCTTCCTTTCCTCATTTGCAACTTGGCAGCTGGATGTGAACACGTACGCGCGTTTGACCCGTGTCTGCGGCTGCCCCTGACAGTGAGCGATGACAGCTGCCTGCCGCTCGGCTCCCGGAGCCCGAGTGACGTGGGGGGTGGGCCTCAGGGTGCTTAGAGGGAGGCACACGGAAGGGGGAGGGGGAGGCAAGCACCCCGGTGTCTGCTTGGGGCCATGCACTCTCCCCAGGCTATTGCATTGAATCCCCAAAGCTGCACACCCGTCCGGCTGAGGAGGGAGGCCCAGAGACGCTCATGGTTTCCATGAGGCTGCACAGCAATGACGTGGCGGAAGGAGGTTTCAGCCTCAGCTCAGTCTCATTCGTAAAACCCAAGCTCCTGTCCCATCCCCACGCATGTGGCAGGGGAGGAAGGAGGGCGGGTCTGGGCCCTTGGGAGTGTGGGAGCTGGAGCCCGTGTTCCCTGTGGGGTGAGGAGCGGACTGGGGAGGAGGCCAGAGAGAAGCTCTCACGCAGCAAGCGCCAGGTGGCCTGGAGTGTGGTCAGATCTGAGCCCGCGCGTGGTAAGACGCCCCCTTGTCTTGTGTGTAATTGATAAAGAAGAAATGAAACCACTGCTAACTACACCGGCATTGATTGCAAGGCATCTCCGAAGTTCAGAGACAGGAACATGGGAAAGGCTTGCGTGTTAGGATGGATGGGCGATGTTCTGGGTCAGGGACAGCGCCTCTTCGGCGTTGGTGAGTTGGACACAGGACACAAGAACCATTTGGGGCTGAGCATCGAGGGGTTTAATGCTGGTTCAGGCGTCACATGCTGACAACATGGCCAAGAGGCTGGGCTGGGCTGGCAGGAGCCCCCGGGGGGCACTGCTAGGGAAGCCACCAGCTGTGCCACCACGAGAAAGGGCAAGAAAGCCCAGCCGGCATGGCGCAGTGGCTGAGCATCGACCTATGAGCCAAGAGGTCACGGTTCGATTCCCGGTCAGGGCATATGCTGGGTTTGTGGGCTTGATCCCCAGGGTGGGGCGTGCAGGAGGCAGCTGATGCATGATTCTCTCATCACTGATGTTCCTATCTCTCCCTCCCTCTCCCTTCCTCTCTGAAATCAATAAAAATATATAAAAAAAAGAAAGGAAGGAAGAAAAAGGACGAGAAGGAGGAGGCTGCGCTGGGATTAGCGTTTAGGGACAGTGGGAGTTCCAGTGAACGGTGCAGATGGCGGGAGCACAGCCCATCACCCTCACTCTGACACCGATTGCCAGTTTGGGGGAGGCCCCCCTGACCCTCCTCAGTTTTGATCATTCATGAGAAAGACTCACAGAGCCCACTGAGAGCTGTTACACGCGTGGGTGTTGTTGACCGGGAAGGACACGGGTTAAAACTGGCCACGAGCAGCCGCGGCGGAGGCCGAGGAGTCCAGAGCGGAGCCTCCGCTGCCCCCTCCCTCCCCGTGGAGTTATGGCAGCATCAGGCCCCAGCAGCCACATGTGCCACACATGCAGAGTAGCGCCAGCCGGGCACCCTAGCCTCAGGGTCCTGAGTTTTTACTGGGGCTTTGTCACCAGGGTGTGACCGACTGCCAGTGGGCTGACCGCAGTCTCTAGTCCCTGCAGGGGTGACTGATGCTGCATGATGCCAAGCGCCCGGCACCGATGGCATGGCCAACCCTGCCCTGCTCCCCGTTGAGGACTCAGGCTTCCAGGCCAAAAAGGCACTCAGATTAGGCATGGCATTCTAAGGGAACTGTTAGGGGGATCAGGCTGGCAGGGAGAGCAGTTAGGGGGATCAGGCTGGCAGGGGAGAGCAGTTAGGGGGATCAGGCTGGCAGGCAGAGGCAGTTAGGAGCAATCAGGCAGGCAGGAATCCCTGATTTGAAAGGGTGCGGGCCAGGCTGAGGGACCACCCCCCGCCCACCGTGCATGAACTTCATGCACCGGGCCCCTCGTAATCTATCATCATCCATTATTGGGGCATTAAATCTACAAGAACCTATTGCTGGGATGGTGGGAGCTGCTGGATTAGTTCAGGAGGTCAGCTGGTGAGTGTCCCCGTGCCAGTGAAGCCTGGCAGGACCCCGGGCCCATTTCCCTGCACCCTCACTGCACCACGTTGTGCCCACAGCCGTCTCTCACCGCCCCGCCTTTCCCAGCGCCAGCGGCTGCGGCTGACAGCAGGGTGATGCGGAGGCAGGCAGCTGTGTTGGTCACCGCAGTGTGACCCTGAGCAAATCAGTTCGTTTCTCAGGGGCTTTGTCTCACATGGACATGAGGCTCGAAGGGTTACAGGAGATGTGCATCGTTACAGCATCGGAGGGCACCTCAGCCCCTCCGACTAGACTGTGAATCTGGTAAGGACACTGTGACCGCACACGGAGGTGCTCAAAAGTGGCTCCCGAAATGGAAACAAGGGCGCCGGGCACCTGGGATGAGATGAGGCATCTAAAGGAGGAGCGGGAACCAGGGCAGGGCCCTCAGAAGACCCTGGAAATAGTCTGCCCCTCCTCCCTCTCCCTGTCCCCTCCTCCCAGGAGCTCGTATTTTCCTGGGTTGTGGTTAGTTGCAGCACTGAGTAATGAGGCCCTAGCAGTTTTGTTCCAGGAAGATCAAAGTTCTTCTCACTCATTACCTCGCCTCCCTCCCACCACCGGGGCAGGCAGAGAACTGGTTGGGCCAGGATGAGTGCTCCCATTCTACAGATGAAAGCAACAAGGCCAAGGACTCGGGGACTGACTCCCGGGTGGAGCCAGCATCCGCTGGGCAGCCTGCCAGGCTAGTGTTGTTTGCTAGAGGCTATCACGTTGGTTTATTCACAGACTTAGTTTCTGCCGTGGTCCAGTCTGTACCAACCTCCTCTCCCTTTCCCAACCCCCCTGTACTATTGTGGCCTTTTTGTGCCTCTGTGATAGGGTTATAAGGGTTGGAGGGGCTTCTGGAAATAAAAACGGGCGAATCAATACTGATCACATGTATGGACTTAGCTGGTCTGCCCTTGCTAGGCGGCTGGAAACTTTTATTCCTTCGGTTGAACCCATGAGTGGATTCCCCTGTTTTACCCATGATGCTCTGCTTGCCAGGAAACCCATGACCTAACTATGCCAGGATTTCCAAATCTCTATCACAGCACTGAAATTATTATTATTATTTTTAATATATGTTTCTATGGACTTCAGGGAGAGGGAGAGAGATAGAAACATCCATGATGAGAGAGAATCATTGATCGGCTGCCTCCTGCACACCCCACACTGGGGACTGAGCTCCCAACCTGGGCATGTGCCTTGACCTGGAATTGAACCCTGACCTCCTGGTTCATAGGTTGACAATCAATCACTGAGCCACACCGGCCAGGCTGACATTATTTCTTTGTAAGGAGTCTCCTCACGTACTGAAGCTGTGCATACAGGGGCACTACAAACAAGACTCGGAAGTAGATTCAGGGGGCCTGGGATCACTTAAACCCTTTGAGATGTTTTTCTCTTTCAGACTTGTGAAAAAGCACAGTACCTAACCCATAGTAGGGCCTCCTTAAACATTAGGCTAACCAGAATCCGAGTCCGCAGCGGTTAGCCCAGTCCCTGGCTCACAGCCGGTGCTCGTGAGCATTTGGGTGGAATGCAGAGGCCGTCTTGAATACGTGGCGGGGCTATTTTCACGAACCAGCCCTTCCTACCTCCATTCTGAACGCCTGAGGCCCAGCCACAGCAAGTCCTCACGGGTCTACCTTCTGCCCGACACTGATCTTGACATAAAGCTACCAACTCATCAGACTTCACTGAGGTTCTCCCACGTCCCCCAGCTGTATCCTCACAGCTTGCACGGTGTCCTGCGTGCTCTGCACGGGGAAGGCCCGCGGGGGCGGTCCTGGCGGTGTTGGCAGCTGGGCGATTTAAGCAGTGTTTACCAGTGAGTCGTCCGACTGAGGGCGAGGGAGCCACGAGCTGCAGATTAAATACATTCCCCTGTTACCGTGGGACACTGCAGGCCCTGTTGCTGATCTAATGGTGCTTGGAGGCCAGCCAACTGTCAGCCCAGTGTGGACGCAGGGACAGTTTTCTGCGAGTGTGTGGTGAGGTAAAGGGAATACGGCCACGATGTGCTAGATAAGTTCTGTTCCAAGGCTTCTCAGCCTGTGTGTGTGTGTGTGTGTGTGTGTGTGAGTGTGTGTGTGTGTGAGTGTGCATGTGGGCACGCATGTGTGTACGGCAGAATGTCCTCCTCTCGATGGATTCTGGCCGCAGAGTCTTGCTGGGGAAGTCCACGCCAATCAGACGTGTGACACTCAAGCCGCCTTTGCTGACAGATGTTCACCAAGGGCTCGGCTTGTGCATGTGTTTCTGTCCCGGTCTCCACAGGACACAGAGGATGCACTTGAAAGAGGATAGTTTCAGGAGGCTTATTTGCAGTGAGGTTATTCGCAGAGGTGTGGGATGGAAACCACAGGAATGGAGCAGGAACTGGAGCTTCGGCAGCAGCCTATGGTTGTCAGCGGAAGATCTGAGGCAGCAGGGAGGGCTGGGCTGGCACTCACCACAAGCCCACAGGAGAGCCAGGGAGCGGGGGCCTTCGGGGAAGGGACCCAGCCAATTGGAGCCGACCTTACTCAGGACCCAGGGGAATATCTCCCCCCAGAAACCTCTTTCTTTCTGTCCAATCCCCTGGAGGGGGGTGGCTCCCCATTGGCCTAATCCAACAGAAGCCAGGGGTCACAGGAACCTTGAAGAGGTTTGTCTAGCTCACCTCCTGGGGCGAGGGCAGGCTGGAGAAGTATCTGGAGCAGGTGAGGGGACCTGGAGGGGCAGATATACGTCATCATGCACACTGCTGCACTGTGCAGTGGCTCTAGTGTTCCATGTTTTGTGGGGACTAAAACTCCCATAATTTTGTGGGTCTTCTTTAAGAAAAGCATACAAAAACATCTTACATGGCAAATACAAAAGTTAATCAACTAACCAACCCACCCCAACTACATGTAACCACAATGCTCAGTCTTAAAAGGGCCCAGGGCCTATGAAGGACCTGCACCAATGAGGCTCTGGGATTTGTGCTTCATCAGCTTCATTGTCAATCTCCCTGTGCCTATGGCTTTGGTGATTTTGACTTATAACAGAGTCCCAGTCCACAATCAGCTTACAGACTCTTTGGTGATGCAGGCTTAGATGACGGATTCAAAGTTCAAAGCTAACTGTGACATAAGAGAATTACACATGAAATACTAGAAAAGGTGAGGTAGACGCTTCGGCTCTGAAAGACAGGTAGCATTTAGATACATGGCAATGGGTGGGCAGAATGATATACTATTATCTGCTACTGGTCACCTACTATGTACAAAGCACTGTGTATAGATTATCCTATTCAATCCTAACAGAAACAGGAAACTGAGACTCCTAAGGGTTAACTAACTTAGGTCACAAAGCTACAAAGTGGAAGAGCTAGGATTTGAACCCTTGGCCCCGCTGTTTGCTTCTAGAGGCAGGCCCTTGTACTCTGAAGCAAGCTGCTATGGCACAAGCACCCCCATTAAGGTGCCCCCGAAGTGGAAAGCGCCATGAGACACTCAGCCCATGGAAACATAGGACTATTTCTACAGCTCACCCTTTTGTCAACACGTACTGAATAAATCAAAGCCACTGCGAATACTGGCAATCCCTATTTCGGGTCCCCAAGGCACTGAGCAGGACTGACTCAGAGCTTGTGAACTACATTTCCCAGAAACCCACTGGGTGCAGGTGGACTGAGAGCCGGCTCTGGCTGCGAAAAACTCCATTTCCCAGCATGCGGTGGGAGCGCGGGCCCAGGGCTTCCAGCATCAGGGGAGGCCGCGGGGTTGGCACAGGCTCCGCCCCATTCCGCGACGTCCCCGCTCGCCCCGCCCCTCCCGCTCGCCGCCCAGCCAATGGGAAGGCCCCATACTGCAGAGTGCGCCGGGGCCGGCGCCGCGGCGGAGTTGCGAGTAGCGGAAAGCGGCGGGAAGTTCATACTGGGAAGGAGGAGACGGACGTTTCTGCGGCTCGGGGTAGGGGTGCCGCGAGCGCCGAGCGGGGGCCACGCAGGGGGCTGCCGGGGGCTGGGCTGGCGCGGGGTGGCCGTGTCCTCGGGCGGCGCCGGGGGCTGCGGGCGGCGCGACGCGGGCATCCCCTTCAGCCTGGTCTTCCCCAGGCCCCGCGGCGTCCGGGCTCCCTGCACTGGCCATGCCGGCCCCCACCCTGGCCCCGGGCTTATTGCACGTTCTGGCCCGGCGTGTTGGCGCGGCCGGGCCGGGCCGGGCCGGAGAGCCGGGGTCCGGGCCGGAGAGCCGGGGTCCGGGCCCGAGAGATGGGGTCCGGGCCCGAGAGCCGGGGTCCGGGCCCGAGAGATGGGGCCCATGCCAGCCTGGCCCGACGAGATCCCTCTGCTGTCACGGAGCTGACATTCTGGAGGGTAAACACGATAGAAGCAACCAACCAACCAGCCAGCCAACCCGATGCTTTGCAAGGGCCGAAAAGCTCCTTTAGAGCGAGGCCTGGCGATGGTGGGCCCGGGTGATGGGAGAGGAGGGGGCAGCCCGGAGGCCGTGACGCCGGACTTGGCACCTGAGCGGCAGGGACCAGGCGTGGGCCCCGGAGGACAGCGCCCGGGCCGCCCGCGCCTGCTGCGCGCTCGCCCTGCTGCGCGGCGGCCAGGCCGGGGGCCCCGGGGAGGCTCCTGGCGTAACCCCCGGGCAGCTAGCTCTCCGCTCTTCCCCTGCCAAACCGGCGGGGCGGCACCCGCGCTGTGTTCCAGGGCAACAAGCAGCTTCTCCTGCCGTCAAAACAGGTTTTGGCCCTGGTCTCAAGACTCTTAGGTGATTTAGTTAATTAGCGCCGACAAACAGCACCAGAGTCTCTGGGGAGAGAGAGGGAAGGAGAGGAGAAAGGGGGGCAGGAGGGAAGAGGGAGGGAGGGAGGGAGGGAGGGAGGGAGGGGGAGAGAGAGAGAGAGAGAGAGAGAGAGAGAGAGAGAGAGAGAGAGAGAGAGAGAGAGAGATCCTGTTGAGGCCACCACCATTTTTCTAACTTCTCTATCAGGCCAACCCATTTTTTGTCTGTCTTTGGACTTCCCTCCCCACTTTCCTTTTTTTTTTTTGGGGGGGGGGCGGGGCAGCTTGGAGAGACCAGTCGTGCTGTGGGGAGGGTGGGCGTGCTTTTAGGGAGCCCGGGAGGAGCATCTCTTATTTTCCTTTCTCCTTTTTAAAAACCGGGACTGCCCATCTGTTGAGTCTGAAACGTGTAAGAGTAAAATAAGTAAGTTGTGGAGCCGCACATGTGAAGAGCTGTGAATGCAGGCACCTTCCTTTTCATGGCATGCCGAGCAGGATACTTCTGGGGGAGAACTCAGCCTAACGCAAGGGTTCTTTACGGGATCCTTTTGTTCAGATGATGCTGGCGCTGTGTGAAATGGCAGGGAGTCCTCGGCGCTGAGTTTCTGGGCGGGTGAGGCTCTGCCCTGCTACCTGAGAAGGTGGTGTCAGCGACCAGCCATGGCTCTCTGGGCCCAGGCTCCCACAGACGGTCTTCTCTCTGCACCTCTGCATTGCTGACCATGTATCAATGCAGCAAGCGGCTCGAATTTCCTAACAGCGAACCTGCGTCAAGCATGACTGTCCATTTAGTACTGGTATCTAGTACTAGTCACAGCCTGTGTCTAGTGTAATGGCTTCTGTTCCGTGCTACACACACGAAGAGAGGATATTTGTTCAACAAATGAGATAATGGAGTAACGTGTCAAGCACAGAACCTGGCGTACAGTAAGGTAGTACGTGCCCAGGAGACGGTGGTGCTTCTATGAAGAGCTTACGCTAAGCTTTATTCCTGGGTGCAAGTGTATATTTTAAGAAATAGCAGTGCATCCAAAATGTTGACAGCTCCTAAAATTAAATTTCTTGAAGAAGCCAGCTTTCATTTTTTTTTTAAAGAACTAATGTGAAATAATAATATATAAGTGAATGTCCCAGATGTCTAGAAACGAAAAAACAACATTTTTATTTTGACAACTAAATTTTTCCCCCTTAAGGCCATCCCTACTAAGATACAATTTACTATGAATAGAATTTTGACTTGGAAGAATTAATCTTATTGAAAATGAGGCAAAGCTTTACAATTTCCCTTATATCAAGTGAAGGATGACTCCTGAATTTATACAAAAGTTCAAATGCTGATATCTCATATATCAGGCAGTAAACTTAATAGGAATTAAATTCTGTGTGTGTGTGTGTGTGTGTGTGTGTGTGTGTGTGTGTGTGGCTTTCAGGAAAATTAATCTGGATGGGTTTAGAGAATAGATTGATAACTGAAGAGGACTGGAAAATAGTTTTTAAACTGGCCGGGTATTTTACTTGCTGAGGTTATTTGTCAGAATGAGTGGAAATGGACTCATTTGCTCACCAGATAGCATGTGCCTGCTGTGTGCCAGGAATCATTAGGTGCATCTATTCTTGCTATTGCAGTGTTTTGTTGAAGCAAGTTTTCTTCGTTTTAAATTAATAGATGTCATTCTTTTTTGCTTAAGTTATCCTATCATTCAGCCCACAAGAAGTCAATAAATGGGTAGAATACACTTGAAAATTTATATTATTGATAAAAGTATACCAACTATGGACTTTTGTTAAGGATGTAAGATTAATTTAGAAAGGTGCCGAAACCTGTTTGGCTCAGTGTCGGTCTGTGGACTGAAAGGTCCTGAGTTCGATTCCGGTCAAGGGCATGTACATTAGTTGCGGGCACATCCCCGGAAGGGGGTGTGCAAGAGGCAGCTGGTCGATATTTCTCTCTCATCGACGTTTCTAGCTCTCTATCTCTCTCCCTTCCTCTCTGTAAAATATCAATAAAATATAAAAAACAAACAAACAAACAAACAAACCCAAAAAACAAAACAAAACACCTAGCGATGTGGTGGAACAAAGATGTGTTTGGCCGTTTTGAAGTAATTTCATGCCCTTTCCCAATCCCTCCTGTCCATCTCTCCCAATGTTGTTGCGAATCTTTGCACTCAGACATAGCACATTCTATTCTTGGTCTGGGTGACGGGGACAACACTCCAAAACAATACAAAACAAAACAAGAAACTCTAGAGAGAGTGAGGTGTGCCTTACTCCCTGATAGGAGTTAGAGTTTTAGTATTCACAAATAAATGCTAATGACAAGAAATGACTTTTGGTAAAATTCTTCAGTAAACTTACTAAGAATTTTACTAGCCACAGCATCGATGTCAGCTGGGAAAAATGCCCTGTGCATGATACTGTTTATGTAGCCTTCATGTAGGCACGCGGATTCTGATGATTCTTTGTGGTAACTCCTATCTGCCCCTGGGTCTTTGGCCCATAGGAAGGGAACCAGGACTCTGGGATTTGAAAATTAAGACCCTGTGCACATTGGCAAATATTTAGGATGAATATTAAACACAGACTAACATGTTTATCAGTAAGCCATATACATTAAGTGGGAAGGTATACTAGATGGAAGTCATATAATTATAAGGTATTACTTTGGGATTTGGGAGTGTTCTGTCATATACTTTTTAGTGGACACATTATGGGAAGGACACATTTATCTTGTGAAGCTCAGTATCTGGAACGATGTCGTTGGTCCCACACGGGACTAAGTGAGAACCGGAGTTACTAGGAACCAGGGCTGCACCCTCCCCCTCTGTTGTAATTCTTCCTGTGGGCTTATTTTATCTTCTGTTTGTAGACTGGCGGGCTTGCTGCTGTTTGCATGCGCGGTAGATAAGTTTGATCTAGACCTAGCTCCTGGTTTCAAGAACCCAAAAGATACCCTGTTATCTGGTGAATTGACAATTATGTCTAAAATTTAAAAAATGACATTATGAAGGTAGAAATCTAAGATAACTATAGCTTTATTTCAGGCTAATTACTTTTCTCAAATTGTTTTTCCAAGTAACAGTGAACAAATGTCATTTTTTGATGGTAGTATGTATAAATGCATTGTGACCACATTTTACAGTGCTAAGGGTTAGAAACTGCTATTAAACTTTAAGTCTTCATAGACTGTCTGGAAGGCATAGGTGTATATTTAATTTATTAAGAAACTACCAGACTTTCCCAGAGTGGTTGTACCATTTTACCATCCTATTATCACTGTACTAGAGGCCTGGTGCATGAAATTCATGAATGGGGGAGCGGTGTGTGTCCCTCAGCCCAGCTTGTACCCTCTCCAATCTGGGACATCCAACTCACAATTCAGGACTGCTGGCTCCCAACCACTCGCCTGCCTGCTTGCCTGATTGCCCCTAACACTTCTGCCTGTCAGCCTGATCACCCCTTAACCACTCCCTTGCCAGCCTGATCAACGCCTTACTGTTCCCCTGCTGGCCCAATTGCCCCTAACTGCCCTTCCCTGTCAGCCTGGTCACCCTAACTGCTCTCCCCTGCAGACCTGATCCCTCCCAACTGCCCTCCCCTGCAGGCATGGTCCCCCACAACTAACCCCCCTGCAGGCCTGGTCCCTCCCAACTGCCTTCCCCTGCACGCCTGGTTGCCTCTAACTACCCTCCTCTGCCAGCCCAATTACCCCTTACTGCCCTTCCCTGCAGGCCTGATCCCTCCCAACTGCCCTCCCCTGCAGGCTTGGTCCCCCCCCAACTATCCTCCCATGTAGTCCTGGTCCCTCCCAACCGTCCTCCCTTGCAGGCCATCTTGTGTTGGCCATATTGTGTGTTGGAGTGATGGTCAACTTGCATATTATCTTTTTATTATATAGGTTGAGATACCCAGTTTTCTCGAATCTTTGGAAGCATTTGGTGTTGGCGATATTTTTTGTTAACCATTATAATAGGTGTGTCGTGGTATCTCATCATGGCTTAAATTTTATTTCCTTAACGGCTAATGATGTTGATTATCTATCTCTTCATGTGCTTTATTTGCCATCAATATCTTATTTGGTCACTTGTCCATTTCTTTTGCTTGTTTTGTAACTGATTGTTTCCGTATTGTTGCATTTACAGTGTCTGTCATGCTTCTGAATACAAGGCCTTTGCCAGATGTACGATTTGTAAATATATTCTCTTAGTCTGTGGCTTGTCTTCATACAGTGTCTTCTGCAGCACGAGAGTCTGTGTGGATTGTGTTTTTGGAGTCATGCATGTCTCAGAGCTCCTTGCCTAGCCCTAATGATGGAGACTGAGGGCTCTGCTGAACTTTCAAACTGCTTCCTATTAATTCCACTTTTAGTGAGTTGTGCTGTGGGAGAAAGAAGTTTTTTTTGGCTTGTTGACGTGGATGACATTTCTTACCGGGCCTAATCAGGGTCCAAGAGGTGAGCAACTGCAAACAGGGTGATAAATTGCTCCAAAGAGGAAATGTTAATGGAATCACTCTTCTTTATGATGGCAAAGAGGGGGCTTGGGGGTTATTTAATCAGCGCGCCCTGATCCTGTCTGTGAAGAACGACGCCGGGAATGATGATGGCCAGCTGTTCCTCAGCCCCACCGAGGACCGAGGACCGAGGACCGAGGGAGGACAACGGCTCAGACAGCGGCCGCGGGCTTCGTCTCAGGGAAGCATTTGCAGGCAGCCAGGGATCTAACAGTGTCTGAGGCAGAGGGGGACCCAGACAGGTTAGGAACATCCCCGCAGGGGATGCGACAGGCGACAGCCCTCTCGTCCTAACTTACCAGGACTGAAAATACTCAGCTTCTTAGTCAGCACCCAGGCCGCTGCTTGGTTCTTTTCCCATGCAAATTATACCCCTTTTCTCTTTGTGGGAATTTCTGCTTTCTTTTTAAACGACTATTTTGGACATAGATTAGACTTCTGTTATTTAAAAAATAGAACTTATTTAATGTCAGATGACTACTAAACATCAATACATTTCTACTTTTTAATTTAGAGCATGGAAAAATGTATTATCACATTTAAAATTAATGATGACTTGTTGAGCAAAGGATTTTAATTGCATAAGAGATTACTAGGACATGTATTTTCTGTTTGATTTAATTTCCTTCATCTGATTCTTTTCTACCAATCTAGCTCTTTTTTTCACTGAAATAATAAAATAGACCAAGAATATTTCACTTGTGATTGTAACCCTTCAGTATTACCACAGAGAATTTTATTTTATTTTTCCAGCCGAAGAGCATGCTCTTACAGGGCTATGCAAGCTGCCCATTTAAAACCATCATTGCTTGGCACCTATGCCCTAGTGACAGTTTGACCAACATGTGAGCAGGCACAGTGCCATGCTGACAGATGGGCGTGAGTGCAGGCAGCCAAGAAACCATGTATCTGCATCTAGTGTGTTTGTTAAGGGCAGGATTCCCAGTCGGGGCTGTTCAAACGTCTGTCCATCCTGAGCTTTTACGCCTGTGGATGAGGGATGTCATCATCAATCTCCGCTCTGACTGAGAGTCCGTGGTGTACGGAGCTTCTGGGCGGTCACAGGAGCAGGCAGTTGGGGACAATCAGGATAACTTCTCTGTCCTTCATCACAGGACTACTTTACGTAATCTTTCCCCTTTCTCCTAGCCAGCTAGGTTTGCAGGGAGTACAAGCCTGTTCAGACATTGTCCCGCTGCTGCTAGAGCACGGGTGGCTTTGTTTGCTGTCTAGAGTGCCCAGCTCTGCCAGTCATTTAATATTTATGGTTTGGACAGTGAGGTGTGTAATTGGAGTTAGGTAGATCTGAGTTCAGATATTGACTGATATGTGACATTAGGACAACCTAATTTTACTATCAAATCAAGGCAAAACAATACCTGTTTTATAGGGTAGTTGTGAGGATTAACTGTGAAGTATGTACACTAGTCACTTGATATAATATCTGGCCCACAGTCAGTGTTCAATAAATGTTTATAATCATTTTAACATCCCTGTTTTTCTCTGGAGAGCTATATGAAGCAGATAATCTTTTTTAAAAATGTTTTTATTGATTTCAAAGAGAGGAAAGGAGAGGGAGAGAGAAACATCAGCGATGAGAGAGAATCATTGATCCACTGCCTCCTGCACACCCCCTACTGGGAATTCAGCCCGCATTCTGGGCATGTGTCCTGACCGGTGACCTGGTACGTGGGATGACGCTCAACCAACTGAGCCACACTGCCTGGGTCAGATGATCTTTTTCAAAAAAACCCATTTTCCATCATTCTTAAAATCCACATACTAGATATTATCACATTAGCTAGTCTACAATGACAGGGAACTCCACCTCTGGAGGTTTTTGGCCGTGGACTAGTGACCATTTAGACACTGTGTCAATGGAGATAGAGCTTCCACTTGAAACTTGCTTTGCTTTTTTGCAAATTTGAGTCCTCTGTGGACTGATTAGTGTTCAGATGTTGCTACTGAGAAGGCGCTCATGGGGTTGATGATTACTCGTGACCAGAGGCAGAGATTCCCTTGGGAGGAGGAGAGGAGTTTAAGAAAAGCCAGGCGAGCACAGTCTGGCATTGGATGAAGTCACAGCATTTGGAGATGGGCTCCTGCGTTTTCACTTTGGGCCCTTGTCATCGAGACACCGAGCTTAACCCGGACACTGCATTACAGGTGGTATAATTTCTTCAGTGCGCATGCGTTCTCTTCTGCTTTGGGAATAAGACTCACATCACATCCCCAGCTGATGCTGCTTTAAAGGTGGCTCTGCCCTGGTTGCAGATTCTCCATGCGGCCTGGGCTCTTCCCAGCTATTGGCTGGGATTCCAGAGGCAGCTTCCCGAGAGGGACTGCTTCTCAGAAGTCACATCACATCCCTTCTCCCGGACTCTCTTGGTTGAAGTAGACATGAGCCTGCCTGTCTTTATGGGAGGCGTGCCAGAACATTTCTGGCCATTAAACAAATCACCACAAATTATATACCGCAGTGTATCTACCCATTCTGTTGTAGCTGAGTGAATGGTTTCTAATTTGTAGCCCTTATGAATAATACTGCTGGAATCATTCATGTTCATATCTTTGGGTTCACGTGTGTTCATTTTACCTGGGTTTCTATAGCTAAGAGTGGGACTGCTGGCATGTATGTGAATCTTTAGCTTTAATAGATTGATACTGCCAAACAGTTTTCCAGAGTGGTCATACCAGTTATTACCAGAAAAGTGTGTGAGTCCCAGCTCCTCTGCAACCTTGCCTCCCTCCACTTGGTACTCTGGTTACACATTAAATATTTTTACAACCTTCCATTCTGTGGTTGTGTGGAGGATCTCAGTGTGGCTTTAATTGGCATTTCGCTGATAATAGTGATTTGAGCACCTTTTCATATAATGGTTAGCCATTTGGATATCCTGTGTTCTGAAGTGCTTGTCAAATCTCCCCTCCCCCTTTTAAAAACCCTCACCCAGTGACATGCTTTCATTGATTTTCGAGTGAGAGGAAGGCGGGGAGAGACATCCATTGGCTGCTTCTGGACGCACCGAATGCACCATATGAGCCCCCACAGGGATGGAGCCCACGGCCCAGGCATGTGCCCTGACGGGGAATCAACCCACAACTCTTTGGTCTGCAGACGATGCCCAGCCAGCTGAGCCACACAGGAAAGGCTTCCCATTTGCCAACAAGTTGGGTTATCTCCTTCCTTATTAAAATGTTGGTTTTTTATACATATGTATAATAGGTCTCTTTATTTTATACTAGAGGCCCAGTGCACGAAATTCATGCATTGGTAGGGACGCTAGTGGCTACTGGCTGCCAGCCAGGGCCTTTCTCCCTTCCCCCGGCCGGCCCTGCCCCCTGGTTGGACGCTTTATTATATAGGATAGATACAGATATCTTACACAGGGTTCTTCCCTTGCACTTTTTCATTTAACTGTATCTTGGAGATTATTCCATATGTATAGAAGGAGCCTGACATATCTTGTACGAGAAAGCAAGGAAAATACCTGAGACTCTTGGGGTCATGTCACAAGGACACAGTGGCCAACATGAAGGCCTGCTGCCGAGTCAAAGGCAGAGAGAAAGGGGCAGCCCTGGTGGTCAGAAGCCAGCACGGCCATGGGAGCCCATGCTGTCCTCCAGGTGAACGGAAGCAGCCCCAGCTGCTGCAGACAGGTTCCTCCGAGTGCATGAGCAGGTGAGCCAAGGCTTGAATGAAACCAAAGTTGCTGGGCCACTCACCAGGTACTTGGCTAAAACCGGGGCTGCTGCTTTCTTACAGTTACAGCTTCATCGTCCTTCTCGTCTCCTTTCCCTCAGAGGAAGTTTTTGGAGATACCCAAACATAAATGACCCCCCTTTCTGACAGCATCCAGCTCAGAGAAAGCCCTCCTTCCCTAGATCCCCCCCAAGTCACCCAACAGGCCCAAACCCTACAGCCGATTCTCTCACCGAGCTGCACCGCTGTCCCTATGGTGTCTGTGCTCCCAGCTGTGTAACTACAGGTGTGTTCTCGGCGGTCTGTGGCTGAAGGCTTTGCCGCCAGAGAGAGGACAATTTGAACAACAATAACAGTTTACAGGGGAACAGGTTAAGTGACAATATGGGGACACAGCAAATTCAAAATGTAGGAAATTTTACAGAACAAATGACTAGGGGAGGGAAAAAAATAAAGAGATAGGTGGCATTTGTTGAATAAAAAGATTCAGTGCCCAGCTGATATGGCTCAGGGAATGAGGGTCAATTATGAACCAGGAGGTCATGGTTCAAATCCTGGTCAGGACACATACCTGGGCTGCTGGCTCCATCCCCAGTGTGGGCACGCAGGAGGCAGCCGATCAGTGATTCTCTCTTCATCATTGATGTTACTCTCTCCCTCTTCCTTCCTCTCTGAAATCAATAAAAATATATTTAAAAAATATATTAAAAAATAAAAAGATTCAAAGACACACCAGCCAGATGCAGTGACTAAAAATTAACTAGAAGACATTTTTGAGACAATTAAGATTTGTACATATTTTATTAATTTTGTTAGGTGTGACAGTGATACATGGTGGTTACATCCTTTGCAAGTACCTGTTACAAGTGTTTACATTACATGGGAAATGATGCGATGTCTGGGGTTTGGTTGTAGACTGGGTTTACAGAAGAAACATGGCCATGTGTTGATTGCTAATTGTTGAAGCTAGGTGATGTGTGCATGGGAGTTTATTATATCATTTGCCTACTTTATTATATATTTAAAAACTCTAATAAGAATTTTTAAAAGCTGCTTTTATTTCTTGTGAGTTTTGCCTCAATGTCATGTTTCATTTTTCTTTTGTTTTTCCTTAAAATGAAGGATTTAAAAAATATATATATATTTTATTGGTTTTTCATAGAGAGGAAGGGAGAAGGATAGAAAGCTAGAAACATTGATGAGAGAGAAACGTCAACCAGCTGCCTCCTGCACAACCCCCAATGGGGATATGCCCGCAACCAATGTACATGCCCTTGGCCGGAATCGAACCCGGGACCCTTCAGTCAGCAGGCCAACGCTCTATCCACTGAGCCAAACCGGTTTTGCTGAAGGATTTTTAAGTACTAAGAAAATTAGCCTCTTGTCATATTTTGTAGATATTTTGTATTTTTGAGTTTGTTTATAGTATTTTTTTTATCTGGAGGATTTTTGTCAAATTTAGCAATTTTCCTTATGTCTTGAGTGTTTTATTTTGTGTGTTGCTTAGAAAAAAACTTGTCTCAGATTCTGGAAAGTTCTTTTGTTTTCATCAAGGATTTTTTAATGACCGCAGTACACTTCTGATAGTACGTTGGTTACTTGGTAATCCTAATTTCCTTTTAAGTAGTTAGAAGTGTTCTCCCTGTGAGCATGCTGCAAGAATATATAAGGAGAAATGTTTCTCAGTAGTTATCTCATGTAGACTTAATAGTGAACACCCAGGGAAATAATTGCAAAAAAAGTTTGGTAATTTTGCTTCCAAATGGGAGAACTAATGGACAATCTATCATTTACAAAACTGTCAAAATATGCTAACTGTTATGTAAGAACATTAACAATATAGCGCGGAATTTGTAATGTTGGGAAGTGTCTGCTTTCCATAAAGAAGCATTCCTTCGGCTTTTCCCTTCCAGGGCCTGTGAGGAGACCAGTGCCCTTCCCTTTGCAGTCTGCCCGTTGTCTGTCTCTGTCTGTCTCTCTCTTCCTTTTCTGGTGCATTTCATTTCTTCTTTCGCAGCGTGCAGCTTCCTCTAACCATCAGCCACCAGGGCACCTGAGGAGGAAGGAGTGAGCATTGCGGTAATTTTTTAGGATGCAGGTTGGCCGGTTCCCCAGAATCTGGAAGAAGAAGAAACGTGTGAGAGTTTTCACAGACTCAAGTCAGAGGACGATGGGTGACGCTCTCATCTTGGTTAGATGGCGCTTTCCCACGCAGGCAGGCCGCCCTCCTGGCCGTGGGAAAACATGGTCACTTCGCAGAGGACGGGGAGGGGCATCTTAACGAGGCTTCACACAGGGAGGGAGCGATGGCCAGAGCTGCCTCTGAGGAGGCCACAGCGTTGGACCTCTCCCCTCCTGCCCGAATGGTGCTTGGCACCGGCAGAGCGGGAAGTGCCTCGTTTCTAAGATCGGGGGCATTGATGAAGCAGTGTCTGCTTCATGGTTGGTTCCTGGAGACCTGTGAGGACTGCAGGGATGGATCACCCACCCACTCATCAAAGCTCAGAGGGAAGTGAGCGGGCCCTTCCATGGGGAAGTGGTGGCAGTGAGGAACCGGGCTTTTGTTTGCAATGTGCCACACTGCGTGTTCTCCGTGAAAAGTCAGGTCTGTGGTTAGTGCTCCTCTTTCAGATAGCACTTAAAGGAATGAGAGTTGAGGATGTATATTTGATACTGTATTTTAAAAAATTTATTCATGATACCAAGAAATTTAATGTAACATTAATCATTTCCTAATCCAAGTGAGAACAATAATGGGTAGGAAGAAATTTTTCTTCTCTGAAGACACTTCCTTTTTCAGTTAGAAGCGAGAGTCTTCACCTCGTTCTTTCCAGCTTAGGTGTGAAAACATGACTCATGTGGCAGTTGCTACAAAGATTGTATCATAGTTTGAGTTTAGCTTAATGCTTTTACAGAATAAATTTATGGATTTATGGGATCATTATTTCAGGAGGTTCACTTCTATGTTCTTATGGCTTGTTGTGTTACTCTTACTTTAAAGCTACTAAAGGTACCCTATCACATGAATGTCTTTCCTACTTTTATTCATGGGCATGGTTCTCCGAGCAAAACCAGGGGTCTGGTGGGGTGGCCCTAACAGGAACTCCCAGTTCACCTTCCGGTGTCTCAGGTTTATGTTAAACTAGAGGCCCGGTGCACGAAATCACGCACGGGTGGGGTCCCTCAGGGTGGCCTGCCCCCTCACCTGCTCCACCATCCCACCTGTGGGCAGATTGACCCGCGCGCCCCCCACTCCCCCCACTGCTGCTGGTCGCCTCCTGTGGGGTGATCTGGCCCCGCTCACATCCGCTTTGACCTGGTGCTGCCTGCTCACCTGCTTCACCATCCCACCACTGTCCCATTCTCATTGGGTCCCATCGGGGCCCACAGCACCTCCACTGCCGTCTGCTGCCAGCGCTGCATCACCGACGCCTGCCATGTTCCATGCCACCCCCTTGTGGTCAGCGCACGTCATAGCGAGCAGTCGAACTCCCAGTCTCAGTCGAACAACTGCCCTAGGGGACAATTTGCATATTAGCTTTTATTATATGGGAGGATGGTGTTGGTAATAAGTATATTTTTTATTCTTGTGGATATCCTTATTGTTCTGCCATTTTGTGTGGACAAAATGAAGTAAATATGTGAAGACCCTTTATGTTATTCGGAAATGGCTATGCAAACTCAAGATTCAGTATTTTATTTCCAGATGATCTCTTAGCACTAGTCAAAAGCATTGATCAACTTCTGATTAGCTGGCTCATTTGTAAGAGAATTGTCTTTAGATGCATTGCTTTCAAATTGTTCCTGATATAATTTAGCAAAATAGGTGCTGAAGTTCTTTGTTGACTGATTATCTCCTGTTTGATTTTATTCTTTAACTTACTGTAGTTTGGCAGGAAGCCATTTACACCAAACTATGTAATTACTTTTTAATCACAAATAAGTTTGAAATACAAATGAGGATTTTGGCTTGGGATGCAGTAGGATGAGAAAAGGGCAATTTTTTTTTTTTTTTTTTTTTTGTGTCATTCATTCACTAATTTATATATTTTACCAATTTCTAAAGTGAACTGGAGGTGGCTTTTATTAAAATTCTCCAATCCGGTGGAGTGGTAGGTAATAGAGCCGTTACATTGGAGGGAAGGAGTTAATGAAGAAAGGCAGATGGACCCGAACCCGGGTCAGTGAGGGGTCCGTCTGCGCCTCGGCCCCGTGCATCACTGACACGCCCAGACGCCGGGCCCTGGGGAGCAGACCTGCCTTCCCGTTCCGCTGTGAGGATGATGGACAGCCATGGCTGAGAGGCTGTCTCATGATGGGTAGTCACGTGTAACAGAGTTTATACGTCTGCGCTGCACCGTGTGGCACTGATTGAAAAAGAGAAGACAGGAGTTTCATAGCTCTTAATATCTTAAACATTTACATCACTGGAAGAGGCACTTTTCTCCACCATGAAACTCACAGAGTTTGATTTTGTAATCCCTGCAACGGTCTTTAACAAATAGTTTTATCAAGGATTCAGAAGCATCCTTTACCCGAAGAGCTTTTTATTGATCCTGTGTGAGGTTGACAACATAATATGAAATTATAACTGTGTGATGGTGTTTCTGTATGAAGCTAGTTTAGATTCCTGAGTCCAAATGCAGTATTTCATTCATATTTGTATTTCCAGCCCATCACACAGTTTTGGCACATATTTCAGAGGTGTTTTATAAGTGCCTTTGGAGTAAATGAGTTCATATATTTAATTTCCTGGTGAACTAAATTGCCATGAAGATAGAGCTGAGGAAACCTAGAGTAAGAAATGCTTAGCATGTTTCCTGGCCCATCTGTCACTAATAGCAATTGTTTCTGCTTGGCGCTGAAAACTTGTGTTTTTTTGGGGGGGTGAGGAGCGTAGCATATGTAAAGTTAAAAGAATAAAAGAAAACCTCTTAGTTTATTCTGTAACTCTCTTAGTGGTTAAAAGGAGTGGCTACCGCCAAAGTTAGACTTCAGGTAATCAAAGAAAAAAAGTAACCTTTTGCTGTTTAATTTTACACATTAAAAAAAATATTTTATTGATTTTTTTTTCTTTTTCTTTTACAGAGAGGAAGGGAGAGGGTAGAGAGTTAGAAATACCCATGAGAGAGAAACATAGATCAGCTGCCTCCTGCCCACCCCTGACTGGGGATGTGCCCACAACCAAGGTACATGCCCTTGACCGGAATCGAACCTGGGACCTTTCAGGCGGCAGGCCTATGCTCTATCCACTGAGCCACACCAGTCACGGCTAATTTTACATATTTTTTTAATTCCTCCCAAGTGTAATGTATTGTAAAATAGTTCTTTTTTCAGAGCGCTTATAAATTAACGGAACATTATCAAATGCAATAAGAGGTAAGAACAGTGCTGAAACCAGAGGTCATATCTGACTGAGAAAGATATTTGGGTGCGGAAAGATTTCAGTAAATGTAGAAGGCGGAGGGCAAGAAACGGCTTTATCCTGTGAAGCGCGGAGAGAAGCCCATGCTGTACGGTGCTAACGGGATGGTAAGCAGTCCAGGGGCGCCAGAGTAGCCTGAGTCACGGGGGCTGCATAGTTTGAAGGCGTCAGAGGAGCTTCTGGCTTTCAGGAAAACGTCATGAAAATCCATGACCCTCAGAGGAACTGAAGTGCATACCTATTTGGGGGAAAATTCATGACGAGGCATCCAGTGTGTACCCAGCTTTATACAGCTCTGCCGTCTCCCAGTTTGGTTGTGAGGAATTCATAGAGCTCATTAAGTGCCCGTAAAACGGTTTGAATCATCCAAACACTCATCTTTTCAGCAGAAGATTAAAAAAAGAAATTGTTCCAAATTTGAATCCAGGACTTGAAAGATGCCAGTTGTCTGCATACAGTACCGTATTGTGATAAATATAGCTGTGGAAAACGTTAAAAATCTCTTTACAAAACTTTATTTTAATATTCATAGCAGAATATTTTTGGAACGTTATCTGCAAAAGAACCATTTTATTATCAGAGCTGACTATTAATTAGGGCATTGTTTCGGATATAAAAGTTGATCTGCCACTGAATTTCTATTTGAATATGTATAGTTCCAAGCTTGCTTTGTGTATTTAATAACTTTACCACCATAATTACTCTGTTTACAATTAGATTTTGGTGAATATGCTAATATGGAGTATTCCAGTGAGCGGTTCCAGCAAAGGGCGGTGTTGATGTGCATGTGGATGTGCTTTTCACTTGTGTCTGAATTTCATTTCCGTGGGGAAGAGGTGGTGGGTTATGTAGTGGATTGTATGTGAGGTAAACTTGTTCTTTGCAACTTCTCTGTTGGGTTGGCCATCATAATAGTGGCTTTTCTTTGCTTCAAGTGGGCAGAAATATCACGGGAAATTTTAATTTGCTTGAGGTTTGTGCTCTCTGATGAATTGTTTAATAGAAATCTTACAGCAGGTCGTTGGTTCATTATGAGAAGAAGCCTATAATGTACTAATGCAGTTGTTTAATTCAAGTTAATATTTTAAACTCTTCAGAGAATTCTCTGATTTACTGAAGCAAATGCTGTGGTTATGTTATATGTCATGGTTTTTGAGCAGGAACTTCTGGTTTCAAATAATCCTACTTTTTTCTTTTCAGAAATCACCTGAAAGGAACAAGTAGATTGAGAAACACAGAGTTCCTGTCCTCAAACAAGGAGACTTCTGGGACCCTGAGCCCGGACATGAGAGGGGCTGCCAAGCCCAGTGGAGGTCAGACGGGCAGGGGGGTGCTGCAGAGGGACTGGGTCTGACACAGATCTCTGCTAAGCGGCAGAGCAGCCTTCTCCACAGGCACCGCGCCACCTGCCCGCCGCCAGTGGCTGCAGGAGGGGAGTGAGTGGTGCTGGCAGGAAAGGCCGGAGGCATCCTCATGGTGCACTGAGATGTTCTGAGTCCTGATCCCAGGGTTTGTTGCCCGGCTGTACTATTAGGTCTAGTAATAATTAATGTCGTTTTCTAATACTTTTTTAAATCGAATTTATTTAAACAATACAACAAAATTTAATCAACAATATAGTTGCCGTTGTTTTCTACTACTTGTGCCCAACGCTCAGGAAGCATTTTAATCCATCTGTTGTAAAATTCTTGTGATTTTGATGCAAAAAATTCAGTCAATGCATTTTTGAGGCATTCTTCATTATTAAATTTTTTTCCAAGAAGAAAGTTTTGCAAAGAACGAAACAAATGGTAATCGGAAGGGGCAATATCAGGAGAATATGCAGGTTGAGGGAGAACTTCCCATTCCAACTGGCGCAGTTTTTCAGCAGTGATTCTTGCAGTATGCGGTCGTGCGTTATCGTGGTGAAGAATTACGCCCTTCCGATTAATCAGCGCGGGATCTTTTTCTCTTAAAGCTTGGGCTAACCTTTCCAATTGGGCACTATACACTGCACTTGTAATGGTTTGGGTAGATGGTAAAAGTTCATAATGAAGAATTCCTTTAAAATTCCACCAAACACACAACATCACTTTTTTCGCATGCAAGTCAGGTTTTGGCGTGGGCTGCGGAGCCTCATTTTTGTCCAACCATTGAGGCCGCCTTTTCAAGTTAACATACAGCACCCATTCTTCATCTCCGGTAACAATTTGCTCTAAAAACGGCAAACGGTTTTGACGAGAGAGGAGCGAACTGCAAATTGTGACTCTTTGATTACGGTTGTTGTCGGTCAACTCATGAGGGACCCATTTTCCAAACTTTTGGACTTTGCCAAGTGCACGCAATTGATTGGAAATTGTTTTTTGTGAACAATTTAAAGTTGTCGCAAGCTCTTGTTGGGTAATTTGAGGATTTTGCACCAAAAGAGCTTGAAGAGCTTCTTGATCAAAATTGGACACACGGCCTCGACCACTCTTGTCATCTAACGAAAAATTTCCCTCACGAAATTTCTCAAACCAATGCTGGCATTTTCTGGCGCTAACTGCATCTTGACCAAGAGCACTACAGATGTTTTTTGCAGCCTCACTTGCTTTTCTTCCTAATTGGAACTCGTAAAGCATGCAGTGCCGAATATGCTCTTCATCCGCCATCTTCTTAGCCCTAGTTTTGCAACAAAAACCAAACACAAACTTTTTCAAGCAAAACTTGTTAATTGCACTTCACACGTTCTGTAGATACCACGTGTTTGAAGGTTATGTCAATACAAGTCAATGCCAAGCAAGATTTTAAACGAATGTTAAAAAACGACATTAATTATTACTAGACCCGATACATACATGTGTACAATTCACCCGTCTTGTGCATGTGTTCAGTTTATTGCTTCCCAACTGCACATTCACCTTTCTTTGCTCTGTTTGTGATTCTTGAATTAGATACTGTGAACATTTTTTCCTTTTCATTACGTGTCATGTTGTCCCAAGGTTTCCTTATGGTAGCCTCGTTATTTGCAAGTGGTTTTTTTTTTTTTTCCTGCTGTAATTTTTTTTTCCTTGTCTTCTAAATTACTGATTCGAAACTCTGCTTCATCCAGTCTACTTTTGATTCCTTCCAGTATATTCTTGCCCAGAGGCCTGATGCATGAAATTCGTGCCAGAGCAGGCCTTCCTTCCCCGGCTGCTGGCACCGGGCTGCCCTCTGGCACCGGGACCCGGGCTGCCCTCTGGCCGCTGGCAGGCACTCGGGACCCACGCTTCCCTCACAGCCCTGCTTCATCCGGAAGGAAGGTTGTCTGGTCTGATTAGCTTTTATTATTATAGATGTTAGGTATACTGCTCTTCAATATTCTTATTCATGGTTTCTGTTTCCTTGTTCATGCTGTTTTGTTCCTACGTTTCTTATAATTCTTAGTTCCAAACCATGACTTTGAACTCATTATCTGATAAATTGCTTGCCTCCATTTCATTTAGCTCTTTTTCTGGAGATTCCTCTGGTGTTTCATTTGGGGCCTGTTTCTTTGCTTCCCTGTTTTGGGTGCCTCTTTGTTTGCTTCTGTTATTAGATAGCTCTGCTGTGATCCCTGCTCTTCGTTTGTGGCCTTCTGTAGCAGGTGCCCTGTGGACCCAGAGGTGGATGCTTAGGAATGTCCCTTGTGTGTGGGTAATTGGGTCTTGATTGCTGTTGGCCTGTTTGTGTTTCGGATTGACCCTCAGGGTGGCTGACTGTGAGGCTCAACTCCGACCACATCGCATACATTGTACAGGTGCTGACAGAACAAAACAAGACAAAGTAAAACCAGAAAAACAAAACAAAACCCCAATACCACCACCACCACCAAAAAGAAGAAGGAAAAGAAAGAAAGGATAATAAAAGACAAAAGAATAAAAGAAGAAAAAGTATGAAAGGAAAGAATAACAAAGATTAGGAAAAGAAAACTAGGAAAAAAGTGTAAAAACAAAAAAGAAAGGAAATAAAAGTAGAAAGGAAAGAGAAATGTTAAAAATTAAGGAAAAAAGAAGGAAAAAAAGCAATGTAAAAAAGAATAAAAAGAAAATAGTGAAAAAATAAAGGAAAAGAAACGGGAAGCTTGCCGAGGCTGCTCCTGCTGTGGGGGCCGCCATCTGGCGTAAAGGTCCCTGGCCGCCGGCTCCCTGGCAGCTGCCCCTGCCCCTGCCCGCTCGGCTGCCCCGGAAGGCCTCACTGACCCCTCCCACTCCTGCGCAGTGGGCTGCACTGCCAGGGAGGGTCTCCCCGAGGCAGCACGCTCGTTTCAGATGCTCAGTAATAAGTATATTTTTCTCCTTTTCTGTGTGCAGAGGTGCGGGTAATTTGGGGCCTACATTGAACCACTTCATACGAACTTTGTCCTTGGTTTACTTGCATTGGTTTCAGGTCTCGAACACTGTGGGTCTCTTGAGGGGGGAGGGGCCTGGATAATCGGGGAAAAGGTGGATTCCTACTTTATATCTTATGCCACTGTAAGTGGAGACAGATCAGAATTTTACTAGCAAAATATGAAGCCATAAGACAACTAAAAGAAAACATGGGAGATACTTGAAAAAAGTAATTTGACTGGGTGAGGTCTAAGGATGATGTATAATCCCAAAACTCAAAATTTGCAGTATCCAAGACAAAGAATTTGGGAAGACTATTCGCAATACAAAGGGCTAATGTTTAAAATATAATGTATAAGAAGTGATTCTAAATTAAAAAGCAAAATGCTGCCCGCAGTTCTCAGGAAATGAATGACAGCTTTTACTTGGGGGCGGGAGGGTCTCTTTCCTTTCTTCCCTTTTTTGGTTTGTGTGACTCTATAAGCTTTTGGAATATGAAAAAATTTCTAGTTTTGATTCCCTTGGCGATTGTTAATTATAAGGACAGTATTTTTTTAATGTTATAACCACAAACTACCAATACAGAAAACCTTACCAAACAAATACAGGCTTAATGAATTATAAGGCACTTTTATCATTACCACCCACATCAGCCATGTTCCTCATCCTACTCACAACTTCCTTACGATTTTCCAATGTAGCTTCTGTCTTTTATGGCAGTCATTTCCTTTTCTTTATTGTCTTGTCACTCAAATGTGCATAGATTTGCCCGATTTAATTTTGTTCTGCATGTTATTTTTAAGCCTTTTAAAATGTAGTTTTTCTTTTTTCCCCCTCTTGCATCTCTTCTTTTTTTCCCTTAGTGAAGAAATGGCATTCTGTGTATTGTAAGATTTCCACAGTTAGGGCTGTGCAGATTGCTTTTCTGTCTTACAGTTTATCATTTTCTCTTCAGAGCTTGTGAATTGGTAGGCTTGATCGGATCCAGGACTTATTTATTTTTTAATTATCTTTTGGCAAGATTGCTTCATGGGTAGTGGTGTGTTCTTTTATCAGAAGCATATAATGCCTGGTTACCTGTTATATTTTGATGCTTATAGCTGTCAAGGCTCAATGTGTAGATCCATTAATTCATTAAGAGGGAGGAATGGTGTTAACTTAAACCATTCTTAGTCATTTATTAGCTGAAATTTTTCTGTAAGAAGAAATTTCTCATCTTCTATGGGTTACCCGCTGGTGCAATTTATATTTACCACTTTTCAAAATCGAGTGGTTTTCTATTATTCTTCAGAGGTGACTGCTTAGAGTTTCTTACTGTTATAAACTCCCGGGTTGACCTATTTTATATGTCTCCAGCCATTGTGGCGGTATCTTTATTGACACAGATTGGCCCATCTTTGGTCAGTGGGAACATCTTTCAAGCTGATGCCTTAGACGTATTTGATATAATGCTAGTAGTTTTTTTTTTTTTTTTTTTTTAAATATATTTTATTGATTTTTGTACAGAGAGGAAGGGAGAGAGACAGAGAGTTAGAAACATCGATGAGAGAGAGTCATCGATCAGCTGCCTCTTGCACACCCCCTACTGGGGATATGCCCGCAACCAAGGTACATGCCCTTGACCGGAATCGAACCCGGGGCCCTTCAGTCCCCAAGCCGACGCTCTATCCATTGAGCCAAACCGGTCCCAGCTAATGCTAGTAGTTTTTGATAGCTTCCTTGACATCTAGGAACTACAGGTGTTCCTGTGGTATTTATCTCCAGACCTGAGGCAGTCCTTTCTTCAACCTGGTTTCTTTTCATAAGAATTGGTACGAGTATTTCAAGAATACAATTTATGTATCAGGCATGTGCTCATTGCTACTGGGTTTGTTTTCAAACTTTTTGTGAATGGGGTTAGGAAATACAAAGGTGTGTGTGTGTGTGTGTGTGTGTGTGTGTGTGTGTGGTTTTTGTAAAAGATAAGATACCTTCTGAATTAAGAATATTTCCAAATACAAAGCATTTTAACTTTTTTTTGTCTTTCATCTGTATTCTTTCTTCCATTTTTGAATCTTGATTTTTAAGGATCCAAGGGGATGGTAGAATTCAAATATCACATAATTACTCATTTGCATTATTCCACATTTGTGCATACAATAGCCTTAGTTAACAAAAGCAAGTATCACCACAATATGATTACTGGATAATTACTTTTTTGCATATGTTCTCTTGATTTTTCATAGTTGTGTATATCTGAATCGTCAGAACATATAGCATTATGTGTTCTATTCTTTCCCTTATTGCCTTTGTTTTTCTACAAGTAAATATCTATTTACTGCTCACTTCAGTTCTTACGTTAGTCACTTTGGATATGTGGTGCTTGTTCTCTAGTAGGCTCTGATTCCTTTTTCCATTTTGATAACACTTTGAAGTCTTTATAGTTGAAATTTAACTGAGTATAAAATCTTTGGCTTATGTCTTCTATCTTCCAAGTCTTAAATACATTACTTTTTCCCCCCGCCATAAAGTGTTGCTGTCAGTGATGACAATCTGATTTTATTTTCCATATAAAATATCATTTTTTTTTGGCCTGGGTGCTCAGAATATTTTCTTTCACTGTTAAGTTTAGTAATTTTATTAAGTGTGTCTTAGTGTTGGTTATTCTGGGTTGAATTTTGTTAAGCATGTGGTGTGGCCTTTCATTGATCTTTATTTTTTTTAAGTACAGAAAACGGTTCCCTTTCCCCTGTGTTAATTGTCTTGTGTTTTCAATCTCTGTACTGTGCTCTTATCGCATTGGTATTGACCTTTATGAACTTACTGCATTCTGATAGAGTGTGCATACTAATTGGATGCACCTTTCCCCCGAACTTCATAGAGCATTTTTCTGTGTGTTTAATAGCGTTTTTAGTTATAGATATTGGATCATTAGAACTTTAAATATTTTCTTGAAAGTAATTGAATAGATCTTTTTTTTCTTCTTCTTCCTCTTCTTCTTCTTTTTCTTTTTGGTTAATACTCACCGGAGGATATTTTCCCTTTGATTCTTAGGGAGAGGGAAAGACAGAAAAAAATATTGATGTGAGAGAAATACATCAATTGGTTAGTTGCCTTCTGCATGAGCTCTGTCCAGGGTCAGGGCTGGGAAAGAGGCTACAACCAAGGTACGTGCCCTTGACTGGAATTGAACCCTGGAAACTTTGGTCCGCAGTCTGATGCTTTAACCACTGAGCCAAACCGGCCAAACCACTGCTTTGCTCTATTTCATTTTATTTATTGTTTCTCTCCAAAATTAAGAGATAATCCAAGAGGATTATAAATTAGGACAGATGTTCTTTAAGTTTTGGAGTTAATAAGAATTTGAATAGTACCTGTCATTCACAGAAGCTTTCCTTTGTGGGGAATGTTTAGGAAACTTCTGGGATTATAATATTAACTGTTGCTTTGTTTTATATTTTAGTGAAAATGCCTCGTGTAAAAGCAGCTCAAGCTGGAAGACAGGGCCCCGCAAAGAGACGTCTTGCAGAACAATTTGCAGCTGGGGAGGTAATCACCGACTTGGCAAAAAAGGAGTGGAAGCTAGGATTGCCCATTGGCCAAGGTGGCTTTGGTTGTATCTATCTTGGTAGGTGGATGACTACTTCTAATGAACCGTCAAGCCAAAGATTTATGTGCTCTCATATCAAAATAGATTCTCCGTTATGAGCTATCACAGGAAGTTTTTAATAATACAGTCCACTTAATACATGCCTAGGCAAAAATGCATCTCTGGCCAGAGTGGGAGAGAAGATGGTTGACTTAGTCACAACAGAAAGAGTATGAAGTGTCTATAATATTGTCATTAGTGAGCACCGTGGCTTTGGATTTTTAAGGATTCCGCATAATCTTAACTTTTTTAAGATGCAAAGAAATTGATGTACATTTTTCCCCCTACCTCCACCCAATTAGGATTTACTCCCTCTGTTTTGGTTTAGTTTGGCAATTTTCAGATCTTAACAGTTATACGTTTTTATTTCCTTCCTATACAACCCTAATAAGTTATAACTGTGGAATTAGGAGAATGATCTAGAAATTCATATTAGCATATTTACCTTGAAATTTGGAGGACCTCCTGTGGAACCCTGAGAGTCTGTAGGTTAACTAAATTGTTGATTTAAAAAATATCTTACCTGACTCCTTCTCAAGTTGTCTGCTTCACCAAGACTATTACAGTGATACTCACACTTCATGCTTGCTTTTGATACTTCTAACGTTTCTGTGTTCTTACTCCACCTCTAATCTTGATTGAGCTAGTCCATCATTTAATTATTCAATTTCTGCCTGGAGGTTTATAAAATGTTGCTTTTAGTAGTGTAACCCTGTTTCTCTTTGAAGGAGTATCTTTCTCAGAATACTAATGCTGTAGTTAGACTAGCATCACGTGGAAACCTGTTTGAACTGCCGTTCTCAGGTCCCACCCAGACCTGCCAGTCAGTAACTAGCGGGCCCATGCGCACTGAAGCTGAGAGCTCCTGACAGATAAGAGAGCAGCTGCGTCTCCTCAGGACCCCCGGCTGCAGTGGGCCAGCCGCTCTGGGGGATGGTCAGGAAACAGCTAAAAACCACTGCTTTGCTATGTTTCATAAACAGGATTCCTGTAGGTCAGAGGGAAATAGGTGTTGATTCTTTAGCTTTGTTCAGAGCCAAACCCATCCCAGTGAACCAGGCTATCTCTGACTTAAGGCGAAAATCCTTGCAAACCATGAAAGACTAGAGGCTTTTTCAGTCAGGCCCATGTTGTTTGTCCTTGTCACTTAGAGATGGTAGATTTTTAGTCTGTCTCGCGACAGGATGTGTGGGTTAGGCCATCCCACAGTAGGAATGGGAGCTTGTCTTTAACAAGCTGGTTCTTAATTTTGCATTAGTTACTTTGCTTTAGTAACCTTTGGCAAACATGGAACTTGCTTTTGCATGTGTGCTAGCCATGTTGTTCGTATTTGTATTTATCATCGGAAAGTGCCATTTAGTAGTCGTTTTCATATTGGATGGTGTGAAAGATTTCTGTGACAGCTTCACTGCTGTAAGCCTGGGTTGATCCCTCTGGAGAAGGGTTTGCCTTAATGCTGCTCCAGCTTCTCCACATGACTGCCCGGCCGAGGACCCTCAGCAGTTTCTGCCCAGGAGTTAAACAAGCTGCCTTTGAATTTTGTTTGGGTGTTTTCTCCGTCTGTTTATCTTTTACGCATAGAAATCGCTTCCATCGTCTTCATGACAACGTACCTTCCCCTCTGGTCTTCCTCCTCCCTCTCGACATGCTTAGTCATCCTCCAGCTTTCCTTCTTCGGCTCACCTTTTTCTAATTTATTTTTTATTTTTTATTTTTTTTATGGATTTCAGAGACGAAGGGAGAGGGAATTGAACCCGGGACTCTTCAGTCTGCAAGCCAAATCTCTATTCACTGAGCCAAAGCGGCTAGGGCTGTGGCCCACCTTTCCTCTGCATATTCTCTCTGAGGGGTTTCCTCCAGTCTCGCAGCTTCTCTGACTGACTCTTTACTGTTGATTACCAAACCACAGTCTGATCTTGCCAGTCCTCTGCTCAAAAGCTTTGCTCGGTAGCCTAGGACTTGACCCCGACAGTGCAGGCCCATGGCCAGTGGCCTGCACAGGGATCTCTACCTGATGTCCCACAGGAGAGGGTTATCTGCATGGATTCACCCCTCCAGGCAGACATTCTCCAGTGCTCCTGCACTAACACCCCTCGTGCCTCCTCCAGTTCTGTGCTTCACCTGAGCGACTCCCCAGACCCTTCATTTCTCCCTCCCTTTGCTGCCACTGCCTCATTAGGGGAGGTCATTTTCTTGTCTCGTCTGGGTTTTCACTGTGGCAATGAATCCTCTGCTCAGTCTTGTCCCTTTGCATCTCCTGTTCACATTGGGGCTTAAGTGACCAGACTGCCAATCAGATCACATGACCTTCATTTAGATGTGCTTTAATGTCTCCCTGTGCCCTCAGGACAGAGTGACAAAGTTTGGGAATGGCATACAGACCCTTCCTGCAGTCTGGTTCCCCAGTAACTGTCTTCATCCCTCTATCCTCACAGGCTGTGCTTCAGCTGTGACATTGCCTTTGCCTCTTGGTTTTTGTATGTGATGCTGCTTTTGTGTCGATTTGCCAAAGCTGAGGTTAGGGTGGGCGCTGTCTTTTCATGGTCCCCGTGTCCTGTGTTCATCCTTTCACAGTACATCCCGTGCTATGTTGAAATTATTTTCCTCCTTTCAGAATAAACATGGGCTTTTTGTTGTTTTATTTTGTTAATCCTCACCAGAGGATATTTTTTCCATCGATATTTATTTATATATTATTTATTTATTTATTTATTTATTTATTTATTTATTTATAGAGCGAGTGGGGGTGGGGGGACAGGTATCATTGTGAGAGAGACACAAGCATTGGTTGTGTTCTGAACATACCTGATCAGGGCTGGGGATCAAACCTGCAACCCAGGTACATGCCCTTGACCTAGGAATTGCACCCACAATTCTTTTGTGCGTGGGATGGTGCTCTAACCACTGAACACACCAGCCAGGGTTAAACGTGTGCTTTTGACGATGGGGCAGCTCTTATGGCGTTCTTAGTGCCTGGCATATTTTGCAGTACATATTGTTGGGATGAATTATTGAGCTTCTTTTCCTCTTTTTCTTCATCTGAATTGTACAGTATTATTAATATACTAGCCTCATTTTAATATTTTGTGTACTAACTGCACTTTATTACTAATTCAGTATTTAAGTGACGCTCCTTGGCTATTCCTTCTACTCATCAGCCAGGTTTATGACTTGGTGTTTCTTCTCTAGACTGAAGTATTCTAGCTGCTTCCCGGCTGGCTGGGAGTTTCTTGGTTTCGTGTTGCCTGTCCCTCCTGTCTCTTCACCTGCTGATGTGAGAACGCCTTAGGCTCAGTCCTAGGATTTCTTCTTTCCATTCCACACTCACTTCCTGGGAGCTCTGCCAGCTTATGGGCTTGGAGTGAATAGGTTGATAACTCTCATTTATTTTTAACTTGCATCACTCTTCTGAAACTAAGATTTGTACAGGGTGGAGCAAAGTAGGTTTACAATGATTATGTGAGACAGTTTATTCTTGTATTATCACTTATTAATTATTGTATTATTTTCCATGCAAGCAGTGTAAACCTACTTTTACCCTACTCTGCATATCCACTGTCTATTTAACATCTGAACTCGGATATTTAATAAGCATCGCAAACTTTATAGACACCCCTCACACCGGCTTCTCCTGCAGTTCTCTCCACCTTAGGAAGTAGCAGCTTTCTCTTTCCAGTTGCTCAGGCCAAAAGCCAGGCGTCATCCTTTCCTCCTTTCTTCCCTTTGACCTCCATACCTAAATCCTGTTGGCTCTTCTTTGAAAATATGTCCACAATCTGACCACTTCTCACCACCTTGTCTGCTGCCGCTCTGGTTCGGGCACCGCCACCCCTCACCGGAGTACTGAGCTCCTGGCCCTCTCCTCTCCATTCTCCACAGCATCCTGCGGAATTCTCTACAGGCAGAGTCTGACCTTGCCCGTCCTCTTCTCCAAACCCCCTGTGGCTTTCGTTCACAGAGGGACAGCTTTATGGCACCAGTCAAGCTCCTGTGTGGTTCCTGCTGCTTTCCCCTCACTCACTCTTCTGCGGCCACTTTGGCCTCTCTGCTTTCCTCTGACAGGTCAGGGGCTCCCACGTCGGGGCCAGGTGCTGGTTGGCCTGGAATGGTTTCACCCAGGCATTCCATGGCTCATTCCCTCACTGTGCTCAGACCACTGCTCCAGTGACACCCTGCTAGTGAGGTTTCTCTTATTTTGCAACACTGCCTGCCATCCTTTCCTGCTTAATTTTTCTCTATAGCACTTATCACCATCAAATAAAATCCTATGTAATAAAAGGCTAATATGCAAATCAATCCAATGGCGGACAATCGATTGTTGTGACATGCACTGACCACCAGGGGGCAGACACTCAATGCAGGAGCTGCCCCCTGCTTATCATTGCGCTCCCACAGGGGGAGCGCTGCTAAGTTAGAAGTTGGGCTCAGGGCACAGCAGCGGTGGCGGAAGCCTCTCCTGCTTCCGTTGCAGCAGTAAGGGTGTCCGACTGTCAACCTAGGCCCACTCTGAGGGCTTCTGGATTGCAAGAGGGCACAGTCCGGCCCCCCTTCCCCCCAAGTGCATGAATTTTGTGCACTGGGCCTCTAGTTTATATATACAGTATATTCATTTATTTTTGTTGTTTTGTGAAGCCTCACCGAGGATATTTTTTCCATTGACTTTTAGAGAGACAGTAGAGAGAGAAGGAGGGAATGGGGGGGGGAGGGGAAGAAACATTGATGTGAGAGAAATACATTGATTGGTTGCCTCCTACCCACGCCTCAACCTGGGATGGGGATTGAACCTGCAACCCAGGTATGTGCCTTTGATCAAGAATTGAACGTCCGACCTACCCTTTGGTGCATAGGCCGACACACTAACCACTTGCTTTATTAAATGTAAGAAATTGCATCAGTTATTACCTTGGGAATTCTTAACATATGTTAGCATACCTAAGACCATGCATACTTTCAAATTAAAAGTTTAACTTAGAGTTTTTCATACTAAACAGATGATCATATTGAAGATACCAGCCATTATAAGATATATTCCAATTTCAGACATGTTAAAACATTAAAAAAATTAATCTTAAAGTTGATGATGTACACTATATTGGTATGCTGAAACACTGTGTATTTGGGAACTGAAATTTATTCTATCAAGGAATTATAATACAGACCTAAGTGTTAATAAAGAGCAGTAGGCTATATATCACAATGTGCTTCTTGTTCTGATGTTACATATGTCACTTTTTTCAAACAGCTGACAAGAATTCTTCAAAATCGGTGGGCAGTGATGCACCCTATGTTGTAAAAGTGGTAAGAAAATGTTTTTCCTTTTTTGTTGATTTAGTGTAGGACTGTGTTTATTTTGCAAAACATCCTCTTTGATAACTAGAATTAATTAAACCATGAGGTATTACATTTTTAATATTAATAAATATTTAATGAGGCACAAAAGTAGTTTTATAGTTTTAAATAATTTGAATTCAGAAAGTCTGTCTCCTGTTTTGAAGTAGAGTGGCACTAGTATTTGGGAGGAAATGAGTGAAAGCATAGAGGCATGCAGATGGAGACTGAAAATATTCCGCTCATTCTTTTTATTTTAGCTATATTTACAGGAGACGAGATGCTCTTTTATACTTATGTCCTATAAGACTATACTCTCTTAATGAAATTTAATTGTATTTTATCTTGCATTTGCTTCTGAAGTACTTGGTCAGTTACTTCTGTGCATTTTCAGTTTTCTTTCCTTCCCCTTCTATTTTAGTAAACTAAACTAATTGTGATCATTTTGAATTTTCTTTTGGCTATGAGAACATTGAAAGCATTTTGTAACTAGAGGCCTGATGCACAAAGTTCGTGCAAGGCTAGGCCTTCCTTCCCCAGGCTTCTGGCTTTGCCGCCCCAGCCTCTGCCCCGCACCTGCCTTGGCCTGGTGCTGCCAATGTCTGCTGCCAACACCCCCCCCTCCCTCCCCCCCCCCGTTCCCCAGTTCTGTGGAGTCCCCTAATCAATTGCCCTGCAGAGGGCGGCCTGGGCCTCCCTCTTCGGAGCAATTGCGGCACCTGCTGCACCATCCCACTGCAGCTGATGACCACCTTGTCCTGTGGGTGCTCCCTGGTTCGGTTGTTCTGCCATTTGGTCTATTTGCATATTAGGGTTTTATAATATATAGAGAGAGTAAAGGTTGATAACCTTCTGTCTGACATAAGCACACTTGTGTAGCCAGGCCAATTTATATACTGGTGCATTAAAAGACATTTTAACTGCTCTTTATTTGTTATCAGTATATTATGCTTTTATTTTTTCTTACCAACATTTGTAACTTCCTTCTCTCAGAGTTCTTTCAGACATTATAGGGCATGCTTTTGTTACATAGAGGAGATAGCAGAACCTGGGACCCTTCAGTCCGCAGGCTGACGCTCTACCACTGAGCCAAACCGGTTTCGGCTGGAAATAGGTTTTTACCTACATGTGGTATTGCTGATTCATAGGGAAGGTGCTGTGTAATGTGACATTAGATTTAAAAGCATACCAGCCCGCGGCTCTCAGCTCCACTTGTACAGTGCCACCTGAATCTCCGGATGCACGGCCTGGTGAGGAGCGCTCCAGAGGAGGCTTCTGTGTGGCCGGGTTGGGAACACTGGTAGGTCTGGCGCACAGAGCACCTAATTGTGTCCAGTGGAACCATGTGTGCTGCTCATGTTTATCTTTGTTTGGGGATCCTTTTTCTTTTCTTTTTTCTTTTTTTTTTTTTTTTTAAATAAATCTTTATTGTTCATATTATTACAAAAGTTCCTCATTTTTTCCCCCTCCACCAGGTTCCCACTTCACCCTTTACCCTTTCCCCAACCCCACTGTTCTCATCCATAGGTGCACAGTTTATGTTCAGTCTCTTCCCACCCCCCCCACTCTTTTCCCCGAGAATTGTCAGTCCACTTGGGGATCCTTTTTTCTTTAACCCTCACCCAAGGGCATGCTTGGAGGTAGGGAAGGAAAGAGAGAGGAAGGGAGGGAAGGAAGGAAGTAGGGAGAGAGAGACATAGACATCAGTTGTTTGCCTTCTGTATGTGCCCTGCCCGGGGATCGAAGCGGCCACCTTTTGGTGCACAGGAGCCCTGCGGCGGGCGGGACCCGCTCATCCAGCGGGGCTTCTCCCTCCCCGGGGCACACTCGTCCTGAGTGTGATGCTGCCAACTGCATACCTGCTCCATGGAGAGCTCTAAACAGATAGCCCTCACACTGTTTACAGTTAACTTTGGTGAAGTTAAGAAATACATGTTCAAGAGAGATGTTTAGGTAAATGCTAAACCGATTCTTTCTTCCACCAAATGAGCATGTCTGGTTCAGAGCCTTAATCCTGTTCACCTATGGCAGTGGTCAGCAAACCACGTCTCGTGAGCCACATGCGGCTCTTTGGCCCCTTGAGTGTGACTCTTTCACAAAATACCACGTGCGGGCGTGCACACAGTGTGATTGAAACTTCGTGGCCCATGCACAGAAGTCGGTTTTTGGCCTGGGCGAGTCTATTTGGAAGAAGTGGCATTAGAACACTCAGGGGCCAACGAGCCGCATGTGGCTCGCGAGCCGCGGTTTGCCGACCACTGGCCTGTGGGAGCCGCCGAGGATCATGGTGCTGGGTCACAGGTGGCAAACTTGTATTTCCACTGAAGATAAGGGAGGTACTCTCGTTTTAATTCCGGAAAGTAAATGGTAAAATTGGTAATATGTTGGATAACCAAGGGGAGAAATTCTCTCTTGTGATTTCTTGCTAACAGATCTAATAATTAGTTCTGTCAGTTACACTTCCCTAAGCGGGAGGACTGGTGGTGAGGTCAGGCTCTCGGGCCTTGGGGCCTAACAGTGCTTGATGTCCCGGTCACTTCCCAGTGTGCACTGGTAGAAGCCTGCGTTTTGAAGTCCATGGGAAGAATTTGGCAGACTGATGTTTAAGTTCTCACTGATGTTATGAGGAGTGACGTGAATTTCCAATTCATATATCAGGATTTTTTGGTAGGAAGGAGAAATTTCATGTAGCTTCATTTTTAAATGGCAGCCAGTTGCTTTTAGATGGTGCCATTGAAATATATCACATTTTAATTTTTTTTCTGTTGTCATCTTCATTTTGACACTTAAAAGTCTTAAAGAAACGTTTAGTGATATTCTAGTTAAAATGTCAGCCCTGATTTTTTCCCTAAATCTTGGCTATTACAGAGTTGGCAAAGTATTTTAGACTTGAAATATGTTAATAAAATTTTAGTTGGGAGTTAAGGTAGTTTCTTCAACAGCAACAGCAAGCTCTGGCGAGAGTGCAGTGCCAGGAAGGAGCTCCTTTATTTTGTTTGGAATCTTGCTGGATGAGAAAAGTGAACTGAGCTCAGAGAGCCTTCGCCACTGTGAGGCCTTTATTATAATAGCCTGATTTTATAGGCTGATTTTCGTTATTATAAGTTTAATAAATTGTTGCCTGAAGGAAAGCCTGAAATTAAAGTATGACACGGGTTGAAATTGAGTAAATTAGAGTTTTATACTGATGAATAATAAGCTGGGATTTGTCTTAGGAAAACCCCTTTCAAACCTGGATTATATTAATGAGCTATTCTAAAAGTTCGCCTTTGGAGAGGAACTTTACCAAAATTCTTCCCCTTGGATTTCCATTTCTTCGTTTCCTACACTGAGTCTTCCCCCTGCTGAAGGCCTGTGCTCAGCCATGAGGTCTGACAGGCACGTGTCTGTCCAGCTTCCTTTGCTGCTAGGAAATGAGCCCCGGGTTCCGGGGACACCTGAGGCACTGGACTGGACATCAGTGATTTGGCGTTCCCCCGGCAGGTGTTAGATGCAGCTTCTCAGAGGTGCTGCTGTTCTCCCAGGCTGGCTGGGGAGGTAGCTGAGCGGTAGCACCCAGGCCAGGCATTTGCTGCTGAGGCTCAGTCTTGGCTAGTCCTGCCTGACTGCAGACTGGCTTAGTAGTTTTTCTGTAAGTACTTGAACTTGGATTCCTGTTGTTCTGAATGAGAGAAATCTGAGATACTAGAACTGTGCGTCTAGAGTGGTTTTATTTATTATTTTTTTAAATCCTCACCTGAGGATATTTTTTTCTCCATTGACTTCTACAGGAAGTGGGAGGGAGGGAGGAGTGGGAGAGAAAGAGAGAGAAACATCAACTGGTTATCTCCAGCACATGCCCCTACTGAGGCTGGGGAACCTGCAACCAAGGTGCATGCCCTTGACCGGGAATCGAACCAGAGACCCTTCAGTCTGAGGGCCAGCACTAACCACTGAGGAAAACCAGCCAAGGCCATTTTTTTTTTTTTTTTATATCCTTGAGGATATGTTTTTATTGATTTTAGAGAGGAGGGGAGGGGAGGGGAGGACAAGAGGGGGGGGAGGGGAGAACAAGAGAGGGGGGGGAGGGAGAGGTGGGGAAGAGAGAGAGAGAGAAAGAGAGAGAAGAGAGAAATAGGAGGGAGGGAGGGAGGGAGAGAGAGAGAGAGAGAGAGAGGGAGAGGGAGAGAGAGAGAGAGAGAGAGAGAGAGAGAGTCACCAATGTGAGAGAGAAACATTGACCAGTTGCCTCCTGTATGTACCATCACCAGGAATCAAACTGCACCTGACCAGCATTTGAACTGTAAACCTTCTGGTGCATGGGAGGACACGCCAACCAGCTGAGCCACCGGCCAGCGCTCCTCTTGGCTTTGCATTGTCACGTGGGAAGTAAATTGTAGGGCCCTTAGTTTGCTACGTGGAATCAGCGTCCGAAAGGAGAGGCTGCCGTTAAATGGCCAGTGCTTGCTCTCTGCAGTTCCAGAATATTCTTCACGGGAAGGCCGGCTTCTGTCTGTCCCGATAAACTACGTGTACTTGTCAGGAGAAACACAAAAGGAATGGCGTTGGTGCCACTAATTGGCTTAAGTGGGTTGTTGACTTTTTATTGAATCTCAGAAATACGTTGTAGCCTCTCGGTGAAACAATTAACATGGTTGGTTGCTCATCTTTCCTTAAAAGAAAGCTAAATAAAGACAAAAATAAATTGAAAGATTTTTCTTAAACTTTTGCAAAGACTAAGCCATATGTCTAATTTTGTATAATTTATCACTTAAAGAGTTGAAACTGGAGAGAAATAAAATATAGACTATTCTGAGAATATTTGAAACATTTCTAAAGAGTTTGAATTAATCTTAAATATAGTTATAAACTTATGTTTCAAAACTACATTGTTTGATAAGAAAAATTGAAAGTCTACTTTGAAAATTTGCTGCAATAACAGTAATTGTGACAACTGCTGGTACTAACTGATGCCTGTGTTTCAAGGAACCCAGTGACAATGGACCTCTTTTCACTGAATTAAAGTTCTACCAGCGAGCGGCCAAACCGGAGCAAAGTAAGAAACGGCGCCTGCGTGTGCACTCCCCGTGACCGCCGCTCGGTTCGCTTGCTTACGCTAAGATTAGGACATTGCACCTCATATTAAGGTTCTTTGTTACTTTATAAGTATGTTCTATTTACATGAGGTCTGTGTGAAAGAATTCTGATCTCTTAATGAGTTTATTATAAGATTTTACCTGTATTGATATATAGACTAAAGTTAGTAATGAGGTATAATTTAGAAAATGTTAAACATTGAGAAAAAACCCTAATCCATGAGTATGGCTCAAGGATCTCTGAATCTTTCTGGATTTATTTATTTATTTATTTATTTATTTATTTATTAATTCTGGAGAACATAACCAGGGGTGGGGTTGGGGTGTCATAATGGATGAACAGAGCAGATGGTTGAGGTAAGGGGCAGGGCCTCTGCTAGCTACTCTAGACCCTTCCCTCCCTTCCTCTGCCTCCCTCCTTTCTCTTCTCCTCCCCTCCCCTCTCAGCCCACCCCTCCGCTCCTCCTCAGACCCAGCAGCCTCCCGGCGGGCTGGAGTAGGTCTGGCAATCTCAGGGAGGCCTCCCCTCTCTCCCAGAGCCTCATTTCCTGGGTGTGGGCTCAGGATGAGGCATTAAACTTGTAGGTTGGGATAAAAAAGAAGTCTTTCTGTGAAAGCGAGTAAACATTTATATAATTAAGGATACAAATTGCTCTGAGGTTTGATATTTTTTTTAAGAATGTCCTCTGCAAATTTTTCATTGTAAAGACAATGTTTAGGGCAGGATAACAAGATACTGTGGGTTAATAAAAATGTTTCAAATTTTTATGTGTGGGTCATAAAGGACTGTTTCCTTTATGAATAAATAAAAGTGAAATTTTATTATGCATATAAGTACATTTTTTCTCATAATGATTTAAAAGGTTATTTATGTCTAACGGAATTGAAATCACAAGCATCTGTTTTGATTTTTAGTTCGGAAATGGATTCAGACCCACAAACTGAAGTACCTGGGTGTCCCTAAGTATTGGGGGTCTGGCCTACATGATAAAAATGGAAGAAGGTAACATCACACGTGTTTTGTTTTCCTCTTCTATGTTTTGAGCATTCGCTGTGTAGTTGGTTTAGCCAAGAATTATACTCTGAGCACTCAGTACCTGCTCGGCCTCCTCCGGGCTGCATGGAGGGAGTGTGCGTGACAGAGGCCAGCATGGGGCTGCGCTGCCCCCTGCCTCCCTGCACAGTGCCGTGCCCTGGGAGGGCACCGTTCGTCCGGGCCGTGCCCGGTGTGGGAACAGCTGCCTGGAATCCAGATGACGAGCAGGAACAGAGCCAAATGTGCCTGGCATCTTTCTTTCTTTAAAAATAAACAAGCCAACAAAAACTTCCCGTCCTTTATGTAAAACGGATCCCTTTTAATTTGGTATTTCATGTTCGCCGTGTAAGCTGCCCACTGAGAGGCTTGCTTTTTATGAGGTTTCAGTCTGGCTGGTGAGAACAACAGAATGAAACATGCATGAAACAGTGAGGCAGTTCGGTGTAAATTCTGTGATTCCGACTCTTACGGGCCTCGGGGGTTCGGAGAACGTGGAGAATGTTGCTGGATAGCAGAGTTGGGGAAAATGTCCGCAGTTTGATGCATAAACAATATTGTTAAATATTTAGAGGCACTTGATGGAAGAAGGCTGGAAGCTGAGATTTGAAGAACAGATTTAGTGTGGAAGGGGTTTGAATGTCTTTATCTCCAAATAAAGGAGACATTGACTCAGCTCTCTTACATAATTATCAAGGGCTTAGGTTCCCTTTTCTTGCCCTTTCGTCCTTCTCATGCTGGCCCCGCTCCCTGTCATAGGGTCTCAGGGGCGGCCCATTCCCAGGCTCCGTACGCAGACAGTACCCACAGCAGAAGTGGGTATTGCTTCTGTGAGCTTCAGTCTCCTGGCCAGGAAAACCCTTGGGAGGCTGGTGGCAGGCCTCCTGTCCTGTGTTCTTGGCCAGAGTTTCGCCTGGTCCTTCTGAAACCAGTTTCCAGCATGCAGGGCGGTCACTGATGGGTGTGGGGAGACTGGCTGTGGGGGAGGGGAGGGGGTGCCGAGCCAGCCCTGGGCTTGGGGGGAAAAGGTGGAGTGGAGGTCGGTGTTGGGTGGGAGCCACAGGTCTCCATGGAGGGCCTGATTCTGGAACCATGCCCCTCTTAGGATAGATTATATTTTGTTACGTATGGTTTTGCTGGAACAAGCAGATATTTTTATGGAATTTTCGAGAGAAATAGTATAGATCAAGGATTGACTAAGTTAAAATGGGATAATAGTACTTTATGGAGTTACTGTGAAGATGAAATTGAAATGTAATTTGTAAGGGGGTTGTTCTGGCACAGAGTATGTTAGTTGAGCCCTAGCTGGTTTGGCTCAGTGGATAGTGTTGGCCTTCAGACTGAAGGGTCCCAGGTTCCATTCCAGTCAAGGGCTCATGCCCAGGTTGTGGGCTCGATACTCAGTAGGGGGCGTGCAGGAAGCAGCCGATAAATGGTTCTCTCCCATCAGTGATGTTTTTATCTCTCTCTGAAGTCAATAAAAATATATTTAAAAAAATGTTAGTTGCAATCATCATACCATTTCCCTCCTTCCCTCCCTTTTCCCCTTCTTCTCTCTTTTCCTCTCTCCCTCTATTCCTTCCTCCCTTTTTTCTTTCGGGTTGGGAATGGTGCTTTTTCTTAAAGGTGCCCACACTATCACAGCACATTTTGCCTTATACAGTCTTACCACTTACTGTGTGATACGCAGAGAGCCAGTGAAACAGGGCTGTGTGTGGCTCCTGTGAAGTGATCAGGCCTGGGGGGGGTGGGGGGGAGGGTCGCCGGTTGGCACCAAGGTAGCTGACAGGAGCTGCAGGAGAGAACTCCCGGCGTGGATCGGAGGTGTGTGGCGCACAGGCACTCTGGAACCACACGGTTTACTCCTTAGAGCACCGTTCACTAGTAGTGCTCTCGCTCCCAGCCTCTTCTGTCACGTGAAGTGGCGGCAAGTGTCTCCTAAAGTGGAGCATTAGTCACCTCTACGGTATTCGTTTTTAGGTTGAATCTCTTAAAAAACAATCATTTTGGTTCTTATAAAAGTACAGATACAGAAATCCTTTTTGTGTGTGTGAGAAATCTTCAATTTTCCTTGAAACTGATTTGAATTAATATGTATATAGTGCTTAAAACAGTATCAGGATTATATTAAAAGGTTATCTGTGATCATTATTAAATTATACTGATGTATATTTTCCCATTATTTGCATTGTTTATCCAAGTTTCCAGGAATTAAGCAATTATGGCTTAGCCCTCTTTCAGACTGTCAGTAGAGGCTGTGTTATTGTTACCCATATATTTTCCTATATAATAAAAGGCTAATATGCAAATTGACTGAACTATAGAATGACCAATTGCTATGACGTGCACTGACCACCGGGGGAAGACGGTTAATGCAGGAGCTGCCCCCTGGTGGTCAGTGTGCTCCCACAGGAGGAGCACCGCTCAGCCAGAAGCTGGGCTCATGGCTGGTGAGCACAGTGGCGGTGGCGGGAGCTTCTCCTGCCTCTGCGGTAGTGCATATCACTTGTTTGTAACATGTGCATGTGTCCTTGGTCATGTTGTACAAAGGGAATTAGGCATTCAGATTCCCTCTTCCCTCTTTATTATCTCAAAGCTCAAGGCATTGGAAACTCTTACATTTTCACTGGCTATTGTATGACTTTGGTCAAATAACTTCACCTCCATAAACATTAGTTACTCATTAAAGATGTTCACCAAAGATGATCTCTAATTCTATTCTAGTACAAAACTGGGTAGGATTCTAAATTTATTATTTGACTTGTTTTCTTCTTCTTTCGTTGTTGTTAATACTCACCTGAGATATTTTCCATTGATTTTTAGAAAGAGTAGAAGGGACAGGGAGAAACTGAGAGAGAGAAAGAAACATTGATGTGAGAGAAACACATCTGTTGGTTGCCTCCTGCATGCGTGCTGGCTGGGGCAGGGGATTGAACCTGCAACCCAGGTACATGCCCTTGACTGGTAATTAAACCTGTGCCCCCTCTTTCTGAAGGCTGACACTTTAAACCACTGAGCAACACTGGTCAGGACAAAACCCAAAAATCTTCACTTATTTTCAGAATATTTTTCTCTCTCCAAGTCTTGTCTGTTGAGTATTTAATATATAGTTCTTTTGCACGATTTAAACAATCATATTTATCTGTTTAAAAAAATTTTAAAAATCTATGTTTTTATTGATTTCAGAGAGAAGAAGGGAGGAGAGAGATAGAAACATCATTGGCTGCCTTCTGCGTGTCCCCTACTGGGGATTGAGCCCACAACATGGGCATGTGCCCTGACTGGGAATTGAGTGAGCGACCTCTTGGTGCGTGGGTCACCACCAAACCATTGAGCCACACCAGCTGGGCTGAATTTAGCTATTGATATAGCATCTCTTGATAGTCTTGATTTAAACAGAATGGTACTAAAATTGCTAAAATGTGCCTTAAAAATTGAGAAAAGCTGTCACAAGAAGGAAGCTAATATCCAGAAACCTACATTAACTAACTGTTAGAAAAAAACAGTGATTTCTCCCTCAGACGGTGTTGTCCTTACTGTGAGCGGATCTGTTGGGTTCTCTGTGGGCGTGATCATCCATGGCATCTGGCTCCTCTTACTGGGCGAGACCAAGAGGAGGCTATTGAGAATCACAGTCAGAAGAAACTCTTTCAAATGTTTATCTTGCTTTCCTTTTCTTTCTTCTTAAGTCCTAAATGGCCTTGAAAAGCCACTCTGACAGGAGTCCTCACTGCAAAGCCCGTTTTCCAGGGCTCTGTCTGTCCACTGACGATTCTTGTTTGTCTCCAGTTACAGGTTTATGATCATGGACCGCTTTGGGAGCGACCTTCAGAAGATATACGAAGCAAACGCCAAGAGGTTTTCTCGGAAAACCGTCTTGCAGCTAAGCCTAAGAATTGTATGTGAGCTGCATGTTCCCTGCTTTCCCCGGTGACGCTGTCGTGTGGAAGCTGGTCCTCTGCTGGTGGGTATGTGGTACTGCACTAACTTCCTCTGTGTGCTTTCAGCTGGATATTCTGGAATATATCCACGAGCATGAGTATGTGCACGGAGACATCAAGGCCTCAAACCTCCTTCTGAGCTGCAAGGATCCCGATCAGGTAGTTTGATAACTTGAACTTCTACTACTTAGAATTAATATAGCTGCTGTGAACATTCAAACCTATGCAGAAGTTTGACTTTTTGAAGTAGATATGGTAATAATAATATTTTTTCTTGACACTCTTCTCTAGTTAACATTTTACATTGTTGATGCTATTTGTTGGCATTTTATCAAGTTGGCTATTTTGCCCTAAATAATATTCAGAAGAAGTGCCTGTGATACAAAATGAATTTCAAATAGCTGTTTGGGGGTGGGAGCTTAAAATTATATAGTGCACCAATGAATTACGTTTGCCTGTCTGCTTTGTCATGTTTTTATTTCCTTTGTTCAAGAAATCTGTCAAATGTAAGTGTTCTGTTGAGAAATTTGGTCTTTAACATGTTGATTATTCAAATCAGTTGGTTTACAGAAATATCGTAGCTGTCTAAATTTGTATGCCCTTAGTGTTTGAAATTTAAATTTGCATTTTTTTTTTAGTTTATTACATTCCCTTTGTAATTTTTACTTTTTAAGGAAAGAAGAAAAGCTAATGTTATTTTACCTTTATTTGAGTTAGTTTAGTTGCAGTCCAGGGATCTATACAGTTTTCTTATAGCTGTTTCTGTGATTTTGGGAAGTAAGGTTTAGTTGACATTTCCTGTTGGGCTACTGTACTCATTCCATTCTGTATGTTCTCTCTACCAACTTGATCTTGTTTGAGAAGAGATTATTTAAACATTTTAAATGTGTTCATGGCAGCAGTCCGTACTTCATTTTTCTTTTCCTCAAACCCGTCTTTGACTTCTTGCTTATTTTTTCCTTGTAACTTAGGCTCCTCTTGCCTTTTCTGTCACTCATGTATTTACTTTCCCTCCCCATCTCCTTTTTGGTGGCCACAGAGCTCTGTTTGCACAGACAGAAGAAAGCTGCTATACTGAAGCATGGTCGTGCAGAAACCTTAAAGGCAGTCACAGAATTGCCAGCCATCTTGTTTTAGATTAAAAACAAACAAACAAACAAAGCTAAGACCCCAAACGATAAGGATTCTGTTAATTGAAGTAGACTGGACTTATGTAATATAATAAATAGTAGTACAGCCTGTTTCACTTTGCAGTTCACTAAAGCATGCTGCCTTTTGTTTCTCGGGAAGTGTGTTTGCAGCCCTCTAATTCTTGGGGCGTATGCTTTGGAGGGGATTATTTTTCTAGTATTAGATGTATGTGCTAGTAGATCCATCCCCATATTTTTACTTCACTTCCCTCTTGTGACCAGCTGCATGCATTTGTGAGACAGTTCCCAGAACGAGGAATGTAATAGAGGCTCTGGCAGAGAGAAAGCCCAGGTTATTAGATTTGTATGCTAATCAGACCCACATGTGCATGTACACAGATGTGTGTGTATATAACATTAAAATGTAGCTTTCATTTAGAAGACTTGTCTTTAATATATAATATTTAAATGTAGATAAGAACCTCATCTAAAAATTTTTTTAAATAATAATCTGAAATACTTTTATGAAGTGAATTGATATTTGATATTTTACAAGTGAAGAAGCAGAGGAATGAAGACAACTAATGGATCATGTATCAACTAAGTTAGCAGGATTATACTAGAGTGTGGCCGTTGTATCTGACATGTACTGGTGGTTTGCTTTGTGCTCAGGTTTTTTGTTTTTTCAGACCGTAAGGAGAAATATGGGGTTTATAATCCTTGCTCAGTTGAATATTAACGAGGAGTATAACATATTTATCCAGAAAGGAATGAAAGTCAGGTGATACTGTCTGTACTGTAGTTACATAGCCATCTGACACTGTCCGTTAAGTCAGGAGTCTTTCGGAAGTAAGCCTTTGCTGCTGTTTGCATACAGGGCGCTGTGGTGTGGTTTGCAGGGGGATGTGCGGTCTCCTGGCTTACATCTGCGCTCACACATTTATAGGTGTACCTGGTAGATTATGGCCTTGCTTATCGGTACTGCCCAGAAGGGAGCCATAAAGAATACAAGGAAGACCCCAAAAGATGTCACGATGGCACTATTGAATTCACCAGCATCGACGCGCACAATGGCGTGGGTATGTCAGCAGCGGCTGAACAGGGAATACACAGCTAGCTTTTCCCCTGATTCCTATACGGCTCCCGGTTCTGCGTAAGGAGAGGAGGTTGACGAGGCGAAGTGGGACGGGAGGGAGGGAGGCGGACGCCTGGCAGCCTCTGCGCGCTCTGAGGCCGAGCACCGGCTCAGCAGCGAAGCGGCTCCATCACCTGCAGCGAGTGTTCTTCCCCCTGCTCGCAACTCAGCCAGAATGTTGGTTGTTTTCCCCCAAAAGTCTAAGTTTTTCGTGCAGCTGCAACTTTCTAACAGGTAAACTTGTATTTTGTCACCTGTTAATAAGTTGGTCTCTTTCTTCAGCTGTCATTTCTTTTTTCTGTGCCCACTTCTGTGGGGGAGCTAAACCCCCCAGTTCTCTGGGCCTCTTAATAGCTCATAGCATTTTTAATATCTTACATATTAAATGTGGCATTATTTTATATTTTATTTCCTAGGTTAACAGTCTCAGTTCGAAACTCTGGAGTTTGCCAGTTTGGGTATTTTAAAATAAATTATTAGCCAGGGAGTAAATTATTTTTTTGAACTATCTAATATTCAATACTTTCTTTAAGTGCAGGCAGAATTTTATGAGAAACCAGACTGTGGAGTTGACTGCTTTACCTTGTGGCTTATATAGAAATTGAAGTTGCACCTTAAAAATGATTTCAGTGCACTTCATTTGCCACTTTTGTGTTCACAGCCCCGTCAAGACGTGGCGACCTGGAAATCCTCGGTTACTGCATGGTCCAGTGGCTCAGCGGCCACCTGCCGTGGGAGGATAATTTGAAAGATCCTAACTATGTTAGGGATTCCAAAATCAGGTAAAGGAGACTCACAGATTGTTTTGGGAAGCTCATGATAAGGCAGATGTTTTCCAGAATTCCTCTACTGGAACTGTAGCTTTAACTGATACTAAAATAGAAACAAGAAAGGACTTGTTAACTAGTAAGGTTTCTTGTTTTTATTTTTTTAAACTGTGTTTTTATTGACTTCAGAGAAGAAGGGAGAGGGAGCGAGAGATAGAAGCATCACCGATGAGAGAGAAGCATTGATCAACTGTCTCCTGCATGCCTCCTTCTGGGGATCGAGCCTACAGCCTGGGCATGTGCCCTTGACCAGAATCAAACCTGGGAGCCTTCGGTCCACAGGCCAATGCTCTATCTACTGAGCCACACCGGCCAGAGCGGTTACTTGGTCTTCTGTTCAGTTTATTTTAGAAGAATGTCTGTAAGGATATTTAGGATGTAGCACAGTGCTGCTTAGTGTGCTATTTACTATTATTAAATATTAATAACTTTCTATGGCATCAAGCTTCCAACAGTGACTCATTCTTTAATTTTTAACAGATACAGAGAAAACATCGCAGGTTTGATGGACAAATGCTTTCCTGAGAAAAACAAGCCAGGTAGGAAAAGTCTTCTTATATATCCACCCAGCTTTTGTTTTCTGAGAGGAAGTTATGAAGTCCATCGGCTATTCCTTACTGTGAGAGTCTGGGTGAAATTATTGAAACGGGCCTGCTCCCATCACAGAGGAAGTGGCTGCGGGATATGGAGCTCCAGCCAGCGACTGCTTTCAGGAGGGGAGCCACAGTTCATCCTCCACGCGGCTGTTTCTTTATTGAGGCTGCGTTGTGTGCCAGGGCCCTTCATGGCACCAGAGCTGCTCAGTGCACAAAACGCGCACACCCTGTCCTCACCAGCTCTCGCTCTGTTTGGGGGAGACAGTGAAGAAACGAGTGCATTGCAGCATCTTACGTGGTCGGGACAACGGACGAGAAGAAAGCGCAGAGTAGAGCTGGGGAGTGAGGAGGGAGGAGGCTGGGTGTGAAATAGGCGGCAGGGCCGGCCTCCCTGACCAGGTGCCATTGGCATTGCAGGGAGGAGCTGGGAGTGAGTTCTGGAAGTGGGAAGAGCCTCTTCTTGGGCCAAACTGCCTCAGTTATGGTAGCTTTCTCGTAAGCCTCGTGTCTGGAAGTTTAGGTCGTCCAGCACTGTTCTTTAAACTTGCCCTAGCTATGTTGCTATTCTCGGTCTTTAGCATATCTATGTAAATTTAAGGATCACCTTGTCACTTTCGCGCATACCCTCCACCCCCAGCCTGCTTGGACCTTGAGTGCAGTTGCATTGACTGTGGACTGACTAGGGGAATAGCATTGTTATAGCATTGAGGCTGCCAGTCTACCAACATGGTAAACCCTGCATTGGATTTCATCTGTTTCTCTTATCTGTGTTTTATACTTTCCTCTGCAACAGATCCTGCCCCTCTTTCATTGTGTCTCCTGCTGTTGATGCAGTGTTATGGGATATGTATTTTAAAATATTTTCCAATTGCTTGTTGTTAGTATACAGAAATAGATTTTTATATGCTTACCTTGCTTCTGTGACCTTGTTATGTTTACCTATTCTAGTATTTTTTAAAATAGATTCTCTAGGCTATTACATACACTATCATGTTTGTGACTAAACTGTTCTATAGCTGCCTTTCGTTTCTTGCCTTACTGTGTTGGCTGAAAGCGCACATGACTATTGTGCTGGGCACAGCGGTGAAGGAGGACGGCCTGCCCTTTTCCTCTCCGAGGGGAGTGTTCAGAGTGACCACGCTCAGTGATGATGCTTCAGGCTTATAGATCCCCTCCATCAGATTAAGAAATTGAAAGGAGGGTTTTGTTTTATCTCTTTTTAACTCATGTATGTCAAGTATCTAGAATCTTACCTGATCCATAATGGATGTTTAATATGTACTAGTATTTGAGTGAGTGTATGTGTATGCTTGTGCATGCAGCCCTGGCAGGAGCCCTGGATTGGGTGGGTGTGGGTGTGGGTGTGGGTGTGGGTGTGGGTGTGGGAAGGAGAGTGCTGGCTTGAGGAGCTGGAGGATGGAGGTCTCAGGCACCCAGACTGGGAGAGGGACAGGGGGCAGGTGTAGGGGCAGGTCAGGGGTTTCGGTTTAGATTTGTTGGGATTTAGGTGACAATTACACATCCAAGAGCTACTGTGTGAAGCAGTGTGTGCACCAGTCTGAGGTCAGGGAAAGGCGAGGCTGGGGCTGCGCAGGCGTGAGGCAGTGGCCTAGTGGTGTTCTCGGTGCTGTTCTCTAGTGCGGTTTCTCCTTATGGCTCTGGTTCTGTGTCTGCACAGCTAACCTCCTGTCACTAAGAAGGTGATTTTTCTCTCTCAGGGAAAACCAGGCCTGCTTCTTTCTTCAGCCTTTATTTGGTTTGTTTTATTTCTCATTTACACGAAGAACCTAAATTTTAAAAGTTGGCTATGATATTTATTGTACTTAAAGCACATTTAAAAAAATATATATTTTATTGATTTTTTTTTTTACAGAGAGGAAGGGAGAGAGATAGAGAGTTAGAAACATCGATGAGAGAGAAACATCCATCAGCTGCCTCCTGCACACCTCCTACTGGAGATGTGCCCGCAACCAAGGTACATGCCCTTGACTGGAATCGAACCCAGGATCTTTCAGTCCACAGGCTGACTCTTTATCCACTGAGCCAAACCAGTTTCAGCTGTACTTAAGCACATTTTATTTCATAATCTATATTCTAGGTCCCTGTGTGTTTCTACTGGCTTTAAAACTATGGCAGTTATTTTTGTGAATGTTTACATTTTAAGTATATCTTTTTTCCTATTGTCTCACAATTTCAAAAATGTTTTTTACATCATATCTCAAAAATATTTTTTATTCTGATGTTTTCTGAGTTCAGAAGCACAATTTTCAATGAAGAAGTAATTGAAAAAAGATCATTTAGCAGAATATCCATTTATAATTTTACTGTAACACAAGTTATTTTCTTCAAAGTAAGGAATAAATATATTGTATTTGTGATTTAAAATTACAGAATAATTGTGTTATTTTTTCAGCTGAAATTGCTAAATACCTGGAAACAGTGAAATTGCTGGACTATGATGAGAAACCCCTATATCAGAATTTACAAGACATTCTTTTGCAAGGTCTAAAGTCTATAGGAAGCAAGGATGATGGCAAACTGGAACTTGGGGCTTTGGAGAACGGAGCTCTGAAAGCAAGAACAACCCCTAAGGTGAATTCTGTTTTTTACTATCCTTTGACTTCCCGAGATTGTGATTGCAAATTTAGTATTATAGAATAACTCAGTGAGTAGCTCAGGAAAGAAAATAACAGATTGTTGGTAATTAAATATTTATTTCCATTATCTAAGGGCAAGCTAAGCTCTTTATGATAAAGAAAAATGTATAGAGGGTTGTAAAAAATGGATATTTATTTATTTACTAGTGGTCCAGTACACAAATTTATGCATATTGAAAGGAAATTAATTAGAAGAAATAGTTTAATATTGCAGCAATCTAAACTATGGCTGATTCCAAAAAGAATCAGGTTCCCTCCTTCCTCCTCTCTTGGTCCAGGGTGTAGGTGAACCAGACTCGGGGCCAACGGGGCCCCAGCAGCAAGCTAGCCCATGGCCACCAACCTAACCTACCAGTTGGAGTATCTGCCCCCTGGTGGTCAGTGCATCATAGCTATCGGTCAAACGGTTGAATGGTCACTTAGGTGTTTATATATATATATATATATATATATATATATATATATATATATATATATATATATATAGACTAGAGGCCCAGTGCTTGAATTTGTGCATAGGTGGGGTCCTTCAGTCAGGCCAGCAATCAGGGCTGATTTGGGCTATCTCGCCCAGTCCCAATCGGGCCGATCAGGGCTGGCTTGGGAGGGGTTGCGAGAGGTTGGCCGGCCATGGGAGGTTGGCTGTGGGAGCACACTGACCACCAGGGGGTAGCTCCTGCATTGAATCTCTGCCCCTTGGTGGTTAGTACACGTCCATAGTGACTGGTTGACTGGTTGGTCGGTTGTAACGTTGCTTAGGCTTTTATATATATAGATTATGTACAGTAGCAAGTGATTAATTTTTTTCAAGAGATTCTAGCTTGGGATAGTGGCACCGGGCAGAGGGATTCTGGTAGGGCTCTCAGCTCAGTTTGTATTGTTGTGCTTTTCCCCGCAAGCCAGCCCCTAGGGTTGATCTTGTTTCTCAGTTTTTTCTTATTTGTTGGTGTGGCCACAGTATTTATTATTTGAAAATTGGCATTTGAAAAATTACCATTTGAAAGTTTTTGTTTGTTGATATGTTTACCATTTGAATATGATTTTGCTCTTTACCGAAATGCCATTATATAAAGCGGTGTATATGCATATAAGGGGATTACTTTTAAGAGAGAAATGTTAAATAGTGAACTTTATGGGAAAGTATTATGCAGCCATGAAATAACTCCTGACGCCACTATAATATTTAGATTTTACAGGTATGCATTAACTTTTTGGTTTATTGATTATTTCTAATAATTGTTGACATTGATTTCTTTTGTAATTTGAAATCATTTAATAAGATGTGTCATCTGCTTTTATATGGAAAAGGAAAACTACTTTCAGAAGAAAGATACTGTTTACATTAGTGACCAGTCTTACTGTCATTAACTCTGAAAGCCCCAGCGGCTTCCTTTGGGAACACGCATTCCAAACTATTGAGGAAAAGGGTTAAAACAAATTATCTCTTTAAAAGAAACAGCAAATTAAAAGATTTTTATAATTCTTCCTAGATTGAAATTTTGAAATTGGATCATGAATTTGACTTTTTGGCAAATAGTAGGTCTCTAATTTCATCGCGGAATCGAAAATTATACATTTCATCTCCATGGGCATTTTTCCCCTGCAAGTTTTGTGTTAATTGCGTCTGCTCAGTTTTGTGGTCAACAAGTGTGCTGACAGCTACATTCGGCTGTGAGATGAAGGGATGGACTGGGAGCCTGATGGAATTTCAGCGAGGCAGTAACTTACAGTTTGCACACATGGGTAAACACACAGCGTGCCTCCTCGTGTGCCGGACAGATTTCTTTACGTTATATTTATAGCTCGCTTCCAGAGTGTTTTTCCTAAAATTTAGCTGATTGAGAAGTAAAGATCTCTGCTGCAGTGAGAACTCGTCCAGTGCCTTCCCCTTCTTTGCAGATCGCTGTTTGGCCCTGAGTGCTGGGGAAATGTGGTTTCTGCAGGTTGGCTGACTTTCCAGCTGAGTAGGTCAGTCTGCTGCAGAGCTAACATCTGTGCCTCATCCCCTGTGTCCTCGGGTAGCGCAGAAGGCTGGGCAGTCCTGTCGGATCATGCCCTACATGCCTGAAGCTTCACGCAGGGGGAATATATGAATACCAAGTTGAGCTGTTAGGTCTCCTTTATTAGTTGATTGCTTCATTTTGTATTTTATTTTATTTTTGTCTTCAAGGCTAACACAGACTATTCTTGGTATTAAAAAGAAATTAATAAAAGCTAGGATTAGTATCATACGATCATGAAGCTGCTTGATAACCATGTAACTATGTAGATGAGTTATTAAATGTGTTGGCCCTTTGTCTTTTTTGTTTATAAAAGTGAAAAAATTGGACCAAACCAGTTTTTTTTTTTTTTTTTTTTTTTTTAAGTTTTCTTTTTCTTCTTTTTTTTAAAGCCCTAGAACAGTTTTCCCAAATACATTGTAAATGCCACCTGTCTAAACTGGCAGGAGCAGCGCTGCCCTGGCTGAGAGGCTGGGGCTCCCTAGAGGAATGGCTTCTCTTTGAGAAATTAGAATTCCCTTTCTTTAGCGAGGGGCGTGCGGGCAGGATGGTGCTGTCTGCTCTGCTTACCAGGAAGCTCAGAGCTACATAGGATTCTCTGATTATGTAAACTCTAGTGTTAATCTTTATAATTAGCAGGTTCTCTCCCTCCCCTTTTTGTTATAATTTTTTAAGTTTTTTTCAGATACATTATTCAGATAATCCATGTCCAGCTGTAGTTTTGTTTTGGAACTCATTCATTTCTTGAAAATCCATTTTTAGGTTTCTGAGGGCTTAGAGGTCATGTGACTTAGCAGTGAAGCCTCAGAACTGAAGTGCCTTGACTCTCCTCATTACACACTGCTTCTGCAACTCAGCTGATTTTGTCTGACAGCATTTACGTTTATAAAAATCTTTGCTCATGCCTTACTTTTTATTTTTAGCCTTTCCAGTCTTATTGAGATATAATTGGCATTCAACACTGTGTCAGTTTAAGGGGTACAGCATAATGCTTTGGCTTAAATATATTGTGAAATGACTACCACATAAGTTTAGGAAAAAAATATATATGTTCTTTTTATTTCTCAGACTCAATTCTCTTTTGGAAAGGGGCAGGTGTAATAGTTCAGTACGTGCTTCTCTCTATGTTCCTAGCAGATATCCTGTACGGGAGCACCTATAAGAATTGATCAACAATGGCACGAAGCGAGGTTTCTAAAACCCAGTTTTTATCTGACACCATCCATAGTCCCCGCAGTATCGCTGACTTCATTCCCCATGCTGTACTTACCTCCCGTGGCTGCTTTATAACTGGCAATTTGTACTTAGATACGATTAAACTTACAGGTTTTTGTTTTGGGAAAAAAAACCAGACCATAGTCTGTGGACCATTGGTGCTTCCGGTCCACATGGCATCCATTGTCAGGAAAGCTGGGCAGGAGATGCCGGCTGAAGGCGGGTGCGTGGAAGTCAGGCCTAACCTGTGCCCCTGCCGAAGACACAGGCGTCTCTCTGGTCCGCTGAATACTGTCTGGTTTTCATTGCCGTGTCATTTACCTGCATGGAGGTGAAGGAAGCTCCTTTCATTAAACAAGCCTGAGAACAAGATGAATGCCCTGGGATCTTGGGTGGAATGTATTGGATGGCTCCTTGTATGATGAGCGCGGAGAAACCTGCCCTCCTAGCCGGCAGAAAGCATTTTCTCCGCGCGGAAAGCAACACAGGACTGAAATATTCCTCCTTAATTTTGGTCCGGACGAACCAAAGTGTCTGTGTTTATTCCTGCCTAATGCATCACGGAACTGCTGACATGCTCACCTTGGAGTCCTGGCCGGCGCTAATCAGGCCCGCGTGCCGGAGGAGGAGGCACCTAATGCACTCCATCAGGGCCCTTTGCATACGGAAGGCCTCACAGGGGAGCTGCGTGCCAGCGAGGGTTACCTGCCCGCCGCCTGAGCGTATGTAATTATCGAGCAATCTGTTCAGCCCAGCGGGGCCGGCTGGCAATCACGGACCGCACTTGGGAAAGGGTGGCCGGAGGCTCTGCCCCTCTCATCAGTGCTGGAGCCGCAGCCGCTCGGGCAGCTCTTGTTGCACAGGGAGCGCTCCTCCCACAGAGCCGCTCAGAGCGCTGCCGCTGCCCTCCCCGAGCCCAGTGCGGCCCTGGGTGTGCGTGTGGGAAGCCTCTTCTCCAGGAGCCCGCGTTTCCCAGTCCTGATCTCTCCCAGCCGCCTCCGCAGCGCTGGGAGCACTGGGATTAATGGTAACGCGCGGGCAATAGCACCCGGACCGCCGGGAGGGTCCGGTAATGTGGTCGGAGCGGAGCTCTGTTCGGAGCGGAGCCACGGCTGCCATTAGGAGGAGAAGAATGTGCTGTCAGCAGGTATTACACTCCCAGAGCCGCGCGCACCATGGCCCGGAGCAAGGAAGCTTCTCAGATGAGGTTCAACGTCATGCTAATTGTTCGGAAATACAAATGAGGACATTCGGATGCGAAGCGAATCTGTGAAACTTGCGAAGTATCAGATGATTCCCTCCATGCTACACACTTATTTTAGGCAACCTAGAGAAGCTTTGAGTTTTCATTTGCATTTTAACACGTTTAAATTTGAGACTACATGGGATAAAGTTATATGCAAAATGCAAAGTTTTAAATTATTTCTCAGGTCCTTCTATAGTTATACTTACATGTAGAGATGTTAGGTGATTTAAAAACTTTACACAGGGATGGACTGGTAGAAATAGTACAGTGTTGGAAAATAATAAGGAGGTGAATGAACAGTTGGGAAGAATGGATGGTGACAGAATATTAACTCTCCTAAGTCACACTCAACTGGAAAAATTAGAAAATAGGAAAGGCCTAAGAGAATGGCGGGAAAACCAACCGTTTTGGAGACTTGAGGAGACCTGTGTACTTTTAAGATCCTTCCTTACAGTAAGGCTTTTGGCCCTTTTAAACTTTTAATAAAAATATTCCAGAAGAAAACATACCCCCACAGATCACACTGGCCTCAGAGAGGGGTGACGGCAGGTCTGTAAGACACTGGCTCTGAGAGAGTTTCTGTCAGCAGGCCTGGGTGAACACGCGGCTTTCCATAGCGAACTGTGTGAAGCGTGAGTTAGAGGGGGTGGCAGCAAGCAGACCCACCTTCCCGGCTAACGGGACAGGTGAGGGCTCTCAATGCCATTGTCTTTGCCTCCTGCCCTGAGGCCTGGCTACCTGGAAGTGGTGAATAGCAGCCCTCCCCCCACAGTTCTCTCTCCTCAGTTCCGTTCCCTGCAGTCAGCCCTGGCCTGAAAGTACTAAATGGGGAAATCCAGAAATAAACAAGCTTTGCCTCGCCCTCCGCTCTGAGTAGCATGAACTGTTGCCATCCTGCCTGAAGCGTGAGCCGCCAGTCACCCCTGGGCCCTGTGGGTTATCAGACCAGCTGTCGCAGTGTCAGTGCTGGCTCAGGGCACCTTATTTTACCAATGGCCCCTGACGCCGGAGTGGCGGTGCGGCGGTCGGATGTGCCAGGAGAAGCCGGCGGTGCTCGCTGTCAGCGGAAGGCGTGTGTCTGGGGAAATGTGCACACTGCCTGGGATCTGGACCGGATGCCGCAGGGAAGGGCTCCTGGGTCTGTGCTCTGCATCGTGACAGCACACCTGGTAGTTCATATGCACCCTGACATGCAGGGAGTTTGAGCAGTTACTTCTTTCACCCTCGGACCACATCTTTCTCTCTCTTCATTTTCACATGTAAGAAGCGGAAGAAGGAAGCGGGGAAGAGCACAGAGGCTGGTGGTGAGGACATGGAGTGCTCGGATGCGCACACGGGGGAGGCCATGCAGACGCGTAAGTGATGGCCTCGCTGCGCCCTCTCCACGCAAACGAGGTTCCCCCCTCCCGCCAGCAGGACCCCGTGTTCAGCCATCACATTCCCACTTCGTAGCGCAGTGTGGTGGGGGCTCTTCCGTCTGCAGCGTGTCACTGGCTCTGCACCCGCAGAGCGGTACTTCCTGCTCACAGTGATCGTGAGTGGGCACCGGGAGCGCCTCTCTCTCTGCCGCTCTGGAGCCCAACACCCCGAGCGCCAGGCGGCAGAGTTGGGGCGCTTGGTTGCGTAACTCTGTGGCTTGCACCATCGTTTTTCAGAAAGATGGGCGTAAAGTCACCGGGGCCTCACAGACTGCTGCCGGCGGAGCGGGCCCAGAGCAAGGCCATGGCTGCCCGGCCGGGCAGGGGCTCCCTCTGAGGGGCAGGCAGGCCGTGGGGGGCCAGGTTCCTTTGACGCTATGCTGGCTACTGCTGCTCTCCTGGCCCCTGGGGCTGGGTTCCTTGCCCGTGGCTTCTTGTGGGAAGGCTGGTTTTAGGCCCCTAAGGCGCCAGGCTCTGTTGGGCCCGGTTGGGGCGCGCGCCCCCCCCCCCCCCCCCCCCCGCCTGGCCCAGGCCGCTGCGGAGGCAGCGATGTGACCTGCCAGGAGGGCACTCTGCCCATCCGTCCACCTCTTCACTGTGTGTTCTGGGAGAGCATCCTGAGGTCTGCCTGGACCTCAGAGAACACAGGTGTCTGGAGAGTGAGTATCCCTTCCCTCTGGGTGCCCCGGGCCTGAAAATGCCCGTGTCCCCTCTGCGCTGCCCTCCACCCGCTCTCCAGGCCCCCCCCCCCCCATTGTGTGGTTAGGAAGCGCGGAGCCTGAGCAGCACACCAGGCCTGTCTTGCAGAGGAGCAGCGGCAGGGAGGGGAGAGAACGAATCAGTATTTACAGAGACGGCGCAGTCTGACTCAGAAGCTCCCCTAGGCTCTGCGCCTGCAGTGTCCGTTCGGGGGGCCTGCAGTGTTGTAAGGGTGACTCCCACTGAGGCCCGGGCCTCGGCCTCTCCACTGCCTGGAGGCCTGGCACCTGGGCTCTGCTGGCTGGGCACCGGAGGGGTTTGTTTTGATACCGAAGAGTTTAAATTGGGCTAGAATTATAAATCAGTTTTTATACTTAAAATTTTAATCAGAGGTCCTTATACTGATACTTTTTACTGTGAGAAAATATATTATTTTTTTGGTTTATTTAATAATGACAAAAGATGAGAGTAAATCTCATTGCTAATTCCAGGAGAACAATCCAGCTATCCTTTTGATATAAAAAAAGCAGATAAAGAATAATCAGATTCTGCCTTATTTACATAAACTTGGAATTGCTTTACTTAAATGCTTTCTATTTTCCTATTGTAATTCATTTTTTTTTCTAAAGTGAAAGGCTAGTTAAGGTATTTTGCTATCTAAATATTCAAAAATAAGAGAAATATCACTTGAGATGGTGAAATATTACTGCTTCTAGCAAAAACAAAACAAAACAAAAAATCCCCCCAAAAAAACCACAACCAAAAAAACACAAAAAACTAAATGCACAGGAAAATGTATATATATTTGTATTCATCCCTTTAAAGAAACTTGAAGAAGGCACATTATTACATTTGATTTTTAAGAAAAGTAATCCAATTCACTGAACACTGTTTTAGAGCTTTCAGATTTTGTCATAAATGTGTTTGAAGAATGGTTACCTCCAACAGCAGCTTTAGAAATGTCAGTTACTTCATTAACAATTTTATTTTCAAACACAATTTATGGTTTACAATATGGCGAGAGATTTTTCTCACTGTGCGATCTTTCAGAATGCTGTGCCTCGCAAAATGGGAGCAGCTTTCCTTTAATATCTATTTAGACCATTTGAAAACGTGTATAATTTTCTTGATACACCTAAACTCATTTCGGCTGGCTGGGGGTCTATTGTGTGCGAACACATTCTGAAGGCTTTCAAAGTGCGTATTGTGTGGGTTTTCTCAAAAAAGGAGAGGGGGGAACAGGCGATTTTCAAGAAGAACGGAGGCCCTAATCCTTTTATTTTTATGCAAGGCGTAATTTTTACCAATTGAGAACATTTGGTTATTTGCTGCAAGTAATTTCTTTCCTCCACAAAATGGCAAGCCTTATAAAAACCATGTGTATTCTGGCATTTCAAAACCATGCCAGTATTTCAGAATTGGATAACAGTTAGTTAATGGCACCATGATATTTATGGCTAGTGTACTTTGTCCTCCTGTTCCTGGAATGGCCAGCACACAGCTGTAGTCTTGTGGGTGCTTTTTAGTTTCAGTTTTGAAGTGCCTTGCATTTTGGATCATTCTTGAGGATTCTTTGATGAAAACATGATTTATATTTACCTCTTGAATGTCTATATTCTAGTCTAAGAAAGAGGCATGTTTTCAGGGCACCCTACATACATGGACAATTCCCGTTTGTTTTTCCTTCTTCATTATTAAATCATAGGAGGGCATCCCCAAACTTGTATATTTTATTTTTCAAATAGTAAATCTCACACATACTTGTTTTGTGATTAGAATTTTTACCAGTTGTAGCATATTATGAAAATGAGTATATTTTTTAGAGAGATGAGAAACTGACTTTGCAGCAATCAGAATTGATTATTAGGAAACTTGAATTGATACGTGCAGCAAAGTATCTAAGTTGCATGTACTGATTTTATAGTAAATTCCAGGTGGTGTTGGCATTGAACTTTAAGTCTAGATAGAAGAGGGTGAGCAGCAATGGCGTTTAGTTTAAGAGTGGCATGTCAAACTAGAACGTTCGTGGGACAGCACTGCTTGGACACGGCTGTCCTCGTGTGAGCTGGCGTGCGCAGTGTGCCCGTGCTGACGGCGCCGGGGTCTGGGAGCCCGTTTCACCGGCCGGAGGTCCCCGTTTTCTGTGCCAAGTTACTGCTGACATTCTATAACCCTAACACCTGTCACAGGGTGCTTCTAAAGGAAGGCTGCATCACAAAAATGGAAGAAAAAACTTCGTTCAAACTAGCTAGTTACAGGCTGTGTGTTTGAGTGGAGGGAAAGAAAAGATATTCTTTTATCTTGGAAATTGGCTTTAATTTAGTGATTTTTCAACCCTTTCATCTCACAGCACACATTAAACTGATCACCAAGGGTCTGCAGTACATTTTTGACGATCTGGCCAAAAATAGGCCTAGTTTTGATTTATTCACACCTACTGGCTGTTGTGGTGGCTGTTGTCACTTTTCTTATTGACAGTCGAAGGGAAAGAGGCCAGTGCCTGTCAAGCAGTCGGATACTGCATGTTTGAACATTCTTGCGGCCCACCAGTTGGAAGTCGCTGATGGAGTTGACTAGAAACTAGAATTTGGAAAAATAAAAGCACACTAATTTTTAAACCGCTGATTTTCCAGTTAAGGGACTAAATGAATCTGTAGTCAGAAAGCCTTGAGGCCCTGTCCATTATTAGTCATGTGTCATAGACACTTTGACTGGGCTCACAGTTTTGTCCATTTCAGGAAGGAAGGATCGATCTCTTCCTTGGCTGGTGCGGGCAGTGATTGATCGGCAGCCACCCCTGCCCTCGCCCGGGCCCTGGCTGCTCCCGGCAGAGCGCAGCACCAGGCGTCCAGGCAGCGGCTCAGCCTCACACGGCCCTCTGGCCCTCTGCCCCCGTGCTCGAGGGGAGGGGGCGCGGGTGGCCGGGAACAAAGCCCTCGGGGAGGCAGCTCCCTGCCCTCGATAGACTCGCTGATCATCACACAGGAGCAGGCGGGGAGCTGTCGGAAGTCCCTTAGCCCAGGGCCAGGTGGTGCTGCTAGAGGCTGCGCAGCGGCCCCCGGTTCGTTCCTGGGGGAGAGCGTGGGGGAGCGGGCCCATGCTCGCTGCCCGGAGAGCACGTAGCAGGTTTCAGAGGCAACACCGTGAGAGCAACCCTTCCTGCAGCTGTTACTGTGCCCAGCCCGCCAGTGCCCCACGGAGGGGCCTGTGCTCCGTGTGCGGACGTTCAGGTCTGCGCGCACACAGCGGGGAGACGGGTCAGGAAGCGCTGTTCGCCGGTGGGAGAGCCGGTGGGCGTGGAGCAGACTTCGTTAGCGTGTTGTTGCCATTTTCGGGGCATTAACAGTTACACTTCGTGTATGAATTTCATCTCCACAAATCAGCATGGCCAATAAAATTCAAAATATTAATAACTATGTGTGGAAATACTTCTATTTCTGTTCTTTTGCTCTTGTAAGTGAATGATCACTGTTTTAAATGTCTTTGTCTTCTCTTCAAGGTTCAAAGAGGAGAAAGAGAGTCCAGAAGTAAACCACATGCTGTGAGCCAGTTTTCTCTTCTTCCTGTCATTTGCTTTTTCTTCTTTTCTATTTGGCGTGTTTTCATGTGGGTCTGCTGGGTGGGGGTAACAGGGAAATACCTATGTCTTTGAAAAACAGGTTTTTTATTGAAATAAATGCTTTGTACAATTTATTAAAGGCTAACTTATAAAACTTCAGAATGTTTAGGCTGCATGTGCTCTGTAAGCTGCCCAGCTGCGGGAAAGGGCTGGGCGCCTAGAAGAACTGCTGTGATGTGCACTTTCCGATTGTGTGTCTTTCCCGGAGGGTAAATGTCTGACCGAGCTCTTCCTCTCAAGGAAATGCGAAACTTCAAATAAAGGGATCTTTTTGCTTCAGACAGATTCGGTTCGCTGTGGCCGTGTGTTTGGTTTTCATTGATTTTGTTCAGCCCCACAAGCATGTAAGCACCTGCTGCAGGAGGTACGGAGAAGGGGGGGAGTGAAAGAAAAGGTGGGTGTGAGCACATGTGGCTGCGAGCGAGGTTATGTAAGCAGCATGGACGTGGGCAGGCTCTGCGGTCACAGAGTTTATATAGAGACACTGCCATAAGGAAACCCCGTGAAATACATCTCTAGAGCTTGTCTGTCTGTTTAATGCGTCCATCTCTATATCTGATTGTTCATTCACAGATGATTTTTCTTAAAAGTTTCATCTTTTGTAGCACATAATATTTGTACAGTAAAACAAACAGTTGAGAGTTTTGATGATTAGAAATTTTAAGATGTGGACCTTTTATAGTTGCCCTGGAAACAAACACTTGGGATTTAAACCTTTAAGAACAATTTCAAGGTTTGCTTTGTTAGAGAACCTGGGGCCGGATTGGCGTCGCTGAATGTTGGCACACGCCAATAGCTGTGTCATGTCCAGGGCTTTCCGATGGCGTAGAGACACCCTTTTATTTAAGTCTTTAAAGCATTTATTTTTAATACATATTCAGAATATAAGTAGCATGTTAAACTGGCGATGTTCTGTCCTGCTTAGGACAAGCCTCAGTCAGGGTTCCAGCTTTTTACAAGGGCGTTGATCGGAAGAAAATATTAAGTGCAGATGCGATTCCTTTGGCTAAAATGGTCCAGGTTGTCCCAAGTGCGAGCAGCTCTGGGCCGCACAGAGACCGGAACCTGCACTCTCCGGTGCGGACGTCCAGCTGCCCCCGAAGCAGGTGCCCGAAGCAGGTGCCTGACGTGGTCAGACGCTGACGAGTGTGGAGCAGATGGCAGACTTCCTGTGAGCTCAGCCTCAGAAGCCTGCGGAGTTGTAGGGCCCTGCGTCTTTCCAGAAGAGGGAACTCGGCTCTGGGCAGAGACTTGTGCTTTCTGGAGAATGTTGGATTTAGTCCTCGCCAGTGCTATGGTCCCAAGTTTATTTGTAACACTTAAATCAAGTTCTGTTTCAAACACATTGATGCTTAAAATAGGATCAAATGCGTGTGGCGTGTTTTTGTGTATAAGCCTTAGCCTTTTTTGTTTTTCAAAACACAAAAACACAGCAAAACCTGTTGGTTAAATATTAAGAAAACAAATATTTCCTCACATATTGTTTTTACAAGTGCTGGCGTTTTCTCGAATGTTCCTCTGCTGGCAGGGCTGCAGGAGTGGAGAGCTAGTAGCCAGAGTAGCCAGTCTGATTCTGCTGCTGGTTTTCTTTCCCGGCCTTGCGGTGGTTTTTCTTACCCCCCACCCTCACCTCCTGGTTAAAAAAAGGGGGGGATGGGGAGAGAATCTCCCTGTCATCCGAGTCACGCTTCCGTGTTTTTTGTCTTTTCCAGTTCTGCGTTTACTGTGTGCATCTCGCATTGTTTCTGTTGTCTTTCCAGTCCCGCACACAGTGGGGCTGCCGTTCTTTGTTCACCCCTCATAGTTCGGCTTCCGTATCCGCTGTGTGCCACCTGCGTGGCCACTCCCAGGCCTGTGAGGACCTTGCCTGTGCCGGCTCCCGGCCTTCACTCACCAGCCGGCAGCCTGTGCCGCTGCCCGAGCCCTGCAGAAGGGAGCGTCTGGGTGCTCTCGGGGCCATCCTACCGTTTAGCCCAGTGGTCGGCAAACTCATCAGTCAACAGAGCCAAATATCAACAGGACAATGACTGAAATTTCTTTGAGGGCCAGATTTTTTCAACTTAAACCATATAGGTAGGTACATTGTTATTGACTTAATTAGGGGACTCCCAAGCTGGCCTTTGCTAAAGACTCCAGGGGCCAAAGAGCCGCATGTGGCTCGCGAGCCGCAGTTTGCAGACTACTGGTCTAAGTGCTCTCAGGGGTCATCCTAGCATCTAGGTGCTCTGCAGGGTCATCTCTCAGCCAGCCCAGCCCGCTGCTTCCTCCGAGTCACTAGTTCACTGCCTAGAGAGCCCTGAGCTGCGGGGGCCCAGCAGTGGCGGAAACAGCAGTAAATTAATGCCTCTGGTGTGCGTCTGTATATACATTTGAGCATTGTCCACTTGTTTATCCTGTACCCTTCTAGATTTAGTGGCCTTTATTAGTCTGGTTATCAAGAAGTATTAATAACACACGGTCATTGTAGAAAACTGGGAGCACACAGAAACTGCAAAGACCAATGAGCCCTGCCAGTGCCGTACCACCCGGCCACCCCTGGGGCGTGGCAGGGCCTTCTAGTCTGTTCAGGCATTTCCACCCTGGAATAATTACCGTGCTTGACAGAAAGCTTTATATTCTGCTTTTTAAAGCGAATTTTAAATAGTTTCCATGGTATCACAGATAAGTATAATACAGTAAGTATAGTTTTTTTCTTATGGATTTGTGAAAAAACTGGACAGTTAAGTTGTTTTCAGTATGGAATAGTATAAGTAATATTCGTCAGGAAGCGTGGGCAGAAATCTTTACCACGTGCACAGCATTTCTTTAGCTTTCCTGAAGGGAACCACTTTGCCAAAGACTAGGAGGATGGAAGGAGGCTGCTGAGGCCTGTTATCAAACGGCCTTGAAAAACCCGTCCCGGACGCTTACCGCCCGGTACACCAGCTGCTCAGCTCATGTTTCTTCAGCCCGAGTGTTCCTGGTTTTCATAATGTGATAACAAATTCTCTTACTGGGTACTGGGTGGCAAACCTGAGCATTTCTTATGTATAATCTGCTCATTCTGTTCTCTTTGGAGTGTCTGTATGTTTGTATAGTAATAATCTTAACCCTTTGTCATGCTGTTGCTGACTTTTTCTGTGTTGTTGTGTGTTTTTTATTGCTATATTTCCTTATGAAGCTTGATTTTTATGGCTTAATCTATTGATCTTTTTATGGTGAATTCTGCCATTGTTTTAAAATGTTCCCATCTTGAAATCAGATATATTTACTTTTTCTAGGTTTTTTGTTTTAACACTTCCAAATTTTTAATCCGTGTGAAATTTGCTTTGGTGTGTCAATGCCATGAGGTAAGACTAAATGGATTTTCTTCCAAATAGCTAACTAGTCGTTTCAGTTCATGTGTTAAATTCTCTTCCCCGTCCTGGTTTGGGATGTCTGTTGTGTTTACATATTACGTTCTTACACCCTTTCTGGACTCAATGTTCAGTTTCATTGGTCTATCTTATGCCCACACCACACTGATTTAATTAATGCCATTTAACTTATTCTTGTTTATTGCCTAATATACCTTAACAGAAATCAAAAGGAAAGGAAAATTTACACACAATCTCGTCAGAGGTAAAGAAGTCGCAGTCTTGTCCCTCGGCTGTGCTGCTGAGCCTGTCTCACACCTGCTTACACTTCCCATCCACACTGCGTGTGGGCCGGCTGTGGGTTTGTGCTTCTCTCGGAGCCCAGGGCGGTGCGGGAGGAGAGGGCTAGTCACATCCTGAGCTCTCCTGATGGAGGGATGCGCCTTCCAGACCCTCAGGAAGGACCCGTGTGTTTGGGTCATGTTGGTTCCCCCTTCCCCGCCCCGCTCCCCCCAGATGGAAGCTCTGCCCGCATTTAAGTGATGATCTCCCCGAACTCGTTGGTGCTCCCGTCGAGTCACCCCAGAGACGGACTGCGCGTCCTCCTGGGCAGCGCCTGCCTCAGCAGTCCTCCCCGCCCTGGGCACACGGGTGCGGCCTCGGATAACAATATGCACTTTATCCACCATTGTAACGTGAAGAAGGAGCGTGCAGACATTCTGAGATACACAGTCACAGTGGCCTCTTCCTTTCCTGCTTAAAGTTTCTGACCAGGTTTTTGGCAGAAGCTGCTGTCCCAGGAGCTCCGGTGGCGGGTGAGTCCTCAGGGCGTTGGGAAGGCAGAGGTGGCCGCAGTGCCACCCGTGGTTTCCCGGCTCCGTCCTGGGGCGGTCAGAGAAGCCACAGCCATAGAGCCCGGGCGCGGCCAGGGATCCCGGCCCTGCTGCTCCCAGCGAGCCCGAGACGCACCCAGAAATGTGTGCAGCCAGCAGCCGCCCTAACACCTGGCCGGGCTTTTAGCAGCAAGATCGGGGGGAGATAGGAGACGTTTAAGAAAGGGGGTTTTCCCCTGAGATTGTTGCTCTCCTTTGTGGATGGAGAGCCCCCCAAAAGCGGCCTGCCTGGAGCTGCAGTTGTGTGTAAATATTAGAAGCAGCGGGACCCGCATCCCGGGAGCCACTCGAGCAGCGCCACCGAGACAAGTGTCCTTCCCGGTGTCGGCGCGCTCCGCTCCCCGCTGGTTCTAATCTGTGCGCAGCCGTGCACACCCCGGACTGACATTCCCCGCGCGGCGGGGGGCCCTGGCGGGTGGTAAAGACGCCCGCCTCGATGCCCACGGCCACCGCACAGCCACATGTCTGTGCCGAGGCCCAGAGCCGCTGTCCAGCGGACACCGCTGGCCTCAGACCTGCCGGCCTGCAGGAGACCACTCTGTGTGCGGAGGCTCTTCCCTCCCAGCGGCTTTGGGAGGGTCTGTGCCTCCTCCTCCCTCCATCCCCGCTGGACTCCGCAGCTGCGTGCAGACACAGCCCGGGGTGGCCGCAGCAGGGGCAGGGAGGGGGCAGCCGCTTTGTTCCAGCCTGGCACTCCCGTGCCCTGCGCCCTGCGCCCGGCCAGTCCGCGCCCGCAGTCCATTAGGCCCGCAGAGCGTCTGCTTGGCTTCTCCGCGCCGGCTCCCGTGGGAACCAGGCGAGACAGACTGTCATTTGCTATTACTAATTCCGTTAGCATTATCGCTGGTGCTTTTTTTTTTTGTAATTAGCTATCTTGGTTGGCTCTTAAATTTTAATAGCCAATTGAAGCTACGTTTTAGCCAAGTTCCATATCTGAATTGCGTTCAGTCCATTAACAAAGTTGGTTAAAAGGCTATTAAGACAAAAGCCAATACAGGGCGGCTTGCACTTCCCTCGCTGCGCGGCCACGGCCTCTCCCTCGCTCCGAGGGACTCGCTCTCCGCGAGCAGAGTGGCAGGTGGGCCGGATGCAGCGTCCAGGGGCCAGAAACCAAGGTCGACGAGATTTTTACTGAGAAATGCCACGGCCGCCCGGCCGACGTGGCTCTGGCTGAGTGTCACCTACCGACCAGCAGGTCCCGGTTCAGTTCCAGGCACATGCCCGGGGTGTGGGCTCGATCCCCAGTGTGGGCTGTGCGGGAGGCGGCCGATCCGTGATTCCCTCTCATCATCGAGGTTTCTTTCTCTCTCTTCCTCTCTATGGAATCAATAAAAACACTTTAAAAAACGTCACTGCCTCCCCCGGCCCCTTTCCTTTCTGTGAGGGTTCTTTGGGGCTGGGTTTTGTCTGCTCGGTGGTGACGGAGGGTGGAAAGAAGGAGCATTTAATGTTCCTACTTAACAGTGAGGGTTCTGAAAAGGGAGCCGTTGGAATGATGTTTTTCTCCCTTCAGTGGATCAGAATTATTAGCTGAGCCATCTGAGGCACCTTCTGGCGGAACTGGTCTTGCTGGGTGTCTGTGTAAACGTTTGGCCAGACGGTAAAGGAGCCGCAGCAGCCAGCACACGGGCCCGGCACGTGCGGCCTGCACAGTGCTCCTCTGCTGGTTCTTACCTTCCGGGCGCTTCCTAACCCAGCACCCCTCCACCCCCACGCACGTTAGTTTGTCCTGACGGTACCCGCGGCATCGAGTCTCCCCCGCCCCCCCAAAGGGACATGGCTCAGTGTTCAGTCCCATGTTTGTGATGTGAAGCAGGCGTCGGGAGAAATCAGACGGACCGGGCGGGCTGAGTTGACTCACTAGCCCTGGGAGTGGAGGTGGAGAGATTCTGACCCCCTGCCTCCGCCCAGTACATCTAAAGTCCCCCCCCTCCTACCCGGCCCCCTGCCAGCGTTACCAAAGTCCTATTTTGAAAGGAATACTTTTTCTTGTTAAAAAAATGTGCAGGTTTAAGAAACCTCCAAATGGGGTTTCTCTTTCCCCGTTTAGGAGCTGTTAGCAGGTGCAGTTCCGCCTCAGGTTGTACAGCGGTAAGTGGGGATGACTCCTTCGCGGTCCCCAGTATTGGCCACTCCTCGGTTAGCGCTCTCCTCAGGACCGCCGTCAAGCTCAGCTTCCGAGCGCCGTCTTTACCTGGGCCCCGGACACACTGGAGAGACCAGGGGTGCGTGGGTCCCGTGGTGCGTGCCCGGCCCGCTCACACGGTCCTGCATCGGGGTTCGCTTCCCCGGCCTTCGGCTGGCGGCTGTGGTGCCGGCAGTGAGTGCGGCCGGGACCCGGGTGAAGGGCGTCAGGGGGCTGAGCCGAGCCCGAGGGAAGAGGGCCAGAGTTTGTTCGATGACAACGTTCGTCCACCATGGAAACGTGTGACTGACTGCCCCCGATAAACGCAGGACTGGAAGGTCACAGAGGTCAGGGCTGCTGGCTCCTCGGACCGGAGGGGAGCACCCTGCCTGGGTGTGCAGGGACCCGCCACGGTGGATGGGTGGGTGGCCCTGGTGGGCTTGGCGTGAGTGTCTGAGGTGTGGGCCTCCCCGCGCACCTTTTCCAGCGAATTGTAGGGAAACGGGCACTTTGTGAATAGGTGGTCCCGGGACGTGGTACCTCTACAAACCAGTGAGCATCCCGTAAGGAGTGAGAGTCTGACGTTTGGAGATCACAGGCCTCCAAGGAATCTGGGCAGGAAGCCTTCCCCGATCCCATCAGTCAGGCTCAGCATCCCTCCTGTGGGCTCCCTATTTGCATTCATAAATGACGTTTTAAAAAGAAGGTACTGTCGGATGTTGTCCTTTCCCAAAAGCTCACAGAAATACCGGGAGAATAATTGTCTGCGGACTCAGTCCTTGATGCCCAGTGTCTTAGCCAGTGGCGTTTAGGTGGGGCCCATGAGCGAGGGCGTTACCTTAAGGGAAGAACCGCATTGCTCCGAAAGGGGCCAGGGAATTTGGCAAAATCAAAAGAGGCCGGGGGCTGGGAGGGGGGGCACGCCGCTCACCCATCTCCTTTCAAAACCCGGGTGACACAGACATAGTCAACAAAATGTAATTCATTCGCAGGACATACCCCGTATACCTCCCAGCCTCATGGTTGGATTTATACCTTTCCCATCATCATGGAGATTCAAGGACAGAGGAAAAGGCAATGATCAGCCACATTACTTAGGTGTGAAATGAACACGGGTTCACATTGTTGCGGGGAGGGCGCCATGTGCTATTTCTCTGCAGCTGGGTCGCAGCCGCTCCGGTCCTGGTTTCCGTCCGACGCAGCCCCGAGGGCCCCCAGCTCAGAGACTCCTATCTTCCCAGTAACTCGGCGGTTTTTCTGCACGTGCAGGTGCATGCCACCCACACCCATCGCTGACCTTGCCCCGCTGACCTGCAGCGGGCGGCATTCTGGGAAGTGGACTCGTCCCCTGAGTGACGCTGTCATGCTGCTCGCTCGCCACCCCTGGAGGCAGGGCAGCCGGCGTCCTGGCCACCCTGGGAGCAGACCCTTAGACCCCCAGGGCCCCCGCTGTGATTCCCAACCGGAAATGCCAGTCCCTCCGCTGTGCACTGGGGACAACATACAAGCGCCAAGCGTGTTCCTGACGATGGACCACGGTCCTGGGACGGTCCATCTAGCACGCGCTCTCATGCCCATCCCCCCCCTCCTGCGCGGATGCCCTGGCTGGTTCCACGGGTGCTTGCCCCGTGCCCGCTGGTGCCGCCTCTGTGGGAGCCCCGGCTGCAGGGACCCTGAGCACAACCAAAAGTGGTCCCTTCCGGCCAGGGAGGGGGCTGTCAGAGGTGCTGGGCCTGCAGAGGAGGTGCCGGTCAGGGGCCCCCCTCTCCGTCCCGCAGGGGCGGGCTCTCTCCTCCCTGCAGGAGCCCTTCCCCAGGCCGCCCAGCCCGGCTTTCCAGTTCTAACTGGGAGCGCAGGGCCGTTCCCTTCACCTCAGAGGGAGGCTCTGCTCCTTCCCGCGCCTGCTCCGGCTCTGCCGGCTCTGGTGGGAAGCCCTCCCTCCTGGGCCGTTCCCTTCCCTGGTGGTCACAGACAGTTTTACCCGCTCCTCCCCTCCCTGCTGCTCACCCAGAGGCAGGCTCCTCCCTGGCTGGCTGGACGGTTTAGATGGGGTGCAACTCCCGTTGTTCTTCCCACACACCCGCTCCTGCCCCAGCCCCTGGGCCTCCCCTGCCCCAGCCCCTGGGCCCTAACCCCTGGCCTCCCCCCGCCCCAGCCCCTGGGCCCTAACCATGGGTCTCCCCCTGCCCCTGCCCCAGCCCCCGGGTCTCCCCCGCCCCTGCCCCTGGGCCCTAACCATGGGTCTCGCCCTGCCCCTCCCCCTGCCCCAGCCCCGGGCCTCCCCCGCCCTCAGGGTCGGGCCCATTGGCCTCCCACCTCCCTGAGCGCTCCTCGCTGGGGCCTCGCCCTCCGCTCACGCAGGCCCAGACACTCCGGTTTTCCCAGTGTCTGGAGCACCCGTTCATTTTCATCTGTGGCTCCCCTCCACCCACGTCCATGCTCCCGTCCCTGTCCCTCTGCCCTGGGCCCTCTCCCCTCGCCCTCGATGCACTAACAGCTCTGGCCCGTGAGCCCCCACTGTCCCTCAGTGACCCCAGGGTCCTGTGCCTCGTCGCTTGTCTTTGTTCTCTCTGTGGTCTTCCTGTGTGTCCTCCGTGGTGGCCTCCTCGGCGGCGTGCCCTCTCGGCCGGCTCCGAACAAGGGGCGCTGTCTGGCGCTCGCTCTCCCGGGGCCCAGACGGCACTCGGCTGGTGGCCAGGACTCACCTGGGCTGGAAGGGCCCTCAGTGGGACCTCACAGTCACCAGGGCCTCAGCCTCCAGGCCAGGGCACCCCATCCCACAGCCAGTCCCACCCTGAATACACCAGCCCCTTGGCCCGGGAGCAAGGGCCACTGAGGAGACGGCTGGAGGGGACACGCTTGCAGGAGAACTAGATTGGGAAGGGGATCATCGGGGCGGGGGGCGGGGGGGGGGGGAGACCCAGCAGGGGGGTGAGGAGGAGGGGCCTCCAAGGAGCAGGGCAGAGATTTGTCTTCAGTGAACTTTCTCCGATTCCCCCAAACGCCGGGAATGGATCCCGTGGAGGGGCCTCTGGGAGCCCCTGCGGGTGGGCTCCCTGCCAGGAGGCTCGGGCACGTTGACGGACAGCCCTAGGGGTCTCACTGCCCAGGTCTGTCTGTGTGTCCGGCTGCTCCTCCCACACCTGCCGCTGGGGGCGCCTCCTGGGTGAGACCGCGTGTGCACACAGACACCCTGGGCGCGGCTGCCCATGGCCGGGCTGCTGTGCCGCTGGCCACAGGGTGAGGCCCGGCCTCAGCCTCCTGTCCCCGCAGACAGGCGGCCTCGGGGAGGGAGTGAGGGCGCTGGGCTGGCTGAGTGGCCGGGGCTTGCAGGAGGGAGCAGCGGGGCTGAGGCCCCCAGACCCTGCTCCCCTCAGCAGCAGATGCTCAGTTCTCTGTTCAGGTGGAGGTCCGGCCATCAGCTGCCTCAGGGGAGCCCAGGCAGCGCCCCTCCCCCAGGCAGAGGCTCTGGGAGCTGGGCCTGGGAGAGTGGGCCTGGGGCAGTGCCCTCCCCTGGGCTGCCGACAGCCACAGCTGCGGTGCCCTGGCTGTGCAAGAGGCCGGACAGCAGGCTGAGCGGCTCCAATCTGGCTGCAATGCAGCCTGGGAGCACAGTCATTCCTTCCGGCCCTGCAGCTTCCATCACCGCCGTTACCACCCGGCTGCGGCTCCCGGACTCCGCTCCTGGTGAGACTAACCAGCAGCGGTCAGGACAACAGGGGGGTGGGGGCATGAGTGGGGTGGAGGTGGGGGATTGAGGACAAATATGTGATACCTTAATCAATAAAGAAATTTAAAAAATAAAACAAACAAACAAACAAAGAGATGTTGCCTCTGCTAGGAGGTCAGTCTGCCCCTCCCTTCTAACCTTGCTTTCCCACTCCTGCTGCTTGCTCGGTGGCTCCGTCCTGCTGCCGGGAACCGGGAATCCCCTGGGACTCTCTCCACCTCGTCCATCCAGCAGTGAGCCAGGCCTGTGGATTGTCTCTCCCTCGCACCCCTTCCCTCCGCCCTCTCTGGGATCTCTCTGAGCGTTTTATCCTGGGTGCTCCTACTTCACACCCGGAAGACTGCAGCCACCGCCCCGCCGGGCAGCCTGCTCCCACTCCCACCTACCCCCCCCCCCCACTCCCCCCCCCCCCCCCCCCACCGACTGCACATGGAAGCCAGAGCGATGTCTCCGACATGCAGGCCTGCTCACGCCACTCCAATCCCAAGAGGCCTTTATCACATCGGACAGTCCAGGCTCCTATAGAACACGTGATTTCCCAAAGAGCTGCCCCAGCCATGCCCATGGACTCCTCCCTTCCTGTCTTACCTCTCTGCCCATCCATCTGTCCATCCATCCACCTACCTATCCACCCATCCATCCACTTACCTATCCACCCCATCCATCCATCCACCCATCCATCCATCCATCCATCCATCCATCCTTTCATCCTTCCATCCTTCCATCCTTCTATCCTTTCATCCTTCCATCCATCTATCCATCTGTCTGCCCATCCATCCATCATCCATCCATCCACCCACCCACCCATATAAAATCGAACAGCACATCTTTACGTGTCCCTGTGGCTCATGCATAAAAACATTGCTGTTTTTGGGGACAAACAACAATTGCAGAAATCCCATATGGGAAATCGAGGACAACAAAACAAATAAGACTCATCTCCCTTTCTTAATACTTTCTATTTTGGTGGCCTCGTGAGTTAAATTTTTAATAATGATTCCTCTGCCTCCACTCCCCCCCCCCCACCCCGTTTGCATTTTGCTTGGGGTGAAAAACGGTCATTTGCACCAAGGCCAAAACGAGATTCACAATTTTGGGCGCCTTTGTGAAATGGCTACGTGACAGCCTCCACTTGCTAAAACGGACCGTCTCTCCCAGAGCTCACGGGAGTTGCACACACACACACACACACACACACACACACACACACGGAGTGTGGGGGCCCGGGGACGCGGGGACGCGGAGGGAGGCGGTGAGGACACACCATGCACCGCAGGAGGAGCTCAGAGTCCCCTCGCCATGTCTACACCCTCAGAACCAGTCACCGACCCTGGGATGACCCGAAACAAAACAAGATGGAGAGGGGCTGGGCCCTTTCGGAGCGCCTTCCTCCTTTATTTATTTATTTATTTATTTTAATGACGGGAGCCCCTCCCGGGCGGCGCAGCCCTAATGAGAACCCGGGGCGCCCGGCGCTCCCAGCATTCCGCCCGCAGCCGCGGTCCCCGGGCGCCCGGCATGCAGATGCCTCATTACGGACACACGCCCTGTCATGGGTTACTCCTCACTTAGTGACAATTTGTCACTGTCACCCCTGACATGTCACTCCCCGGCAGACGGATCTGACTTCCACGCCAGGCCTGACACCGGATGAGAGGCGGCAGTAATGGGAACTGAAGCGGCGGGTCGAGAGCGGCCGGCTTCGCTCTGACACCATTCTAGCACCGCGCAGAGCGAGGGAGTGCTGCACGTAAAGGGGAGGGCTTCTTTTCTAAACGCTTCCCCCCTTTCCCTTCCCCACTCTTTCTCCGAGTCTGAGCATTCAATTCTTCTTTAGGATAACGCTTTTATTTTTGAAGGATTAAGTCTTGCGTTTTAATAACACGCATTTTCAATTAAGTGCACCCAGATCCACGGGTCTAACTATTACTTAAACGGTAAGGAATGGCTGCATGCAAAAAACGAGGAAACATTGTGCTTCAGATAAATTACATTCAAATTAGTCCTTATTGTACATGGGATAGAAAATGGATTTTTTTTTTTAAGCTCGGGCTGGCCGAAGAGCCAACGTTTGTCTCTACTTAATTCGTTTAAATAAATTCCAAGCCAGATCGAAACCCGCACGGCCTGGCACGAATGGAAAGCTGCCAGCTGCCAGCCACTCGGCACCCCATGGAAGGACGTGTTCTTTCTGGCTGGAGTCAGAGATATTCCAACCTCCCTACTACTAACATAGTGCTGCTTAGAGGGTGGTGCTGGAAGCCATCCGTAGGCGGGATAAATCTTAATAAAATGCACTCGCCAAGATGGCAGGCAGGTATGGCTGGGTGCTTAAGAAATACAAAGGTAATTCTTGGATCACATGATCTCACGCATCTAGAGGAAATGATGAACAACAGAGACTGATGAACAAAACAGACCCAGAGAAAGAGAAGGAGCGATCAGACTCTCAAACCTCAGAGGGAAAGTAGGGGAGGGTGGGGGGAAGGGAGAGAGATCAACCAAAGGACTTGTGTGCATGCCTATGGGCCTAGCCAGTGGCCATGGACAACGGGGTGGGGGCATATGTGGGGAGGGGTTTGGGATGGGACTAGGGTATGAGGACAATTATGTGATGCCATAATCAATAAAATTAAAAAAATAAATAGCATTTTTTTTTCCTCTAAAGAGATGTTTGCATTTGGTTCCTGTGGGAGAAAGACTTTTGCGCAGTAGTTTCCCGTCCACACGCCTGTCCTCTGGCCAGGTGACGCCCTCAGTGACTGCCAGGCCTGGGCCACTGGGCGTGCACAGGTGGCATCCTGAGGATGGACACTGAGTCTTGGCCACCCAGGGGCCGGGTGCCCACTGCCCAGATGGTGGCCACGCTGCCTTTTCCAGGAGGGAGAGGGTCACCTCCCGGCAGTTTAGCGCCGGCCCAGCAGCGGCCGGGGAGCCGCTCCGCCACCGCCTCGCCAGCCCGGGGTTAATTGGGGCCCGCGGGGTGCTAATGGGGGTGCAGGACCGAGCCGCGCGGCTCTCCGCGCTCAATAGTCCGTTAGGCGCCGCTGGAGAGCCGAGGGGTCAGACGGATCTCAGGAGAGAGGACTCATTAAGGGGACAGAAGTTTCAATTAGCAGCCGGGCCCCGAAGGACCAGGGGCAGAAACCGGCTCCAGCATGGCCCAGAGCGGCTCCCCGCCCAGCTGCCTGCTCTACCTGCACGGCCACGGCCACGGCCATGGCCACAACCAGCACGAAAGAACGTTTGCTCCCAGGATCCACCTTGTCATCCATCTTACCAACGAGAGGGGAAAAACCACCAAAGCCCCTTCAGTCATTCAGAGGAAACACTAGTAAGAGGGCCACCTATTTGCCCTGACCGGTGTGGCTCAGTGGATAGAGCGTTGACCTGTAGACTGAGAGGTCCCAGGTTCGATTCTGGTCAAGGGCATGTACCTTGGTTGTGGGCACATCCCCAGTGGGGGGTGTGCAGGAGGCAGCTGATCAATGTTTCCTCTTATTGACGTTTCTAACTCTCTATCCCTCTCACTTTCTCTCTGTAAAAAAATCAATAAAATATATTTTTAAAAAAAGAAAAAGAAGGCCACCTGTTCCCACAAGGCATTGCTTCTCTGGACCGGAAGGGAAGAGCCCGCCGGTGTGGCCCGGAGGGCGGCCTTCCTGTCGGTGTGCGAGGCTGGGGTCCCAGTTTGGGAGGAAGAGTGCTGTCTGCCCATCTGCATAGCAGCAGCTCCTGCCTGTGTCCCATGCGAGCACCACGGCCTCCCACGGGCACCTGGGAAGCTTGTGGCTCCTCCCTCTGGCCCGGGGAGGAAGGGAGGCGGCAGGGAGCTCGCTTTGGCCAAGGACGGGACATCTCTCCCAAGTTCACGGCTCACAGTGGTGTCTGCCCATTGTCAGTGCTCAGTGATGAGCCGTCTGGCGATTGGACGAATGAACTGCACCTGCCTGTGTGGTCTCCACCGACCAGCGTCTCTGACTTCCACTTGGATCAAAAGGCGCTGCCCGTGCGAATGGACGGCAGCAAAACGTGGTGCCTGGCTGCTGAGGGTGCTGTGAGCAAGTGGCTCCAGCAGGTCACAGAGGCCCATGTGGGCAAGGAGGAAAGGGGGTGGGGTGCAGGCAGCTCAGAGGCCCAGAGGAGCCAGTGCCTCTGTCCGTGGTGCTGAGCAACCGCTCCACCAGGCTCCCTTGCTTCTCCAGGTGCTGGTGAGTCCTGACTCAACTTCTGGGAGTTTCCTGGCTGGTGGAGAAGGCAGGAGAGTGTGGGGACGGGGAGAAGGCTGGGCAGAGGCCAGGGAGAGTGTGGGGACAGGGAGAAGGCTGGGCAGAGGCTGGGGAGAGTGTGGGGACAGGGAGGAGGCTGGGCAGAGGCTGGGGAGAGTGTGGGGACAGGGAGAAGGCTGGGCAGAGGCCGGGGAGAGTGTGGGGACAGGGAGAAGGCTGGGCAGAGGCCGGGGAGAGTGTGGGGACAGGGAGAAGGCTGGGCAGAGGCCGGGGAGAGTGTGGGGACAGGGAGAAGGCTGGGCAGAGGCCGGGGAGAGTGTGGGGACAGGGAGGAGGCTGGGCAGAGGCCGGGGGAGAGTGTGGGGACAGGGAGGAGGCTGGGCAGAGGCCAGGGAGAGTGTGGGGACAGGGAGGAGGCTGGGCAGAGGCCGGGGGAGAGTGTGGGGACAGGGAGGAGGCTGGGCAGAGGCCGGGGAGAGTGTGGGGACAGGGAGGAGGCTGGGCAGAGGCCGGGGGAGAGTGTGGGGACAGGGAGAAGGCTGGGCAGAGGCTGGGGAGAGTGTGGGGACAGGGAGGAGGCTGGGCAGAGGCTGGGGAGAGTGTGGGGACAGGGAGGAGGCTGGGCAGAGGCCGGGGGAGAGTGTGGGGACAGGGAGGAGGCTGGGCAGAGGCCGGGGAGAGTGTGGGGACAGGGAGGAGGCTGGGCAGAGGCCAGGGAGAGGGTGGGGACAGGGAGAAGGCTGGGCAGAGGCGGTGGCAGCAGGCCCAGCCACGAAGGACCGGGCGGCAGAGAAATTGCCTTTCCCACGAAACCGCTGCTGCCCAGAAGGTCATTCTCACTCGGAGTTGAGTGGAAATGGGGAGTCTGGGACCACCCACAGGCTACTCATGGCAGAGAGGACTGTTTATCTCCACCCCAGCCTGAGGCTGGGCCCCAGGGTCCGGGAACAGGGATACATCTGCCCCAGCCCGGTGGGACCTCCGCAGGAAGCTCCCCCGTCCAGGCAGAGCTGGTCACCCATCCCGCGCTCCTTGCGAACCTTTAAATGGCCACAGCGTGCCGGGCAGGGGCAGGGGGTCGGTGACTTCTGTACCCACAGCGTGAGCTTGGACCTGAGCAGACCAGGGGTGCCGCGTGGACAAACACCCATAGTGCTGGCCACCGCCAGCCCTGGGACCCCCTGCTGGCCCCCCTGCCTCCTGTCTTCTTAATTTTTAGAAAATACTTTTCAATTGATTTCAGAGAGGAAGGAAGAGGGCGGAAGAGAGAAACATCAGTGAGGAGAGATAATCGTTCATTGATTGACAGCAGCTGCATGTCCCCCACTGGGGATGGAGCCTGCAAACTGGGCATGTGCCCTGACCGGGAATGGAACCGTGACCTCCTGGCTCATGGGTCCACCCTCAGCCACGGAGGCCTGGTCTTGAAGAGAATGGCCCATGTGGACAACCAGCTGGCCCCCCACTGGCCACCCTGCTGCATGCAGCCTGTGGCTGCACCCCTGCCTGCAGGGCTCTGTCTGTCCCCAGGGCTGCAGAGAGGTGGGGCTGGTCCCCGGGCACACGGGAGCCTGAGGCACATGGAGGGCATGGGTTTCCCCAGACCCGTGGTCAGCAAACTGCAGCTCGTGAGCCACATGAGGCTCTTTGGCCCCTTGAGTGTGGCTCTTCCACACAATACCACAGCCTGGGCGAGTCTATATTGAAGAAGTGGCATCAGAAAAAGTTTACGTTTAAAAAATGTGGCTCTCTGAAGAAATTTCAATCGTTGTGCTGTTGATATTTGGCTCTGCGGACTGATGAGTTTGCCGACCATGGCCCCAGACAAAGCGCTCTGCCTTGGCGGCCCTGTGACCCAGTCTCCTCAGCTTCGGTCCAGCCGGGGTCTCTTTTTTCTCTCTCCTGTGTTTGAGGCATTTTCTAAACAGCCACTGCTGTCTGAACCTCTGAAGGGGCCCGTTCCCCTTTGCTGGGGGGAGGCCTCACTGCTCATGCCTGGCCTTGGCCATGCTCTGGCTTCTTTTTATATTTTTATTTTCATTGATTCCTGAGAGGAAGGGAGAGGGCAGGAGAGAGAGGTAGAACCATCAATGATGAGAGAGGATCACGGATCAGCTGCCTCCTGCATGCCCACTGCTGGGGGCCAAGCCCACACCCATAGCCTGTGCCCTGAACGGGAATGGAACTGTGATCTCCTGGTTCATAGATCGACGCCCACTACTGAGCCACACCGGCCAGGCACGTCCTGGCTTCTGATGCTCCCACACGGAGCCTCCCCTCTCCCATGGCCTTGATTGCACATTTGCTGTGCGCCAGGCACTCACAGCAGCCCTCCCTGCTCCGGGGACACCCGTCCCCACGTTAGAGGAGATCGGAGAGCGGCCGGGGTGAGGGCCTCACTCAGGTCATCCTGGGAAGCTGCAGGACGAAGCCACCAGGCGGGCTGCCCCGGCTGCCGGCTCCCTCGGCCCGGAGCCTCTCGTCGCCGGTGCCGGGGGCCATCTGGCCGGGCGGCTAGAGCAGCAGGCCTGTGGGAGGGGCCACCCTGCGATGGCTTCTCTCGCCGTTCCCAGGGTTATTTCTTTCCTCCCTCCCAACGCCGGGCTGCCGCGCTCCCACCTGAGGTCATTAGCTCAGGCTCAAAAACACACTGTTTGTGTCCGTTCGTCTAATTGCCCAGGAGCCATCCAGCCCTCGTTACCAGCCACCTAATTATTCCGAAACCCGGCGTGTTATCCTGTGGAACAATTAGGCGGCATTAGGCAGCCGAAGCATTTGCCACACCTGCCGGGGGACAGGAGGGAACCGGGCTGGAGGCAGGTGTGTGTGTGTGTGTGTGTGTGTGTGTGTGTGTGTGTGTGTGGAGGGGGAGTCTGGGGCTGCTTTGGGAAAAATCAAAGCGTGCACGGGCACCTGAGACAAAGCAAAAGCTCGAGACAAGGGAGCTGGCAGGCGCCCACCCACCTGCTTCTCATGATCTTCCGTCCCCCCAATTGCAAAGCCACTAACAAGTGTTACCCCTTAATGAGCAAGGCAGAGTGGTTAGGGTTAGGGTGGCAACGAGGGTTAGTGGCAACTAGGGTTAGTGTTAGTTAGGGTTTAGGGTTAGGGTTAGGGTTAGGGTTAGGTTCATGGTTATGGTTATGGTTAAGGTTGGGGTTAGGGTTAGGGTTAGGGTCATGGTTAGGGTTAGGGTTGGGGTTAGGGTTAGGGTTAGGGTTGGGGTTAGGGTTAGGGTCATGGTTAGGGTTAGGGTTGGGGTTAGGGTTAGGGTTAGGGTTAGGTCATGGTTAAGGTTAGGGTTGGGGTTAGGGTTAGGGTTAGGGTTGGGGTTAGGGTTAGGGTTAGGGTCATGGTTAGGGTTGGGGTTAGGATTAGGGTTAGGGATGGGGTTAGGGTTAGGGTTAGGGTTAGGTCATGGTTAGAGTTAGGGCTTAGGGTGAGTGTTGGGGGGGATAATATAAGCCCATTTTACAGATGGGGAAACAGGAAGTGGGGGATGTGCTAGTGGTGGGGATGCAGCTTGATTTAGAGAAGGGCCTACACAGACCTCTCTGAGGAGGAGACCCTCCGGAGACCAGCAGGATGAGAGGGGGTCGTGGTGGAAAGTGAGGGAAGAGCATTGCTGCCTGAGGGAAGGGCATGTGGGGAAGCTCAGAGGCAGCGAGAGCTCTGAGGCTCCCACAGGGACAGGAAGCTGGAGAGGCCTGCGTGGTGGGTGCCGGGGAGACAGGCTGAGACCAGACCACACAGGCCTCAAAGTCACGGCAGCTCGACTGGGCCTCGGACAGTGCAGAGCCCCTAGAATGGGACAAAAGCTCCGGGGACTGAGAAGAAGCAGCAGGAATAATGAATCGCCGTTCGCAGGCCACCGTGATGGAGGTAACGGACACGGGCCAGGCGGACCATATGTGCTCGGTGAACAGAATTGATCACGTTCCGTTTGGCACCGTGCGAGGACGACAAGCACAATGAAACGTGTAAGGACGGGAGTGGGTTTTAATTCCAGGAGGAGTCTAAGACAACGCGATGATGATGATCGCCAGGTTGGCCCCGTGAATGTAAAATCTAAGCAGGGGCCAAATTAAAGTCATAAATAATATTTAATTTGCTATGCCAGTGCAGTCTCCAAAGTCATATTGATGGGAAAAGTTATTAGGATGAATCAAACGAGGAGCCTCGTACGTCTGGAATAGTTAGCGGCCTGGAGAAATGCTAGCAGGAAGGAAAAAAATCCACACCACGACGTCTGGGCTGGGAATTGGAAGGAGAGCATTCTGCTTGCCGCGTGCGTCCATCCTCCCTCCCTCCCTCCCTCCCTCCCTCCCTCCCTCCCTCCCTCCCTCCCTCCCTCCCTTCCTTCCTTCCTTCCTTCCTTCCTTCCTTCCTTCCTTCCTTCCTTCCACAATTGTCAACTGAACGCCTTCCGCGTGACAGGCACTGCGCGAGGCAAGCCTATGCAGAGGTGACAGGACAGACCTCACTCTCACAGGCATCTGGTTTGTACCAAGATGTTGAAATACAAATGTTGGTCGAATTTATTTGGAAATAGATGCCACATCCCCAAGAGGCCAGCCTCGAAGCCCTGGCTCCCACAACGGGGCCCAGGTCACCTTGGGGTGTCCATGCATGGCCTTGGGGTCAGGTGGCCTGGGCCCTGGGATTGGCTCTGGTGGGTAACTTGCTGTGTGTCCTCGGGCAGGTGGCACAGCTTCTCTGAGCTGTGAGATGAGGTGAAGGATTCAGACTGCACAGGGCTGCAGTGGGGGTCCAGTCAGAGGGCTGCAGTGGGGGTCCGGTCAGACGAGGTGAAGGATTCAGACTGCACAGGGCTGCAGTGGGGGTCCGGTCAGACGAGGTGAAGGATTCAGACTGCACAGGGCTGCAGTGGGGGTCCCATCAGAGGGGGACCCTGGCGCGTGGCTGGGATTCCACTGACGGAACATCCTTTGTGCCTGCCCCTCATGCCCCTGCCCCCTTTTGAGCTCCGTGGCTCACCTCGTCTCATGTCTCCAGTTTGGCTTTAGGCACCATTCCTGATCCCACCTCCTGGGATGACATCTTCCGTGCCCCCATCCCTGCCCCCGACCAGGTCCCAGGCACACCCCTACGGCCAGTGCAGCAATCTGCACACCTGCCATCGGTGTATTATATTGACAATTTGCACACCTGACATCGGTGTTTTACATAGAGAGATGTATTACATCTCTCTACTTTTCCAGAACTGTACTTTATTATTCTGCCAAATTACGAGTAGGGTGAGAATGGAAGAACCCAGTCTTAAGAAATCCATTAAACACACACACACACACACACAACCCTTCAATAGGCAAATAGAGAAACTATGGCTCATGGAATACAACTCAGTGATAAAAAGAAATGACCCATCAAAGCCACCAAGACACTGGGCAGCGGTAAGCACTGCGCTGAGTGACGGAAGCCAGGCCCAAAGGCCACGGGCGGCAGGACTCGGGAAAAGACAGACCGTCAAGGGACGGGGGTTTCCCGGGCCTGGGAGAGGGAGGCTGAGCAGACGCAGTACAGACGTGTTTAGGGCAGTGACACCCGTGTGGTACCATCGCGGTGGACACATGTCATCATACATTGGTCCCAGCCCATGGAATGCGCACCGCCGAGCGTGAACCCCGATGTAAACCCGGGCTTCCGTGAGCGGGACGCACGCACCCGGCTCCTGGTTAGAGCGAGTGCCGCTGCAGCATGGACGCACAGTGTTAGCATCGGGGAGCCCGGGTGTCGGGGCGAGTCCATGGGACCCTCTGTGCTGTGTACTTCGTTCTGCAAACCTAAAACACACGCTAAGGAAGTCTGTTCCAATTTTTTACTTATTTTTATATTTTTAACATATATTTTTTATGGATTTCAGAGAGGAAGGGAGAGGGAGAGAGAGGAACATCAGTGATGAGAGAGAATCATGGATGGGCTGCCTCCTACATGTCCCACACTGGGGATCGAGCCCACAACCTGGGCCTGTGCCCTGACAGGGAATCCAACTTCACCTTCTGGTTCATAGGTCGACACTCAGCCACTGAGCCACGCAGGCCAGGCAAGTCTTTTCTAATTTTTAGAAGAAAACAGAGGGATGCCCCGGAATAAGACAAATCTCACCCGGTGAGATGCCGAGGGCCTACATGGGGTTTAAGTTTGGGGTTCTCCAGCTGTGGAGGAAGGATGGCGGGGGACGGGGGTTGAGGGTCAGGGCCCGGCCTCCCTCAGCATGTGTGTGGCCCAAGCCTGCCACCTGCAGGGGTTCAGAGCAGCCTCGCCCGCAGACACACACAGAGCTCTGTACCTGAAGGTCCTAGTGGCCGCACTCAGCAGAGAGAAGTGCACCTTAGTCATGTATTTTATTTAACCGAATTGTCTAAACGATTACCATGCAACATGTAATCCACATTAAAATATTCATGGGATGTTTTACATTCTTTTGTCTCTGCCAAGCCTTCTGGACTCGGACTGGCCACGTTTCAAGGGCTCCGTGGCCTCTCGTGGCCCGTGGCAGCGTAGAGGGCAGCGTGGCTCAGAGGTCGTGACCCTCGGGGGCAGCAGGCCGCGTCCTGGGCGGGAAGGTGCCTCCGTCCCAGCAGCTCCTTCCTCCTTTCTTCCTGGCCGAGCCCAGGGCTTGCCAATTAAAAATTAATTCTCAGGTTGCTCCTGCCTCTCCGGCTCCTCGGGGCAAGCGTCTGTGCCCAAGGCTGTGTCTGCGCGGGCGGCCGGCCTGCCAGGAGCTGCTGCCGGCGCTCTGCCGGTGGCGGCTCCTCCCCCTCCTCCTCCGCCGTGCTGGCTGGAGAGGGAGGGAGGGAGGCGCAGGGAGCACCAGCTCTCCTTGCTGTGGCCGGTCTTGCCCCTCGGAAACCTCCTGGCAACATCCCTGGAATGGATGGGACTCCTCTGCTTGCTGTCCCTGCTAAGACAGCACATGTCGCCTGGGGTCCCCCAGCGGCCGGCCCCCTTCCTGGGCCCAGAGCAGGCACCACTAATCCATCTCGGCTCTTCCTGGGCCTCCCGCTCACGTGCTCCAGGCAGACCGTGCGGGGCAGGGCCAGCCCCAGGTGAGCCCGGTTTGCTGTCCTGCTCTGTCCACCTTGCGGTCTCATTGTTCCCAACTCCCCCGGGCTTCAAACTCCAGCGGCATCCATGACTCCTCATTTTCTTTCCTTTTTCTTTTTGTTTCTAGAGGCCGGGTGCACGAAGAGATTCGTGCAATAATAGGCTTTAACTTCCCTTGGCTTCCAGCACCGGTTTTCCTCTGGCACCCGGGACCCAGGCCTTCGCTTGGGCCAGAGTCTGCCGCCTTTGTCCTCGCTGCAGACTCCAGAGTCTGCCGTCTTGTCTTTGCTGCGGCTCTCCACTCCTGTAGATCCCTTCGTCCCCCCCACCCCCCCGCCCTCCCTCTCACAGCAGGGGTCCTGCCCACCTGGCCACTCTGTGCCTGGAGCAGCTGGAAGGCAGACATCTTTGGCCTTCTAATTTGCATACTCACTCTGATTGGCTGTGGGTGTGGTGGAGGTACGGTCAATTTTGCATGTTTGTCTATTATTACCGTGTTTCCCCGAAATAAGACATCCTCTGAAAATAAGACCTATTTACAGGTTTCCTTCTGAGTGAAATATAAGGCATCCCCCGAAAATAAGGTCCCCCTAGGCTAACCATGAGAGATTTGATCCACTGCTTCTGAAAGAAATGGAGTCACAAGAAATTCACCAGGAAATTCAGGAATTGGATTGTTATGATGATGTTCCAGAAGATGATGACATGATTGTCCTTGAATAAATGAGTAAATTCTTGATACTGTAGGATTCACAGTTTGTCTGGTTTGTGTTGACAACTACCATACTACCGTACCGTATACAGGTAATAAATTTCCTTTATTTTCATTTAACAATAAATGTGTAGCGTATTCTTCTTCATGGAAAAATAAGACATCCCCTGAAAATAAGACCTAGCGCATCTTTGGGAGCAAAAATTAATATAAGGCACTGTCTTATTTTCGGGGAAACAGGGTAGGTAAGATTATTATTTTTAAAATATAATTTGTATGTTAGGTGTGTTTTAGCACAATTAGAGGTAAAGGGTTGGTAACTGCTAAGAGAGGGGTTCTCGGGTTTTTGGACAGAGTACACCGGGGTACATGGGGTCAGGAAGCAACACCCCCAGGACTGGGGAGCGGGCTGAGGATGATGGGACCGCAGTCACCCATGCAGACGCCAGGCTTGAAGTCCTCACAGGTGCAGGCCGAGGCTGGCAGTGTGCGGGGAGGACCCTGGGCGAGGCCTGGCTCCCCTGGGAACCGTGGCTGCTCTGGCTCCGGAAACCGCCCCCATGGCCGGCCTGGCCCTCCGCCTTGGGTCCCAGATTGGAAAAAGGCCCCCTTTCGGGGTGCAGCCACGCTCGGGCCCTGGGCTGTGGCACCGTGGAGTCTGCGCCCGGCTGGGTGGCTGCCCAGTCCCGTTCCTCGGAGCTGCCATTCTCAATGCGGGATTTAAAACCCGTGTTGGTGCCGAAACCGGTGTGGCTCCGTGGGTAGAGCGTCGGCCTTCGGACTGAAGAGTCCCAGGTTCTATTCCGGTCAAGGACATGTACCTTGATTGTGGGCACATCCCTAGTTGGGGTTGTGCAGGAGGCAGCTGGTCGATGTCTCTCTCTCATCGATGTTTCTAACCATCTCTTTCCCTTCCTCTCTGTAAAAAAATCAATAAAATATGTTAAAAAACAAAACAAAAAAACCCGTGTGAGTGATCACTCCCCGTTCCCATGGACACCGGCGAGCGGCACCGGCAAGATGAACGGAGAGCCGGGGAGCCCGGGCCTGCAGGAGGGTCCCTCGCGTGGACCTCGGTCTGGCGCGCGGGTCCTGGGCGTGTGATGTCGCCGGGGCGGTGCCTCTGCGAGATGGCATTTCCCCGCCCGACACCAGATCACCCCCCGCCGCTCCGGCGCCGTAAATCGGACGTATAGCTCGGCTGCCGGCATAAATAAGGCCCTGTGATGGCTAGCGGGAGGCGCGATGGCACCCTGGGGGGCGGGGGGGGGGGCCGCTGGCACTGCCATCCTCCCTCTCCAGGTCTTCCCGGAGATGCAGGGCACGCGCGCTTCATTACGGCGCGGGCACCGGGGACCTGTTTTTTTTTGCAAGATTAATGAGTGCGGCGGAAATTCTCCAGCGCATCCCGATAATTAAGTCTTTGTTTATCAAAAAACAAGTTATATTAGGAGCAGAAAATTCGCAGTAATTATTCATAATTCTAACAATTCAAGTATAGCTACCTCATTTGCCTGGGTAATTCTGCTTTTTAATTTCTTGCATGCATTTGCATATTAATTTCGCCCGTCGGCTGCAGCCGGCTTGACAGTTTGCTGCTCTATGTGATGGTTTTCGCAGGGGTGCGACTCAGTTGGGTGGCATTTCGACTGGGTGCGATGATAAATTATGAATTCTCTAATTTGCTGCATAATGAAGTAACCCCTTCCAACCCAATTAAGAAAAGAATCGCCAGGATCCCACCCCCCCCCCCTTTTTTTTTTTTTGGTAAATACATTTTTCCCCAGGTATTTGATCTCCTTTTCTTTACTGTTCACAGACAAGGCATATGTACATTTTTTTTTCCCCCTAAAAAGAAGAGAAACCACACCGGTGCTGGCATTTGCAGCCTTTCCAAAGGATGGGACTCTCTCTGCACACCAGGGGGCTCAGGACCTTTCCAGGAGGCACGGGGGCCCCTGGGGGGCCATCCCTAGGCCTGCCGGGCCCACAGAGGCATCCGTTCCACTGGAGAAGTTTCTTCTCCTTTAAAAAAAAAAAGATACATTTTTATTAATTTCAGAGAGGAAGGAAGAGAGAGCAAGAGATAGGAACATCAGTGATGAGCGAGAATCATGGATTGGCTGCCTCCTGCATGCCCCCGACTGGGGATGGAGCCCACAACCCAGCAAGCGCTCCGACCGGGAATAGAACCGCGACCTCCTGGCTCACAGGCGGACGCTCAACCCCTGAGCCACGCCGGCCAGGCAGTTTCTCAGGAGTCTGTGCGGGGGTGATCCCTGGGTGACTGACTGGGGGTGGCAGCACTCACATGGAAGGGGAGAAAGTCTTTGTTTATCAAAAAACAAGTTATATTAGGAGCAGAATGTAACTGTTTTCCCATCCACAGTTAAGTGCCAGCGCTCTGCAAGCTTCTGGCTTCTTAAACATAATAACGAAAGCCCTTAGGCAGCACTGCCGACCCCGCCCCGGGAGGGGACAGCGTGTCCCTGCAGGCGCTGCTGGGCCAGCCGAGAGGAGGCCGAGGTGCAGCAGTGTGTGCCTCGTGGTGTCCGTGGCGGCCTCGGAGCGACACACAGGCCTCGGGGACGGACAGTGGCCGCGGTGAGGGCTGTGGCGGCCCGGTCCCCACGCCAGGCCCGCTGAGCCGAGCGCAGGATGCAGGCAGCGGGCCGTGCGGCTCCCTGCCCTCCCACATGGTTCCGGTGTCACGCACAAAACATCTTCTAATGGTGAAAAAAAAAAAAAATTACAAGGGAGCCTTGTACCACCTTGTTACTCGATGTCAAACGATTCCTGTAGCGCTGGGTGTGCAGGCAGCGTAGCTTTGCCCGGAGCCCCCCTCAGCATGGCGGGGGACCCGGGGCCTTTCCACCGGCACCAACATCTCTGCTCCCCACGCACCTCCTCGCCGCAGGCACAGGGAGTCCGGTCACTGGAGCTCTGCCCGCACCCTCTCCGGCTGCCCAGCAGCTATCCACCTCAGATTCAGGCCTGATCCGCGGGCGGCATGGGGGACCCCTTGCTGGAGGATGCTGTTCAGCCATTGGCATCTAATACCACAGCGTCTTCTGTCCGGTGCAGGCTCCAGGGCCTCTGGATTCGCAGGAACCACACAGACCGGCTGGTCCAGTGTCTGCAGGCCTCCTGTGTGCTGTGACCCAGGAAGGAGCATCCGGGCTTCCCGGGCAGACCCCAGGGATGGGGGCTCACCACTTCCCTGCGCAGGCCACTCTCCTAGAGAGAGTTCCACAGACTCAAACCACTTCCCACGTGTCTCCCTCCCATTTCTCCCCCTGGCCCTCTTCCCCCCACCCCCCATTCAATGTTAAGTCTGCCTCTTGATTTCTGGAGGTTTCTAGTACCTATCTTTCAAAAAAAATTTTCTTCCTTTATTGATTAAGGTATTACATGTGTGTCCTTACCCCCCATTGCCCTCCAACCCCCCACTCATGCCTTCACCCCCTGATGTCTGTGTCCATGGGTTAGGCTCATATGAATGCATATAAGTCCTTTGGTTGATCTCTCCCCCTCCCCCTCCCCCACCCTTCCCTACCTTCCCTAAGGTTTGATGGTCTAATCCACATGTGTCAAACACAAGGCCCGCGGGCCAAATCCAGCCCGCCAGGCCTTGCAATGTGGCCCGCACCGCGCTGTCATCACTGCACTCCGCTGTCAGTTTATGACATTGTCAGTTTATGACTGTTCAGTAAACCATTCGACCCGTGATTTAGGCTGGATTTTAGATTTTGGCCCCTTCTCTGATTGAGTTCGACACCCCTAGTCTAATCGATGCTTTTCTGTCTCTGGATCTGTTTCTGTTCATCAGTTTATATTGTGCATTATATTCCACAAATGAGTGAGATCAGGTGGTATTTATCTTTCTCTGGCTGGCTTACTTTGCTTAGCATAATGCTCTCCTGGTCCATCCATGCTGTTGCAAATGGTAAGAGTTCCTTTTTTTTTTTTTTTTTTTTTTTTACAGCAGCATAGTATTCCATTGTGTATATGTACCACCAGTTTTTAATCCACTCATCTGCTGATGGACACTTAGGCTGTTTCCAAATCTTAGCTGTGGTGAATTGTGCTGCTATGAACACAGGGATGCCTATGTCCTTTCTGATTGGTGTTTCTGATTCCTTGGGATATATTCCTAGAAGTGGGATCACTGGCTCCATTTTTAGTTTTTTGAGGAAACCCCATACAATTCTCCACAGTGTCCACACTGTCTAGTGCTTATCTTTTTAGCCTGACCACGTGGCCCTTGAGGTCACATTCTGGCTCACAGTCCTCTGAATTACCCCTGCCGTGCACAGGGCTAACTTCACATAGACGCTGAAACAATTACTTAAGCACTTAAATGAACTCATTGCCAACATCGACAGGACGGGACGGTGGGAGCGAGCAGTATCAGGACGCAACCTCACAGAATGAGGCGGATCAGCTCCAAACAGAGCAGCCCCGTTCCTAAAGGCCCAGGAGGACGAGGTGAGCTGGGACTCCTTTATGCGTCCTCTCTTGATTTTGGAGGCTTATGGTCCTTCTGTTTTTAGCATCTAAAGGCGCAGTAAGACCTAAACACCGTCTTTATATACCTATCGGCAAATTGCAGCCTCAGGCCGCCACCAGTGACAGTCTTCATCTATTTTGGCTTTTTAAAAAAATCATCAACTGGCCGGTGTGGCTCAGTGGGTTGAGCGTCATCCCCTGCATCAAGGGGTTACTGGTTCTAGTCCGAGTCGGGGCACATGCCTGGGTTGCAGGCTCCATCCCCAGTAGGGGGTGTGCAAGAGGCAACTGATCGGTATTTCTCTCTCACTTCAATGATTCTCTCTCTCTTTCTCTCCCCTTCCCCCTCTCTCTAGAGTTAATTAAAAAAATTATCAGGCCGAAGCCGGTTTGGCTCAGTGGTAGAGCGTCTGTCTGCGGACTGAAAGGTCCCAGGTTCGATTCCGGTCAAAGGGCATGTACATTGGTTGCGGGCACATCCCCAGTAGGGGGGTGTGCAAGGGCAGCTGGTCGATGTTTCTCTCTCATCGATGATTCTAGCTCTCTATCTCTCTTCCTTCCTCTCTGTAAAAAAAAATCAATCAAAATATATTTAAAAAAATCATCAGGATGGTCTTTTAATGTTTAGTGAATGATATTAACAGGGCTTGAACGGTGTGTAGGCTCCATGCCTTGCTGGGTGGGGAGAGCAGGCCTGGCTCTTCCCTCAGAGAGCTTCATTCCTGTCCCCTGCAAGCCGGGCTGGGCTGCATCCTTGAGATGCCTGTGGATCAGAAAAACTGGGACTAAACGTCATTTCCAGGGACCTGTATGATGCAGAGTTATAGCAGCGGCTCTGGGATTGGAAGGTTCCTGGACCCCTAATGTGAGACCTGTTTTAGCTTGGGGCAATTGGAGGTCTGGACTGTAACATTCACGAAACCAATGGACAGAGAAGGCCTCATGGAAAAACTTCTCTGCCATTTTACATTTTAAATTAAAGTTAAAAAGCACATGAAGAAATTCAATGCAACAAGAGAGAGTCAGGCCCTAACTGGTTTGGCCCAGTGGATAGAGTGTTGGCCTACAGACTGAAGGGTCCCAGGTTCGATTCTGGTCAAGGGCATGTACTTTGGTTTTGGGCACATCCCCAGTAGGGGATGTACAGGAGGCAGCTGATCGATGTTTCGAACTCTCTATCCCTCTCCCTTCCTCTCTGTAAAAATATCAGTTATATATATATATATATATATATATATATATATATATATATACACACACACACACACACACACACACACACACATATATATACACACACACACACACATATATATACATACACACACACACATATATACATACACACACACACACATATATACACACACACACACACACATATATATACATACACACACATATATATACATACACACACACACACACACACACACACACACACACATATATATATATATATATATATATATATATATATATATATATGACAGTCAGTTACCCACCACATGGAAAGAATTCAAACTCGAGGAAATAGAAATAATGACAATAACTAACATGTCTTGAAGGCTGAATGTACGCTAGGCACGGTCCCAAATGATTTATATGGACCAACTCATTTAAACTCCATAAAAACTCTGTGGAGTATGCATTGTAATCATTATCTTTATTAAGCAGAAAGCAATAGAATTACCATCAAATGACAGCATTGGAATTGACCTAAACAGACTGCCTCTGAATCCCTCACACTTAACTGCCTGCCATGTTGCTATACAGCTCCAGACACACCTGACAGGATTTAAAATAAGTGTGTTTATAATTCTCAACTAGATTAAGGAGGAAATATCACCCTTACAACAAAGAAACGCTTGTTAAATACAAAAAGTAATCATAGAAAATTGGGAACAAGAGATTTTTTTCTTTAATGTTGAACAGAGTAAACAAGAGATTAGAAAGAGTTGGAGAGAGAATCAGCGAAGTGGAAGCCACACGTGAGGAACACCCCCTCTATGAGAGAAATGGAGATAGCTGACATCGAAGAGGTGTGGAGCCGTGGGGTGTAAATGGAAATGTTCTAGCAGTGTGAAACAGGTATGTGGAGACACATCATAGCGCAATAGCAGAGTGAGGAGGGCAAAGAGAAACAAGCAAGATGACGGAGCTGGTTCTGTCAGTCTGGGGTGGTTACAGGTGCTTTTATCTGGCAAATTCTGCATGAGAAATCCTTGCGTTTGTTTTTATTTAATTTACTTCCAGACTACCTGCACTAGCTTTCCCATCTTAAAGACAAGGAAACCGAGCCTCAGAAAACATGTCATGTGCTAAGGACTGGATAATCCTTGTTGCATGAAGGCCTGGCCCTACGACCAGCCAATTAGGGGGTCCTGGGTGATCACTTATCCTCTGAGCTTCTTTGCGTTTTTCCTGAAAAAAATTTTTTTTTTTTTTCTGTAGAAACACTGGTTTATTGTATGGAGTTTCCAATGTTTACCTATAACTGATTAAAACGGGCTGAGCCTGGAGTATTCTACTTATTTCCAGATGAATTCTTCACATTTCCTGGCTTTTGAAAGTTCTCCTTCCACAAATCTTCTACAACTATGTATCCTCGTAAACCCCAGTCGTATAATTTCTCCCCACTGACCTGGACAAATACGAAGGCTTGTTGTGGATAATACAGCGAGGCAGCTAATCCCATGGAAATAGGTGGATATACCAGCTTCTTTATTTTTGAACCTCTAGCCAAAAGGAGTCCAACAATGCCAGCAAAACCAATAACACCAAGTCTTGGAAAAAATCCAGGAGGAGCATTTTGGAGAAATTCATAGCTGTCTGACCCTCACTGAACCAAACTTTTCATCTTGGGCTCAGTTTGGGAATACTTTCCCTGACACCAAGTTGTATATGGCTTGCAATACTGTCGGAGATGTGAGATGCTCTCTTCAAGTTGAGTCCTTGGCTCCTCCACATATTTAGACTGAACTTCGGGAACAGCGTAGAGTTCATTAACGTTCACAGAAGCTTTGTGAGTTGCGTCCTTTTTCTGTGATGCATAGACTTTGAAGGTGAGTAGACTCAGACTGGCTGGCCCCATGGACCTCTGGATTACCTTGAACATGTCGCTGGCAACGGCGGCTCTGGCCTTTTTTCCTGAATTTTAAGGACTCTATCGTGCACATCCTTATACGTGCTCCCAGAGACTAGACCCTAATATTTCTGCAGGATGCTGCTTAAGGAGGGGCAGCTGGGGGTCAAAGTAGTTTTGAATTTCCAGTTTCAGTTGGTGTCCCTGAATTCCCTTTCCCCCAAAAGCTACAGTAAGAGATTCCTCAGGGACTCGATGGAGTTTATTTTCCTTCTGAATGTGTGTCCTTAGCGCTCTCTGGAATATTGGTTACAATAGGTAATGGAATCAGAAGTAAGGAGACATTAAGAGGCAACCGACACAGGGAAAAGCTATAAAAATCCGAGTAAATGAGAAGAAACGTGTACTTCACTCACTCACACTCATCATGATGTGGAACACGTGGGGGTTGGGGGGGGAGGGATTGGGGGATGGGTTGGGTGTCTGTCCACTTGGTTCTGACGGGGAGAAGGAGTCGGAAGGGCAGTGGGGTCCTCAGAGAGTGGCCACTGGGGGCGGCGTGGCCGGAACAGGGAAGCCGGATGCTGTGGGCGCTCACAGCTTGGCACCAGGGGTTGGGGAAGGGAAGGGAGTGATGTGCGAGCTGAGACCTGGGAGCCATGGAGGCGGTGGTGGGGCAGAAGGAGCCAAGGCGGAAGAAGCCTGTGGCTGGGATTCGGTGACGCTGAGGCTCGGAGGAGGCATGTATGTCTACAACAATCACAGTCACTTCCTGAGCTTTGTTTTGTGATTTTCCGGGTGAACCTTACCTGGAATTCTGCCGTCTCCCACGGAAAACAGAAAAGCTGGAAACGAAGGTCTTCTGCCATTCAGATTCCAAATGACAGCGGCCCGATCCCGGTGGTTGGAACCAATAGGCTTTTGTTTTGGTCCTTTATTTTATTTGACTTTTTTGAGATTTTTTAAAAAAACATGTATTTAGTTTGACATTTTATTTTTATTTTTTGTCTTATTTTATTTATTTTTATTTTTTCTTTATTTTTTAAAAATGTCTTTATTGATTAAGGTGTCACATATTTGTCCTCATCCCCCAATTCCTATCCCAAACCCCTCTCCCTCAGACTCCCACCCCCCTGTTGTCTGTGACCACTGGTTTGGCTCATATGCATGCACACAAGGCCTTTGGTTGATCTCCCCCCCCCCCCCCCCCCCCCCCGCTCCCCTTCCCTTTGAGGTCCGACAGCCTGATTCATGCTTCCCTGTCTCCGGGTCTGTTCTTGTTCATCAGTCTCTGTTGTTCATTATTTCCCCTAGATGCGTGAGATCATGTGATACAAGGAATTCCTTAATAAGAACTGAAAATGAGACCAGCCATAATGGTTATGCTGAGAGGCAAAATGAATCAGTCTGTAGTGAGTTCCTTTCTGGGCTAACAGTTCTTTTGAGTCCCAATTTCAACATCAAACAGTTCCTTATGTACATGCCAGCCATGATATTTCAGTTCTGGGTGGTGGACAAATGGTGTGATGGTTAGCACTCTGGACTCTGCGTCGGTCCTTCAGTGAGGCGTGTTAGGAGGCACTGCTGGCCCGGGCTCAGGCCTCAGGAGGTCAGGATGCCGGTGCTGCTTTCCTCAAGGTGCCAAGATGGCTGCTGCCCCTCCAGCTCTTAGGCCTGTGTCCCAGGGCAAGGCTTACAGCACATACCCCCCCCCCTCCCCCCCCCCCCCCCCCCCCGCGGAGCAAGTGCCCTTAGGGAATGTTCCAGAAAACCCTCTCAGCACTTCCCACCTGCCTGTCATGGGCTGCCCAGTCGCAAGGAAAAATGGGACGTGTGCTTTTTTTTTTTTTTTTTTTTTTTTTTTTTTTAAGTGGGAAAATGGCTACCTGCCAAAATAGAGGGGTTTGCAAGTGAGGTGGGAAGGGAACTGGATTTTGAATATTTATCAGCAGTCTCTGCCACAGACCTCCACCACCCTTCTTTCCTCCCGGCTCCCGTGAGACGGAATCAAATGGCAAATCCACCCCCACGGTTGTGTCTCGATAATCGTTCTTATAACATGCCCTTTTCCCCCGCGGCCCACGCAGCCCACTTCCGAATGTCCCAAAAAAGGAGAAAAAATACAGAAAGAAACCGGGAAAATTCGGAGTCCAGGGACATTTC
>NC_140503.1:4062179-4249679 GCF_964339955.1 Pipistrellus hanaki
AGCTTCAAGCACCTCCTGAAGGGCTTGGCACGGACCCCCCTCGGATAAGGGGGGGCGCCTGTCCATACATTTAGCAGCTGCATCTCGTCACCCTTGACACCGGCCCTCGGTGAGCATTTTCACCACGCCCAGCTCCGGGAGCTCCGGACTCCACCAGGAGGGCCGGCCAGGCTGCTGCTCCCGTCTCTCACTCTGTCCATCTGTCCGTCCGTCTCTCCTGTCCGCCAGTCCGTCTGCAGTTGCCGGAGCTCAGCTCGCTCTGGCTCCAGCCCCCGCTCCCCGGGCCCCTTTGTGGACACTTGATCATTTACATCAAGTTGACATTCGCAGAGTTTACTCAGGGGCCTGTAATTGTATTCTTTCCCCGGTTCTGCATTGCCGACCGTGAAAATGGAATCTTATCATCCCTGACCAATTTTTAATGTACAAAATGATTTGGCTGGGGTTCAAAGCAAGGCACAATTGAAATCAGGTGAATGATACATGTGGTTTTCTCAGTCCCTCCGTGCTTCGATTTGATTTTTTCCCCCCTCCCCGGCATCGCATAGGGGAAGTAGATGATTTGTATGCGTCCTTTACGTGCATGCGTACGCTGCGGGGGTCCCAGAGCACAGGCATGCATGTATGTGCATGTGTGTTTCTTGTATGAGCTTCCCCACACATTACACGGGTGCCCCCACTTCAACACAAGCAAACACATATAATTATATTGTTTGCCGTTTTATTGATGGCAATCAAATTTGCAATGATGCTTAAAATGTATTCAAAACACCCAAAGGGCTGGCTCAGCCCCGCAGCCCGAGCCGGATTAATGGCAGGGATATGCAAATGAGCCCGGCACCCCTTTGTTCCTCAGGTGGGGACCTCTGGGGAGGAGGCGGGACTCCGGCCCCCCATCTTCCAGGTCCCGGAGACACTAAACGGGAAGTATTCCCTCGTCCTTTTGCAAATGTCACCCTACAGGGAACAGGCGGACATCAGGAACATTTTACCCAAAACGAGAGGCGATCTGGCAGGTGCCGTGCCGAGAGTCTCTGAGACCCCTGCCTCCCGGGCCCCGGGGCCTGGTTCTTTGGGGACCGTCATGGCGGGTGAGCCCCAGGGGGGACTCCTCAAGGACTGACACCAAATCTCCCAGGAGAGCCTGGCAGACAGGAGGAGGGTGTGGGGACACAAGGGAAGTAGGGGCGCGGGGTCTTTGTGAACTCAAGGACTGTATGCAGAGGGAATCGACTTGCTGTCGGACTCACGTCAGCTCACGGCGTGCCCTGGGTATGCCCGGGGCTCTGTCTCCAGCTCGGCCAGCTGCTTGTTTTCCTTGGCAACTCGGACGAGGCATCAAGGGCTTCTTATCAGCTGGTGCGAGGTGGGGAGGGGCTGGTGACCATGTATGGGTTGCCAGTTCTGGACTGGACAGGACCCTGATGCTTAGTCTATGTCCAAGCTGTCACGAGAGCTCACACACTGCCCTCAGTTCCTGGATCCTGGAGAGGCTTGCCAAAATCCCAATGGCCATGTGGCTCAGTTGGATGGGCCTGGTCTGGTGCACCAGGGGGTTGCGGGTTCGATTCCCGGTCAGGCACAGGCCCCGATGGTGGGCTGGATGCCCGGTGAGGGTGGGTGCAGGAGGTGGCAGATGGACGTTGAACTCTCTCATCGATGTTTCTCTCTCCCCCATCCCTTCCTCTCTCTCTAAAAATCAATAAATGATTCTTTTAAAAAATCCCAAATATCTCAGCAATATGGTTTAATACGCATTTTCACCGAAGAAGGGAACTTTTGGCTAGTAACAGCCATTGTTTACCGAGTTCCTTTTGTGGGCCAGGCATTTTATAGATGACCAGTCCCTGTCGCTCCCCCACTGTTCTCTAGAGTTCAAAGAGCGTAGGTCACCTACTCAAAGTCTCAGGAGCTTTGAAGCTGCCAAACCCGGATTCGAACCCAGACATCCGGGTACAAAACCTGCCATCCTTCCACAGTGTCTGGGCTCAGGAGCCCAGCGCCAGGCCCGTCTCCCTGCTCGGGGGCTGGACCTGAGGGGCCAGGAGGGTGGAGGGCAGTGTGTGTGTGGTGTGTGTGTGTGTGTGTGTGTGTGTGTGTGTGTGTGTGTCCCCGGGCCTCGGGCTGTCTGAAGAGGCCCACCACCCACTCGGGCCCGTGCCCCTGTGACGTTGTCTGCAGGACCCCAAGCAGGGCCGTCCCTATGGCGACTGCCTGCAGGCATGCCAGCTCCCGCTCCTGCCTCCCGGAGGTAGGGGGCGTTGGGGGTCACCTCCCGTCTCCATTACAGGGCCCCCTCTGTCAGGGGACCGGAGCGGAACCCAGCCAGCCGCAGCCGCCCGACATCCCCGTCTCGGTTCCAGGCCCCGCGGCTTCTCGGGCCTGAAATTGTGGACGCGGCTGTGGTCACGGGTGGGCTCACAGGTCTCCTGCTCAGGAAGAGAACATCTCCCGGAAGAGCTGTGGGGGCTGGGGATGCAGAAGAGACAGCCAGCGGGGTTTTGGGAGGCGCGGCCGTCACCCCCCATCCTGTGTGTGCTGGTGGCTGCCTGGCCGAGGGCAAAGCATCCCTGTCACACACAGACACACATGCACACGCGTGTGCTCACAGGTGTGGCTCTGCTACCCCAGATCCTGGGGCAAGGGGACTATCCTATAAGGACACGGAAGAGAGTATTTGTGTTAAGTTAGGTTTCTGAGGACAGAGGTGATTATATAACTCCTCTGCTCAAAAGATTGGCTGGTGTGGCTCAGTGGGTTGAGGGTCATGCCATGCATTGAACGGTCACCGGTTTGATTCCTAGTCAAGGCACATGCCCAGATTCCTGGTTTGGCCAATTACCAGTTGGGAGGCAACCAATCGATGTTTCTCTCTTACGTTTATGTCTCTCTCTTTTCCTCTCCTTTCCTCTCTCTAAAAAAACAAAGAATAAAAACATAGTTAAAATGAAACAAAACAAAACCCTATCTATATAATAAAAGGATAATATGCTAATTAGACCGGGAGACCCTCTGGGGGACCTTCTGACGTCCTTCCGGACAAAGCCATGGTGGCAGGGCCGAGCAGAAGTGCTTAGGGCCGATCAGGCAGGCAGGCAGGCAGGCGAGTGGTTAGGAGCCAGCAGTCCCGGATTGCGAGAGGGATGTCAGACTGCCGGTTTAGGCCCTATCCCCGTGGGATCCCAGGTTGGAGAGGGTGCAGGCTGGGCTGAGGGACACCCGCACCCCCCCTCTGGGGCACAAATTTCATGCACCAGGCCATTAGTACTATTTTAAGTACAAATTTTTTCCTTTATTTTTTGGCATCCAAGATCCTCTGTGGTTTAAACCCAAACTCTGTCACTATACGTGCACCTCCTTATCTCCTGTTGGACCCCACACCGTGGATATACCCAGCCCCCTCCTCCCTCTCTTCCATCCCGGCCCCGCCCCTCTCAAACCCTGTCCATGTGCCCCACCGTCCCCTCGGCTGTCGGCTGTCGGTTTGACTCTGCCCGCCGTTCCCAGGCCCTCTCGCAGGCTCCCTCCCCCTGGAGCATTCGTGGGTCTTCCTGGTCAAATGGGAATGTTTTCACTCTGATGTCCCAGAGCACTTTTCTCTGTCTCGTCCTTGGCACACAGTAGGTTCAGTTTTAGAAATTCCTTTAGTGTTGGAGTCAAACAGTCCTGCCTCAGATCCTGCCTCCGTTACTTATTAGTCCTGTGAGGGGCGGGTTATTGAACCTCCCAGAGCCTCTGTGGAAGAACCACACCCACACTGAACGGTTGACCAGTTGGCTGCGCCAGATCATGGCCTCGCCATGTCCAGCAGCGGGCCCAGTCACAGCGAGCGCTCAGCTCATCGGCCTGCCTGCTTGCATCAGGGACACAGCAGCAGCTGCCATCGATAAAACTCCCAACATGGGGGTCTGTCTCTGACTCTGAGGGAGCTCCCTGGAGTGCGAGCTGGCAGCCTCTCTTGCAGCGGCTCAGACCCGGCTTTCCCTCTCCGCGCTGCTTCCTCTAGCCCAGTGGTCGGCAAACTCATCCGTCCGCAGAGCCAAATATCAACAGCGCAACGATTGACATTTCTTTGGAGACCCAAGTTTTTTAAACTTAAACTTCTTCTAATGCAACTTCTTCAACATAGACTCGCCCTGGCCATGGTATTTTGTGGAAGAGCCACACACTCAAGGGGCCAAAGAGACTCATGTGGCTCGCGAGCCGCAGTTTGCCGACCACTGCTCTAGGGTCTCGGACCCGCCCCCTTGGCCGGAGGTGGAGAGTCACTGGGGACCGTGAGCCTTGGGTCGGCCCGCTAATGTCTGCTCCCCTTGCACAGGCTGACCTCGGTCCCCTGCCGTCCCTCATGCCTGCAGACTGCTGTGCCCAGGGGAGAGGATATGGACTTGGTGGCTCCATAGCAGGGTCTTCAACCGAGTTCACTGCCCTTGGTGGTTCCTATTGGTGCTCTGATGCTGCGAAGCTATTATTACACGTGGCACCTCCGGCTGATCCGTAGTTAGTATCCCATGCTTCCTGCAGGGCAGGCGCCCAGGGCTGGCTGGCTGGGCGGTCCCTGCTCAGGGTCTCATGGGCTGTGTTCTCCTAGGAAGACTCGGCGATGCATCTCCTTCCGCCTGGAGGGCCGAAGGAGAACCCTGCTCCGCTCTGGCTGTCAGCGGGGACTTCCTCAGCCCCTAGAGCACATGTGCCAAATCCGGCCAGCCAGGCCTTGCAATGTGGCCCGCACTGCGCTGTCATCACTGCACTCCACTGTCAGTTTATGACATTGTCAGTTTATGACTGTTCAGTAAACCATTCGGCCCGAGATTTAGGCTGGATTTTAGATTTTGGGCCCTTCTCAGATTGAGTTCGACACCCCTAGGCCTAGAGGCTGACTCCGGCTTGGTGGGACGCTGTTCTCTCTGATGGAGAGATATCGATCAGATGCCACGAGGCAACGGAAGGGCGTGGTCAAGATGTTTACAACATTCTCCTGGGTTTCGATCCTACTCAGCTACATGCACCTGAACTCTATCAAGCCCACGTCACTCAGGCATGTGGGGCCACATGTTCGGACCACAGGTTCCAGCTCACAACCACAGCTCATGGTGCTGGGAGGCTCTGCCCATGACTTTGCACTTGACTTTGCCACGAGAGGACTACCCTCTCATTAGTCTGAGGGTTGAACCTGTCCAAACACGGTAGTGGCTCTCCATACCCGCGAACCGCGAGGCCCAGAGAGGGAGGTGACTTTTCCAGGTCACACAGCCTGCAGCACCCAGACCCGGCCGGCCGCCCACACGCACTCACACCGTGCGGTCTGCTCCCCGAGGTGGCCACCGGGCAGCACGGAGAGCACGACCAGGAGCAGCAACGGGTAATCCCTGGCAGCAGGTGACGCAGGTTTGAGTCCCAACTCGGGGCGGGGCTGTGTGGGGGGCAGGGCCGTGGAAGGGAGGCCACCACTGAGCAGAACTGGCCAGGGCCAGTCATTCCTTATTGAGCAAATTAATTTAGCCTCTCCTCACTGACCAGATCTCTGGAGAAGGAGAACACCTTCAGCTCTCCTTTGGATGACAGTGTGTGGCTCTAGTTGACCTTGGGGGTCCCAGCGCATGTGGTGAGTTTATTTATTTTTGGGTTGGGCTGTTCTCGCCAGCACATGGCAGGCTCCTGCCCCCTGAGCACCAGTGCGAAGGGGTTTGGTGAGGCCCCTTCCCTCCCTCGCAGGAGCGCCCAGGATGGAGCCCGCTCACTTCCAAGTGCTTCTGGTGAGTGTCCACAGGTGATGTCCCGCCCTGGGACCCTGTGGAACTGAAAACAGCAAATGAACATGGTCCCGCCAGCGCTCTGGGCCCGGCAGCCACGGCTCATTCCAAGGAAAAATGACCACCCCGCCCCCGCCCCCGCCCCCGCCCCCGCCCGGCCGTCCACGGGTTCCCTTCCGCGCGGCTGTGCAATGCTGCTCTCGGAGCCGCGTTCATTTCTTAGCGTTCCTCAGTAATTAACATTGTATTTCTGCTGATCAGCCCCGTCAATATGGTGATTTGATTAGCAAAACATAAAACTACTCATTAAACTCCAATTACGTTGCTCAGGTATAATTTGATTTTGATTGGTTGGAAAAATGCTGTTGTGTCGCCCCCGCCCCCACCCCCACCCCTGCTCCTGTTTTAAAATATCTGGCTCAGCGCTGCCTTCGCCACGCTGGTGGCAATGCCAGGCTTGCTGAGCGAGGCCCCTCGCCCGTCATGTGGACGGAGAGCTCAGTGGCATTGGGTGCTCACAGTGAGGGTGGCATTGATGGGGCCTGAGGGTCAGAAACCTTTGGGTAACCTGCCCTTCCCATTCCGGGTGGGAGGCCCTGTGTGTGTGTGTGTGTGTGTGTGTGTGTGTGTGTGTGTTGGGGGGGGGGCAGGTAGCAGTGATCACCTTTGAGGAAATAAGGGGTCCGGCCGCAGTAAACAGTGTCTATGTTTCTGTGTTAAATGGATGGAGGTGAGTGTGAGGATGGCCCACGGCCCCCGGCGACGCCAGCAGCAAGGAGGGTGTTGTGTTCTAAACCAGAGCCATCTGCACGTCCACACGGCAATGTCGGCACCTATCTCGTGTGTCTGGCTGGGGAGGGCACAGAGGTTGTATGGATGAACGAGTTCATTCCATTTTCCACGAGCCAGACGCTGTGCTGGGCTGGGGATACCGGTGGATGAGGCTGTCTCTCATGGCGCTGGCGTCCCCGGGGGAGGAGAGGGCCTTGGGGGAGGAGAGGGCCCTGGGGGGGTGAGGGTCCCTGGGGGAGGAGAGTCCCTGGGGTCTGAGGTCTCTGGGGGAACCTTTGAAGGCATTGTTCCCATGTGGGATTCAATCCCAAGTTCTCACCATGGGCCACAGGGTCCCTACCCCTCTCCTTCCCTTTGCCCTTTTATTCAAACACACCTGGCACTTGGGTCCTTTGAACCCACTGGCCTGGGGACCTGTGCCCTGGCTGTGCCCTGTGCCTGGCACGCTCTGGCCCGGGAACTGGCCTGACCAGATTCCTCAGCTCATGCACTTCTCAGCTGTAAGACCACCTTCTCGGAGACATCTTTAAGGACTGACTGTAAGATAGCAGCCTTCCCCGGCCCTGACCCCCTCACTCTGAATAATTTTCCCTTTTTTTTTTTTTTAATATTTTGATTGATTTCAGAGAAAAAAGGAAAGGGAGAGAGAGAAAAAAAAAGGAAAGGGAGGGAGGGAGGGAGAGAGAGAGAGAGAGAGAGAGAGAGAGAGAGAGAGAGAGAGAAAGAGAGAGAGAGAAACATTAATGATGAGAGAATCACTGATTGGCTGCCTCCTGCACGCCCCGCACTGGGGGTTGAGCCCAAAACCCGGGCCTGTGCCCTGACTGAGAATCAAACCGTGACCTCCTGGTTCATAGGTTGAAGCTCAACCACTGAGCCATGCCTGGCCAGGCCATAACTCTTATTTTTATCAGTGAAGACAATTATTTTATTTGTAATCGCACAAGAAATAAAACACAAAGCCAAGTGGAATCATTCTTCTCACTCTCAGGAGCGGTGGGGGTGAATGGCCTGACGGACAGGCTAAGTCAGCAGGTGGAAGACGGTGAAGACACGGAAGTGGATTTCCTCATTCAGACAGAGACCTGTGAATGACTTAACAAGGAGGAATGATTGTATTTTGATCAAGAAAAGCAAACTCTAGGAAGATGTATTCAGTATGATCCTTTTCGTGTGATATTAACCACATACAGATAAAACCACCATATATTGTTTATGGATATAAAACTAGTTAAATTGCAAAAATGCGCATGAGGGTCTCACACACACCAAGCTTCGTGGTTGTAGCTACGTCTGTAGGAGGGACCGGATGGGACTTGGCGCTTTTCTTGTATGTCTTCCTCCCCCACTTTTCCCTTCTCCCTCCCTCCTTCCTTGTTTTGGGTTGGAAGTAAATAAAATAAGGCAAACGTATGTTAAATCTGGATGGTCCCTACATGGGTGCCTGTTAATTATTTCCTGTGTGTTGGGAGCATTCTGCAGGAAGCCAGGTAGACTGTGTTTCCCTTTGGAGTGACCATGTGCCAGGAGAGATGCTGGTATCGGTGTAAGCACGTCTGTTTTCCTGGTGAGATACACACGGAACTGCTAGCAACGTGTGGCTTTAGGGGGGAGACAGACTCCGGTTGGGGTAGGGGTGGGGGGAGGCACGTTGCGTTTTATTCATTCCTCTTTGACACGTTTAAGGTCCCGGCGCCTTAGTTCCTGCCCTCCGGCTGTCCATCCACCCCTCCTATGTCCGTACCTGACGAGGGGTGTCTGGGTATTGGGATTATAAGCCCTCCGAGTCCTCATCCTTCTCTCTTGAAAGGCTCGTCTGTGTCCGTCACGCACCGCCGTCAGCGAGGAGCCCCTGGAGCAGGAATTTACAATTCTTCCCCGGGCTCCGCATTTGGGCAGAGCGTGGTCCTGCCGTCCAGGAGTCCCGGTCTGTTTGTGAGTGTGCTCTGCTGTCAGGGCAGGGGGACCCCGTGAGAGGATCGAGGAGGCAGGCCCTCGCTTTGGGTGAGGAGGGTGAGGCTGAGCGCTCAGGGTCAGCATCCGAACACGTGGCCCTTGGCCTGCGAGAGATGGATGGGAAGCAGGAGGAGCCGGTTCTCTCGAGCAGGTCGGGGACTGTTGGTTCGTCTGTCTGTCTGTCTGTCTGTCGGTGGCAGGCTCTGTCTTGGCTCCAGCAGATATGGCGGGCGGCATTAGATGGCACGGGATCGGCGCGTGGCATTGCTCTGGTTTCATAAATAGGCTTATGAGGACGCCAGTCTAGCCACCAGGTGGGGGGAAGGCAGTGGTCTCTGTGCCTCCCAGCCCTGGGGTAAACGAGGCCAATACGGTCTTTAAAAGAACTCCTGCTGAAACCGGTTTGGCTCAGTGGATAGAGCGTCGGCCTGCGGACTGAAAGGTCCTTGGTTTGATTCTGGTCAAGGGCATGTACCTTGGTTTCGGGCACATCAACAGTGGGGGAGTGTGCAGGAGGCAGCTGATTGATGATTCTCTCTCATTGATGTTTCTAGCTCTCTATCCCTCTCTTTCTCTCTGAAAAAAAAAAAAAATCAATAAAATATATTAAAAAAACAAACAAAAAAACCAAAAAGAACTCCTAACGAGACCACGTCCATAGCTAATCCCAGGAACTTCCGAGGAGTCGATGCCAGGCGCTCAGTCAGCTTAAAGAAAAGACGGACCAGGGTGTCCGCGGGGACAGTCTTCCATTGGAATCACAGCCTCCATGTTCCACAGGAAGAAGACTCAAAGCCCATCCAGTATAACGGGCGGGTCCTCCCGGGGCCAGGCCCCACACGAGCCATTCCATGGGTGGCCACCCGCTCCAGTATGACCTCATCTTAACTGGTCACATTCTCAACGGCCCTGTGTCCGCGAAGATCACGCTAAGGTCACCTCGGAGGTCCTGCGGTGAGGCCTTCGACACGTGACTTTGTAGAGGACCCAGCTCAGCCCCTCGCAGACGCAGAGCACTCGGAGGCGGCTCCCTCCGCTCCGTGTGCCCGCGTCCCCACCCGCCAGCCCGGGGGAAGCAGTAGCTGCTCACACCTTGGAGGGAGGGTTCCGGACTCTTCTGAGCTCATGCAAACCCGGCTGCACTGCCGCTCAGGCCTCTATGGCAGCAGGGAAAACAAGGTGCCCCTAAACAAAGGGGGGAAGAGAAACCCTTCAAGACAGAGGCTCGGCAGCCAGGCCTTGTGTTCGTACTGCGTTTCTTTGTCAATTGGCTCCTCCTCGGTGGCTGTGCAGGCTCTGTTCCGAATCAGGGGCCCGGCGGCACCCTCTGTGTGGGGAGTCCTACCCCCGGCCTGGCCCCCAGACACCCCCAGGGCTGAGGACTCTGCTCCCTGCCACCTGTGCGGGCGCGGCAGCCAGGACCCGGGTTCCGGACGCTCCGACAGGACCTCGGCGTGGACACCACCGCGGCCGCCCGAGGGCCGCCCGGATGGCACTGGCGAGAGGCACGCGGGCACGGAGCCGCTGTACATATGTTACACTCACATCAGTAATAAAGATTAAGTAGAAGTTAATAGCATCCCAGTCATGCTTGTGGAGGTAATCTCCTTTCTGAAAATTCAAAATTAGATTTGGAGGATCGAAGCAAACAGGGGGTGAGGCTCCGGCGTAATATTTTAATCAAATTGTCATGAGTGAGTGGATACAATTAAGAATTCTGTCAGTCACAGCGCCGGGGTCCTTTTGTTAGGCGGCGGCCGGGCCTCGTGGGGAGAGGGTGCACCCGACCTTTCTCGGCTCCTCATCTTTGACCCTCTGGCTGGGCGCTACCTGTCAGGTGGCCGTTTTTAAAAAAGGTATGTGTGTGCTGGTATATACCCGAGCACGCGTCTGTGTCCATGCATGCTTGTGCGTACGTACACACATATGTGTAGGGCATGCATTGTGCACATGCATATGCATAACACAAGCGTGTATATGTACACATGCATACGTGCACGTGTGTGTGTGTGTGTGTGTGTGTGTGTGTAGCAGGCGGCGGGAAAGCTGGAACTGAGCTCAAACAAAGGATCTGCGTTTTCACACCAGGGACAAAACCCGGCCATAAGCACTTCTCTCAACACCTTTCCCTTCTCTTTTCGGGCACACGGAGGCATCCCGTGTGCGAATGCCCAGGTGTGCAGGGTGTGTGCACAGGAGTACTTCCGGATGGCTCAGGGAGGACACACACACACACACACACACACACACGTAAACACCGTCCCTGGCCAGGGAAGGGTCGTGCAGCGGAGGTCCACAGGGAGCGGATGACGGCCACTCTGGTGAACGTGACTTCAGGGTGGTTCTGAGTAGCGGGTCGAAGCCCTGCACCCAGGGGCCCCCTCGCCCGGCTCCTGCACAGCCCGGTTCACCCTGACGGAGGCCCCCGGTGAGATGTACTCTCCCCCCGGCTCCCCTCCCCGACAGAACACGGATTCATGTTTCATTCTAGTCTGCGGGTGGTGGTGGGTGGGAGGGGAAGACACCGGTAAAACTATCTTTCTTTTTCTCCGTCTGCACACAGCCCGCATGTAGGTGTATCTTATTCATCGGCGATTATCAATCAATAAGGAGAAGGCGGAAAAGCTAGACACGGCGGCTCCTCCAGCCCCGGAGCTGCAGGCTTCTGCGTGCATGCGCGCGACGCGTGCGCGACGCGTTTGGGGCGCAATTTATTGTTTTAAGCAGATCTGAGTTAAAAAAAAATTTACTTCCTCCAAGGTTGCAGCTGTCGCTCCGTCTCTGCCTCTGGCAAACAGGCAGACGCTGATGACAAAAGATGACAATCTGCGACCCGCATTCCCGCGTGTGCCTTCCCTTTGTCCTCGCCCAGAGTCACGTCGGGTAACGGACGGCCGCCTCCACTTGCGGCCGAAAGAACTAATTGTTGGTGAACACAGCCTTCCCCGCACGGGCCCGGGTAATCATTTCAAAGCCAGGGACAGACCTATTGTGCCGGGCACAGCCACTGGCTTTTTGCACCGAAAACAAGGCTTCTGTTAATTCAGCAAGAACCCGCCCCGCACACAGACGTGGCGTGAGCGGCGTCGGACCCGGGTGTCGCACAGCACACATCCGGAAATAAGCACGGTGGCCCTGCCGGGCTGGGGAGGAAATATGCATCCCACCGCCCGGCATTTCATCTCTCCCCCTTCCCGGGAGTTCAGCCGGTGAAATATAGCCTCGGAGTCCCGGGCCCCGCACCCTCCGCATATGGCGGCGATCAATCAGATTTGCATAACTAAACCGCCCGCGCCTCTGGCTGCCCAGGTGCAAGGCCATTTGCATATAGAACAGCCAGGAGGTCCCAGGAGTCACTTCAGACCCGAGCGAGCGACTGCTGAGCCCGCAGTCCGCACGGCCCGGGAAATGAGATTGGAATGACACACAAAGCGGGTGCCCGCCGGGAGGCTGGAGTAGGCAGGCAGAGCTTGGGCGGAGGCCTCCGCCGCCGCTGGCAGAGACGGGCGGCAGCCCCACGGCCTGTGGGGTGAGTGGAGTAGGGCCTGGGGCTCCCTTCCCCAGTTTCCTCCTGGGCCCGTGGCCTGTGGGAAGACTTCCCGGCCCCGATCTCTCCTGCTGGGCAGGCTGCTCGCACGGACAAGGCTGGCAGGCATGCTGCGTGGGCCCCGTGAAGGAACCGTCTTAGAGGTGCCCGGTCCCGGGCGGGGAGCCGCGGGCCATCCTCACGCCCACCGTGGAGGCGGGGCTATTGTCATCCGTCGTCCACGTTTCCCAGAATGCCCGGAGAGATGGAGTCCACGGCCAAGGTCACCCTGCCAGGACCCTGGGGGAGCAGGGATCGCAGAGGCCTGAGAGGATGAGCTGATGGCTCCAAGTCACCCAGCAGCCCGGGTGGGCCAGCGCCTGGGCTCCCGTGGCGCCAGCCTGGCCTGTCTGGGCCTCCTGTATCAGGGCACGGTCCCATTCATGAATTGCTCCTTCGAGACCTAGTCACCTCCTCACCCGGTCACACTGGGGTGAGGGTTCAGCATGTGGCTCTGGGGGACACGGGCGTGCGGCCCGGCGGTGAGGATTACGCAGGATGGCACAGGCAGAGCCCTCAGCACCCAGCGTGGCCCGAGGGAGCTCGAAGGCCGCCGTGGCCACTGCAGTGGAAGGGGTAGAGGGCGCCCGCCTCCTTCACGGGGACGCCCCGCCCCGGACAGAACCCTGATCGGGCATCAGGAGGTCTTGATGCTCCTGCTCACCAACCAGGCACATGAGTTCGTGGGTCCTGGCGGCTTCCGTTGCCAGTGGTTGGGGCTGGAGGGGGGCGGCCGAGGTAATGGCGTCTTTGGAGGGGACTCAGACTCAGCACCGAGGTTCTGCCTGTGGCCACAGCCCTCTTCTCACGGTTGTTCTGCAGAGACTGGCTGTGTCCAATCCCCCCCACCTCCAGCATCGGAGACTCCTGTGAGAACCGGGTGTGGGAGGACCGGGCAGGGGCACCAGGGGGTCGTGTGGAGGGAAGTGCAGGCTGAGTCCCTCTTCCCTCCTCCTCCTCTTCCTTCCCCTCCTCCTCTTCCTCCTCATCCTTCTCCTCCTCCTCTTCCCCCTTCTTCCCCTCTCTCCTGGCCACATTTGCCTTCCCCCCCGGCCCCCCCAGGTCACCTTCCGACCTCGTGTTTGCAGGATGCTCTCACGTGGCTCCCTCTCCCCGTAGCCCTGGGCGCTGGGCCTTGTCTAGGTCCGTTTGGGGGCCATAGAAAACTCACACCCAAAAGGAGGTGCTGACTTGTTTAAGGTTCCCCGATGGGGTGAGGGCTCCAACCTACACCCACTGATATGAAATCTATTGCTTTGTCTCTTCTGGCAGAGCTGGCCGCTGATTGGCTGGTGCTTTGATGGGGCAGGGTGTGTGGATGGGGGATGAAGCCGGAGGGGCAGTACCACCTGTGAGAGGGTGCTTGGCCTGGGCTTCTGTCCCGGTGGGGGTTGGAGCTCTTCAAGACGAGGTCCAATCACTGGAGTCAGCCTTCCGGAATGCAACGACCCCCAATGCATGGCGCGTGCAGAAGGGGCCGGAAGGGGGGCAGGCCTTGGCTCCGGAGCCAGACGCCAGGGAAGTGCGTCTGGTTGCTCGTTGCATCAGCCTTGATGGTGCGGCTGAGATTATGGCTCCGGGGATGGGAGTCCATTTATCTGGTTCGCTCCCACAGTCTAATTGGAAACGTGGAATTGCCACTTAAGACGGATGGTAACAGGGCGTCTTGGAGCGATGAAGCGACGATGAGCTGTGGAGTTCCGTGCGGGCGCCGGGCGCTCTGACTGCGGCAAGAGGTTTTTATTTGAAATTAGGAAATGGAAATTACCGATCAATGCCGCAAGAGCAGAATGAATGGTGTCTCGACAGCGCTACAGGAAAGTGTGACCTGGAACCGAGATGTCCTATTTACCTTCTACCCAATCCCAGCTCCTGCCACATGGCAGCCAAGCAGAGACGTCTACGGCGGACTAGGGAGCGGGGAAGACATTGCTCCGAGTGTCTCACCGCAGACAAACCCCGCCATGAGGGCAGCGTGGGCCTGGGGGCGTCTGGTGGGAGGAGGCGGGGACCCTTGCGAGTTTGTCTGCCTAAGGGACTCGAGCTGTGTGCAGCCTTGCTTGGCCCGGCCCGTCTGTGACCGAGGGCGCTGTGAGCTCTGCTTTCTCGGCTGGAAAAGTTAGGTCACCATGGCAGTGAACAAGCGGAGGCCTCCAAGAAAGATCTGTCCTCAAAAAAGCTCCAGCCGATAGCCGTGGCGATGGAGGAACTGTTCCGAACGGCAGACGGGAGGGCCGGGGGCGTTTGCATGGTACAACTTTAGACGTGGTTACCGGCCGCGTCCAAGTTTGGTGACATGAGTTTTGCACACGATTGGTTTGTTCGTGAAAGAACTATGGTTTGACGCTGAAACCGGTTTGGCTCGGTGGATAGAGCATCTGCCTGCGGACTGAAAGGTCCCAAGTTCAATTCTGGTCAAGGGCATGTACCTTGGTTGTGGGCACATCCCCAGTAGGGGTTGTGCAGGAGTCAGCTGGTCGATGTTTCTCTCTCATTGATATTTCTAGCTCTCTATCCCTCTCTCTTCCTCTCTATAAAAAAAAATCAATCAAAAAAAATAATAATAAAAAGAGCTATGGTTTGAGCACCTACTTTGCACCGGAGGCGGTGGCCACCATGAAAATTCATGCGTTCACGGAGCCTTCATTCTGGTGGAGGGCGCACAGGTCAGGGGCTTTTCCAGCATGGGGTGCATGTGGCCGGAGAACACGCGAGGGAAGGAGGCAGGGTGACAGGGACGGGGAGGGCATGTTGGCAGGTTGCTACAGGATTGTCAAAGCAGGGGGGAGCGAGATGTGGCTGTGGGGGCAGAGCAGGTGCAGCAGTAGGTGCCACCGGCCAGCGGAGGGCATGTGCTCTGTCCAGTGAACGGGAAGGTCACATGGACATGTGCCAGGCCAAGGCTGGGGGTGAGGCCGAGGAACTGGACCCAGAGTCAAACTCTTCGCCACCGTGTCCCCTCTTACACACCTCAGGACTCCCCCGGTTGGATGGGAGGCCAGCTGAGCGCTTCGTGAGGAGGTGTACCTGGAATTTAATCTTAACAGCCCCACCCTCGCCCCCCTCAGCTGACAAGCCTTCAACAGCTTCCTGAGGCTCGTAGCCGAAGTCCTGAGCCTGTCATTGGAGCACACATCGCTGCACAGCCAGGCAGCTGTCCCCTTCTGACACGGTGACCTGATGACTGTGGTTATTTGTTCGCTGTTATGGCTCAGTGTCCATGACAGAGTCCAGATGCCCAAGGAGAAGCAGTAAGTACCTGCCCCCGGCCGGACTCTGAGGTGAGTCTGCTCACCGCCGCCTGCTCACCGCCGCCAGCCTCTGCGCCTCGGACACGCTCCCTACCACCTCCCTCCAAGAGCACACGCGGTTCGCGAGGTGTCAGCCCCTGGTGTGCTCCTCTGATCCTGTCTCCGGGGACTGGGGGCGGGGGAAGCTTTTCACAGAGGCACCCCCTCTACAGTTCCACTCCGTGTGACGAGGGTACGGGTCCAGCTGTGTCCCTAGCCCACGACCGAGGGGCCCTCTGTGCTTCTTTGCTGGCCGTGGCTGGGTGGCTCAGACCAGTTTTCTGGAGGGCTCACTCCTAACATGTCTGAGTCTGCTCAGTGTGCAAACCTCAGACCCGATGACTTCCCTCCCCTTTCCTTTCTCTGCCTGATTTCCTCAAGAACAGATTTCCTTCTTTCGTGGAGAGTATATTTTTGTACATTGCTTCAAATTCATTCTGAAATAGTATAGGAAATGAGTTTTCTTAAAACACACACACACACACACACACACACACACACACACACACGAAAAACTGAAATCAAAGCCATGCTAAGTATTGGATAAACTAGGGGTGTATGTTGGGTGCCAGGAAGGCTCTAAGTCACAGCCCGCCTTAGTCCTCCATGGCTCGTGGTCCTGACCCGGCCTCTCCTCCCTTCCCCACTGTAAGGTCTGCCCTGTTGCTTTGCCTCATCTCTCTGGCCTGTCTTTTTCTGGTTTGGGGAGCTATCAGGAATCCGGCCCGGCCATACTTTGTTGCCATGATAAACAAAGTCTTGCCACACATTTCCCCCAGAGCCTGGGAGGAGCTCACTCAGACCTGTGTCCTCGCCGCCTTCCACGCTCGCTGAGATGTTGCAGAGAATCAGCTGGCGTTGAGAGCTGTGCCTCACCTTCCCAGGGTTCTTCATTCAGCTTCCACGTCCTGGCTTCATTGTCTCAGTGAGAGCTCCTGGGACCCATGCACCCCTGGATTATCTGGGATGGCTGTCTTTTTGACGGTTCCCCAGATTCTCCCTGGTCTCTCAGAAACTGCTCGGCTCAGGACGTATTCTTCCTTTCTCTGCAAAGTGTGTCTCTTGTGAAAAAACATATTGTTGGGTCTTAATTTTTTTTTTTTTTTTTAATTATTCCATCCTGAAAATCTCTGCCTTTTCATTGGAGCACTTAGTCCATTTATATTTAATGTAATTATTGTTATAGTTCAGTTTAAGTCTGCCGTCTTGGTATTCATTTTCTATTTGTCTCATCTGTTTTTTTTTTGTTCCTCTTTATAAATTTCTCTTGCTTTGAGTATTTTTCAGTATTGGATTTTCTCTCCTTTGTTGGTTCTTTGGCTATACTTCCTTGCATTATTAAAAAATTGTTGCTCTAGAGATTGTAATATACACATTTAACTTATCACAATCTATCATCTATACTAGGGGTGTCGAACTCAATCAGAGAAGGGGCCAAAATCTAAAATCCAGCCTAAATCGTGGGCCGAATGGTTTACTGAACAGTCATAAACTGACAATGTCATAAACTGACAGCGGAGTGCAGTGATGACAGCGCGGTGCGGGCCACATTGCAAGGCCTGGCGGGCTGGATTTGGCCCGCGGGCCTTGCAATGTGTTTGACACAGGTGAACTGATAAAAGGGTAAAATGCTAATTAGACTGGTCATCTTCCGGACATCCTTCCAGACAAAGCCACGGTGGCAGAGGCTGAGGCAGAGGCAGAGGCAGTTAGGGTGATCAGGCTGGCAGGGGGGAGCAGTTAGGAGGTGATCAGGCAGGCAGGGGAGGGCAGTTAGGGACGATTAGGCTGGCAGGGGAGCAGCTAATTTCAAAATCTCTTTCATAGCTCTGTGTCAGCTGACTTTCTTTTCTTGGTTATTTGGTATATTTTTCCACTTATGCTCATGTGTAGTGAATTTTGATTATATGCTCAATATTGTAGGATGTCACATTGATGAGGGTATGGATTTTTGTTGTCTTTGTAGATTGAACGACATTGATTTGGCGATCAGTAAATTTATTTATTGGTGGATTCTTTAAACTTTGTTATTGTGAGTCTCATGTAGACTTTACTTAAGGGCTAGTGTAACCCTCTTTCTAAAGGACGACCTTTCTGGAGATTCAGCCGAAGGCCTTGGAGGGTTCATTGGTGTTTCTCTACCTTGGCTGTTCGAAATGTCAACATCCCCTGGCCTGTGTGATCTTCAAAATCTAACTCAGCTCCCTCTCCCAGCAGCCGTACCTGGGGGTGGAGCGGGGGTGGGGTGGGTCACCGCATAGCTCTCCTGCACGCGCGCAGCTGAGCATAGGGCCAAAGAGGCGAAGGCTTTTTGCATATTCCCGCATTTCCTTTTCTGGGCAGCGCCCCTCTCCGGTGCTCTGCCCCACAGATTCCAATGTTGTAATAGTTTCCAACTTCAACCTTTGCTCCTCAATTCCACAACGCCACCCTGTGTTCCGGAGTCCCATCTTCCTACACTGCAGATCACACATGCCCGCAGGTACAAAGCCAGAGAAATCCTAACTCTTACCACGTGCGTTTCCTTTCTCTCAGGGACCATCATCCTAGGCTGCCTCTTGCGCTGTCTCTGAAAGCAATGGCTCCTCTATAGTATAAGCTATGTATAAAGTGGCATATATTAATATAAATTACTAGAGGCCCGATGCTCGAAATTCGTGCAAAGAGCTCGGCCCTCGAAGCAGCATTTTTGTCCAGAAGGTCGTCTGGAAGGTCATTCGGCTGTCTGGTCCAATTAGCACATTACACTTTTATTATTATAGATAATACTAAGTCTGTGACCCCCAGTTACATATTCCGGGTTTACAGTTGTTTTCAACAAGAGGGACACTCTGGGACCAGCTACGTCATCACCATCAGAAGCGGAAGTTGTGCCATATCTCCCCTTCGCCGAGCCTGAATGTGGCAAACCACCTCCCATGCCCAGTGTTCTTCTCCAGAGGCGAGTGGTGATTCTCCGTTCCTTAAAGCACGCTGGTCAGTGCCAGGTCCTCGCTGTGCTGAGGCCGAGGGCGGAGGGATGGGAGGAGGCGAGCGGAATCCTGAGGGGTGCGAGCACCCAGAGAGCAGGTGGCTATAGACCTGCCTTAGAACCGTCAAGTGTCGCTGCAACGGGAGAGGTCATTTCTGGTGTGACCGCTTGTTATCAATAAACAAACGATGAGTAACGTCATGATCGTCATTTTACTCGGCGATCGTCAGAGTTGGGCTCCTTGTCTGTCTTCTGCTCAGACTGGAAACTCCATCTTTAACTCCCCACACCCAGCGTGGTGCTGGGTTCTCAGGCCCGACGGGCCCTCAACACAGAAGCCCAGCGCATGAGATATGGCCAAAGACGGCGCAGGGCCTCTCTGCATATTCCCGCATTTCCTCTTCTGTGCAGTGCACCCAGGTCTCCCTCGGGGTCCATACCACCCCCGTTCCCTTCCCCCCCCCTTTTCCTTCCAACAGAGCAGACCTTTCCCGGAGCCTGGCCGACTTAGCTTCTGCACGGAGGTGAGCCTTGTGGGCCAGCCTGGCCGGGCCACTTGTCCGACCCAACACAATCGGAGCTGCTGCCGTGACCAAGTCCTTGTGCCGCTGCTGAGGTGAGGCCCACCCACACGCGACCTTGACGACCTTCTGCCTCACGACTGGAGCATCCACTCCCGCCTGACTTCCAGCCAGCTGGCCGGCCCTACAGATCTGACTCCTGCCCTCAAGGTCACCCTCACCGGCGTGGCCGGCCTGCCGCCTGCCCAGTGGACGTCGGACTCGCCCGTGTGCCCAAGTCCCACAAGAAGTCAGTTCCTCACATAAACCTCTTCTCCGTGGGCCATGCTGGTCCTGTTTCTGGAGAACTCCGATGGGTACATGGGGTTCCCCCGCCCCGCCCCGGCCCCCTGTCCCTTCCCTTAGCCCTCCTGCTCTGTATTGTCCATCTGGTTTGCTCTCAGAACACCGATTCTTTCTTCTTCTTCTTCTTTTTTTTTTTTTTAATTATATTTTATTGATTTTTTACAGAGAGGAAGGGAGAGAGATAGAGAGCTAGAAACGTCGATGAGAGAGAAACATCGACCAGCTGCCTCTTGCACACCCCCTACCGGGGATGTGCCTGCAACCAAGGTACATGCCCTTGACCGGAATCGAACCCGGGACCTTTCAGTCTGCAGACCGATGCTCTACCACTGAGCCAAACCGGTTTCGGTAGGACACTTGATTCTTGAACGTTCTCTCCCACCAGGTGCGAAGAGGGGCCTTTGGTGTCTGCCTCTCCCTTGGTGGCAGCCGGACTCGGAGCTCCAGCGGGAGAGGGACCTTGATCACCGTCCCCGGGGGAAACGTCCTAGCGAGAATGCCCCCCCCCCCCCCCCCCGGGTGGCCGGGCATTGAGATTTGGCCATCGGAGGCACCTGGTGAGTTTGCCAGCACTTGGAGCATCAAATAAGTTATTTTCAAATAAGATATTTGCCCTAACCCGTTTGGCTCAGTGGATAGAGTGTCGGTCTGCGGACTGAAAGATCCCAGGTTCGATTCCGGTCCAGGGCATGTACGTTGGTTGTGGGCATGTCCCCAGTAGGGGGTGTGCAAGAGGCAGCTGGTTGGTGTTTCTCTCTTATCGATGTTTCTAGCTCTTTATCCCTGTCCCTCTCTGTGAAAAATCAATAAAATATATTAACAAAAAAAAGATATTTTCAAGTTCCCAGGCCACTGCCACCTCGCGGGCCAGGGCATCGGCACTTTCCCCGGGGACCGATAAGCGGGACCGCGTGCACATGGTCTCGTGTGCTCGATGGAGAGCGCGGCGAGTCTGAGGCTGGATCTGTTTGTTTTGCTTTTCCCGGGAACCGGAGAGGAGGATGTGCGAGCCACACGCTGACAGGTATGCCGCCTCCCGAGGGGTCCCAGGCGCGGGCGTCTGAGGAGTCACGTCGCCTCCGACATCCTGTCCCTGAGTGCGGGGACCAGACACGCTGGCATATGGAGGGTGCTAAGTTAGGAGCCGCGGCGGGGAGCGATGTTCCGAGGCCCTGTTCCGCACGGAGCACCAGCCTGCGAGGAGCCGTCTATTTTTACGGGCTCTCTGCTTACACGGAGACATGAAATTATTAGTCTGGGGTTGGCTCGCATCATCAGAGCCTCGGATTCTTGGCAGCACCGCGCGGAGTCTGTTCCAGGCGCTGGCTGCCAGGGCCGGAGCCCGAGCCGGAGCAAAAATAGGTCTTCCTGCCGAAACCTGCGGAGCTACCGGGAGGCCGCGCCAGGGAGCTCAGGGCCCCGCCTTCGGGAAGTTTCCAGGGGCTCAGGCAGGCGTGCCCCGGGCGGGTGGCTGATCCTGGGAAAAGTTTCCGTGCACAGGAACGGGGCGGGCAGCCTGGCAGCCTCGCTGGCCTGCAGGAGAGTTTTGCGTAGAAATTACAAATGCAGATGACATTTCCACTCCAATGTTCCGTGTGTCTGGAGGCTGGCTGCAGCCTGGTCCCTGCCTGCCTTTGCTTTTCTCCGCAGGTGCAGTGTTAACCCCGCTGCTTTCTGTTCTCGGTGGCGAGGACCGTGGGTTTCCGTCTTCCTTTACATGAAACAGCGAGTGGGACTCTCAATGTCCTTTATTTTCACTTTTTTTTTGGGGGGGGGGGAACCCTGTAGAAATGCATTCCAGCTCTCATCCTGCCTCCTGTTTCCAGGCAGGTGGTTCCAGCATCGGTCGCCAGGTCCCGAACTGGCTGGCACATCTCATCCAAAGCTGAATCGCTTTGAGTCCTTCATCCAATCAAGTTGAGTTAGAACCAGGGTCACGGACCCGCCTGCATTGTAGGGTCAGGGCTTCCTCCTGGCACAGGATTTCTGTTTGAAGGAAGAAGCACATTAAATTTGGTTAAATGTAGTTAAACCCATTTGTTAATTTATTGTAATATAGAGGAATGTAGGAAGATGAGCAAGACACTGAGCTAACATAAATTAAGGTGTAGGTTTCATGTCATGAAAATTGCCCAAGAACAGTTTTCCAAAATACCAGGCAGGCCCTTGGCTCTCTGGAGTGGAGGGGTTGTTAGCACTCTGTGATGTCTTCCGCAGGGACAATGTAAAAAAAAAAAATCCTATCTAATAAAGAGGTAATACACAAATTGACCATCACTCCAACACACAAGATGGGCACTCCCATATGGACACAAGATGGCTGGCAGAGGAGGGCAGTTGGGGATAACCAGGCCTGCAGGGGAGGGCAGTTAGGGGTGACCAGGTCAACAGGGGAGGGCAGTTAGGGGCAACCAGGATGCCAGGGGAGGGAAGTTAGGGATGACCAGGCCAGCAGGGGAGGACAGTTAGGGCAATCAGACTGGCAAAGAGGCAGTAGGCATCGGTCAGGCTGGCAGGGGAGTGGTTAGGAGGTGATCAGGCTGGCAGGCAGAAGTGGTTAGGGGCAATCAGGAAGGCATGTAGATGAACGGTTGAGAGCCAGCAGTCCTGGATTGTGAGAGAGATGTCCGACTGCACCTTTAAATGTAATTAAACCCATTTATTAATTAAATGGGCAGTCAGACATCCCTCGAGGGGTCCCAGATTGGAGAGGGTACAGGCTGGGCTGAGGGACATTCTCCCCCCTCTCCCGTGCACAAATTTCATGCACCGGGCCTCTAGTAAATAATAAAGTAAATAAAAATGGAGACCCATGGGTCTTGCTATAGAATCAAAAAAGAGCAGGAGGGGGTCAGGCAGGCTGACTCCGCGGTTCACATGTCACCGAGAGGCCTCCGGCTGCTGAAATTCCGCACAGAAACTCCAGCTCCGATGGCAGCGCATTTCAGACGTCACCGCTTCCACTGACAGGAGAGTGAGACCATGTGCTCCTCCGAGCAGATCGCTCGGCCACACAGCCAACAGTGACCGAGAGCCTGTTACGAGCGAGGCGCTGGCCACGGCTGCAGTTCTGTCTGTCTCCCGAGGACCAGGGCTGCTTCTAGGCTGAGCGTGTCTTTCTCTGACGAATATTCGTAGGGTAGCAGCCCGGGTAAGATGCTCCCCAAGGCACAGTGCGGGGGAGAAGCCGTGCGGGCAGCAGCCAAGGAGACAGACCCTGCCGCCAGGCCCCTGTGTCCTCGTCCCTCCTTCCTGGCTCTTTGTGGGGACGCCCCATAGGAGAGAGATGCACACTGGGAAAGAGGGAGAAAGGAATCCACGAGACTCCTGTCCCCGGGGGAAATCCCTATTGGTCTCCGGGGAGCAGGCTTCCCCACGGCAGGAGCCCCCGGCACTGGGCGCAGGGGTGGGGGTCACTGTGCTCACACACCCTGTTCTCTCATGTTCACAGTGCCAGCCACCGTCAGCCCCAACCACAGCTTTTCCAGGTCAGAGAAACGTTCCCTCGTTCAGTAATGCTCACATGGATGGCTGGATGCATCTGGATTCCGCCAATCTCAGAATGGGCAGGGACGGGCACTGTAGAGTTACAGTGGTCATCGATAGTTAGCTTTTATTTCGTTTTACTAACTGTCAGGTGCCCCTGGAGACAGCCCTACATGCCAGTGTTCTAAGCCTCAGTCTCCCTCACCTGTGAAATGGGACGATAAGAGCAATGAACCTGCTAGGTTGTCTGGTTTGGGTGACGCGATGGTCGGAGAGCTCCGCGCAGGCTTGGCCGAGGGAGTCACGCTGTCTTCTTACATTACGATTCGCCCCCGGGGCCTGGCAGAGGGCACACCGTCAGGAGGGGAGCCCCTGAGTGTTCCAGTTCACAGGCCGCTGGGGAAACGCCCAGGCCACCTGACTTGTTAGGGTACCAGGCTGCAAGTTCTGAGAAAAAGGCAAATCTAAGGGAGCACCAAACACATTCAGCACGACACTAGCCCACCGGGAACTTTCTACCCAGCATCGGTGACTCTGGGACAGCGGCTGGGAGCGGGCTGGCTGCTCCATGCACAGAGCGGCTTGTCCAGGCCCAGCTACTCAGCTGCGGGGCCAGCTCACAATTCCAGAGTGACTACCATTTCCCAGGCTCTGGGTCAGGCAGGTTCAGATTACATGCAACTGAGATGGTCTCCCGTTTTCTCATTCATTCATTCATTCATTCGTTCATTCAACAAATGGTGGTATTTACAAAATGCATGCCTTGTGCCAGGTGCCTGGTGAGAAAGAAAGGTATTCAGTTGAGAGAAAGACAGACAAGGACCCTGGTGCTTCAGAGGTGGACACAGACAGAGACGGAAGGTGCCTTAAAGAATGGAAGTCCAGTGCCACGGAAAGGTCTGCTGGCCCTGGGCATGGTCTCAAGGAGGGGTCCCTGGGTAAAGCCTCAAGGCGGGGTCCAGGAGAGTCTCTGTAGGAGGTAACATGTGAGCTGAGACTGAAGGAGGAGACATATCTGTGAAGATGGTGGGACAGCATTCGGAAGGAGACAAGGATAAGAGCTGAAACCGGTTTGGCTCAGTGGATAGAGCATTGGTCTGCAGACTGAAAGATCCCAGGTTCAAATCTGGTCAAGGGCATGTACACTGCTTGTGGGCACATCCCTGGTGGGGGGTGTGCAGGAGGCAGCTGGTCGATATATCTCTCTCATCGATGTTTCCAGCTCTCTATCCCTCTCCCTTCCTCTCTGTGAAAAATCAGTAAAATATATTTAAAAAAAAAAAGAGCTAACACCTCTAGTAAGCATGGGATTGGAGTTCTGCAGAAGCCATAACCTTAACCCCAACCTTAACCCCAGGGGTCTTCAAACTACGGCCCGTGGGCCACATGCGGCCCTCAGAGGAATCTGATCCGGCCCGCCAGGTTTTTTGGGCAGTGAGCGCAGCCGAGGTGTTACAGTAGGAATTAGTAGTTCATATAGTCCGGCCCTCCAGCTCTCTGAGGGACCGTGATCTGGCCCCCACTTTAAAAAGCTTGAGGACCCCTGCCCCCAACCCTAATCCCAACCTTAACCCTAACCCTAGCTCTAGCCCTAGCCCTAGCTCTAATGCTAACCCAAACCACAACCCTAGCCCTAACCCTGACCCTAGTCCTAACACTAACCCTAGCCCTAACCCTAACACTAATCCTGACCCAACCCTAATCCTCACCCTTACCCTAACTCTAACACCAACCCTAGTCCTAACCCTCTCTCTTACCCTCACCATCACCCTCACAGTCACCCGCACTCTAAACCCAACTCTAATCCTAGCCCTAGCCCTGCCCCTGGCCCTAACCTAACCCAACAGTGAGCTCCAGAGGTGAGCGGACCTCACAGGCTCTCTCAGATGGTGAGAACCTGCCATGGAATAAGGAACCCGCAATGGACAGCCAGCCCTGGGACAGGCAGGACCCGCTGCTCTCTGGATCAGGTCTCATCCTCCCATCACTCCTGCAAGGAGACGCCCTGGTTACCCTCATTTCTGGGGCATTGAGGGGGAATTCGGATGTCAGGGTGAATCCAGACGGATCCTTGGCGGCCCCTGGCAGGAATGAAATCCTGTGGTCTCCTTACCCAAACTTTATAGCAATGCTCTCAGTCGACCTCAGGAACAGCTGGACCCGGGTCATCATGAGGGTCCCGAACACTGGTGACTTCCCAGGAGCGGGGGGTGCGGGGGGTGGGGGGTGGGGAGCGAAATCCTGGGGAGATCGGTCTCAGCCGGGGCGGGCTTCAGGCTGTCCTTCATGCAGGACACAGAACAGGGAACGGCCTCTCCTTTGCTCGGGTTGAACTTGAGCTTTCTCGGGGAGGACGGGGTTCAGGGGGAGAAGCGCGGGAGGGGCAGGGCTGCCGGGCGAGGGGGTCGGGGAAGGGCCGGCGCAGGAAGGAAGCGGCGCGGAGCCGGCCTCCGGGCCGCGGCCTCAGCCTTCTCAGCCCTCCGCTTCTCTGATTGATACTTTTCAATTATTCCTTCCCATTCCACTGACATTTGAAATGCTATTTTTTCCCTTTTTCCCCCTTTTTTTGTCCGAGCGATAGCTCCCCCTGCCCGGGTTCCCGGCCGGGCAGCCCCGCCGAGCTGCCGCGGTAAATTGCTTCCTTGTACGACATAATGGCCCTGACAGGCCTTTGCTAGGGAAATGAGCGCGCCAGTGGGACACGCCGGCGATAAGACGTCCGGTTTTGAAATTGTATTTCCCTGTATCGGAATTGAATCTGGACTTTATATTTCTGGGCTGCCATGCTCCGGGGCCAGCCCCTATACCGGGACTGACAAGCCGCGCGTACACACGGGCTCTCGCGCGTAAATTGGATCCGGGCTTTTATGCGCCCTCCCTATTATTAGCCATTAAAATCCCTCCATGGCAGCCCCTCCATGCCCCGGCCTCTTCACCGCCGTCTTTTATTTTCCCCCCGTTTCCGTTTTAAACAGGGATAAGGTTTCCAAACCTGAAACCCAGACGGTGGGAAGGGGGGTTCTCACGTTTTTGGCAGTCACTCCCGCTCGGGGGCTGAAATTCGGGGTACAGTCAGCGCAGACTTGGTAAAAGGCGGTGTTGAGGTCCCGTGGCTCATGGGAAGGGGTGTCTGCTTTGCATGACACCAGGGCCCCGGGCTGAGGGTGTAACACGGGGCTGAAAGGCATATGTGGCGGAGGGAAGGGGGGGGGGCTCTTCTGATGCTGCCTGGAACCCCGCTCTCTGTTTCCCCTTCTCTTTCCTTGCCGCTCACATGTCTGTCTGCTTTCCCTGTACCCCTGAGTTCACCCTCCGCCCCCACCCACCGCCCCATCCGCCCAGGAGAGGAGCAGTTAAACCCCACAGTCAAGGGCCCCCACCCGAGGCCTTTGCAGCGGCACCAGCTCTGACCACGGCCTACGTGGCCGCTCGGTGAAAGCTTTGATTACCATACCAGCACCCAGCCGTGTAGAGGAGGCGGCCGGAGGGCACTGCACCTGTAACGGCATGGTGACCCGTGCACTGATTTACCTCCCACCGTGAGAAACAAGAAAGCACGCGCGCATCAGCTGTGCTCAGGTGAGGGCTTCTTCCGCCGCTGTTCTGCTGAGACCCGAAGCTTTTCTATTGGGCCTTCGGTCCCAGTTTGAAGCCACTCGGGTCCCTGGCTGCCTCCTTTCCTTTCTTTCTTTCTTTTCTTTCCTTAAAAAAAATTATATATATATATATATATATATATATATATATATATATATATATATATATATAAAATTGATTTTTTACAGAGAGGAAGAGACAGGGATAGAGAGTTAGAAACATCGATCAGCTGCCTCTTGCACACCCCCTACTGGGGATGTGCCCGAAACCAAGGTACATGCCCTTGACCGGAATCGAACCTGGGACCTTTCAGTCCGCAGGCCAACACTCTATTCACTGAGCCAAACCAGTTTCGGCTGGCTGCCTCCTTTTCCTGGAAGATTTCGTCCTTGGCATTTGAATGAGAGGGGTGGGGAGCTGGAAAGTGCATGATCCCCTGTGAATCTGGTTTAATAACCCCCAGACCCCATCACCCGACACATGAGCACTGTCAGGTGAGGCTACAGCACAGGGAGCTGGAACCACAGGGGAGCGGCTCAGTGCTGACCGTGACCGGCTCCTGCTGAAGGGCTGGGCGGGAGGATGAGGGGGAGGTGGCGCAGAGCCCCGGAGCCCCTTGTGCCCCTTTGGCCCGGAGTTCTGAGTGGGTTCCTTGGGAAGAGGGCTGCCCCCATTCCGATGCCCGTGAGGAGGGGACACTGCGATCCAACCAGAAGGTAAGTGTACAGCTCATGTCTCCTCAGTGCCATTAGCAGCCGGGCAGGCTGGGCACAGGAGGGCCAGCTGAAGCCTGTCATTGAAACAGCAAACAGCTTTAGTCAAATGCATCGGCGAAGGATTAAAAATGCGCCGAGCGGGCATTTGTCCTCGCGGTGGGAGGTCCCCATGAATAGTCCGCGGAGGGGAGAGCGCCGCCCTCCCACAGTCAGCGCCGCGGTCGCCCCTTTAAAAATACGTTTTAATGCGCGAAATCGCAGGATGCCGGCGTTGCCTGAGAACCTGTCTCCAGCCCCAATCATTTCTCCACGTACACTCCTGCACCCCCTCCCTCCCTGCTTTCTATTTATTTTATTATTTTATTTTCAATTCTACTTCTTCTTCCAAAGCTTATTTCAAAGTGGCCAGAGCAGGAAAGCAGGGTGACCTGCCAAGGTCAAGGTGACCTTTCCTTGGGAGGATGTGGACTCCGATGCTGGTGGCAGAAAGAGCATGCATGACCTGGCCCGGCTCAGTTCTGTCGTCACCAGGCCACCGTCTGCGGGCCGGAAAGTGTCCCTGTGATGACCGCGGATTTCCGTAACTCTGGGCTGAGTGGTGCCCACAGGTGAGGCAGCATGCCCAAGGTCAAGGGTGATGTGAATCAGAGCTAACTCAAGTCTAGTTGATGTCTTAGTTGCTTCTCTTCCCCTCTCTTCCTTTTCCTTTCTTCCTTCCTCCCTCTCTCCCTCCCTCTCGGGCTCCCTTTCTCTTCCTCCTTCCCCCTCCCTCTCTTCTTTCTTATTTTGGCTCAGTCTAGTTGTTTTTATATAATATATTTTTATTGATTTCAGAGAGGAAGGGAGAGAGAGAGAAACACCAATGATGAGAAAGAATCATGGATTGGCTGCCTCCTGCACGCTCCCACCTGGGGGAACGGAGCCTGCAACTCGGGCATGTGCTCTGACCAGGAATCGAACCGCGACCTCCTGGTTCATAGGTCAACGCTCAACCACTGAGCCACACCGGCCGGGCTCGGTCTAATTATTAAACAGAACTCTGTCGTGTGCTGAGTCCACGATGAGTGACACGCAGCCTCGCCTTCAGAGATGCACTGTTTTCCTTGCACACGCCCACAGGAGCCATGACGGGCTGCGGTCTCCACATCCCTCCCTGTGCGCCTGCCTGAGGTCCTCTCAGACCTGTGCCCTCCAAGATGGAGGAGTGGGATGTGTGTGACCGAGAAGTCACCCTTCTCTCCTGCGTCCGGTGACTTGCGGCCAGTTCCCAGGGGGATGGGCCGCAGCCGGGCGGCTGGGCTTCCTGTGCCCGCGTTTGACACACCGCGCCCACGTGTCCAGCTGTCCGCACTCTTGCTCACCAACCGCCACCATTGCACGCACACACTCAGGGCGAAAAAAATCAATGCAATCTGAATTTCTCTCCCCCAGTGGGGTCGTTGGTAAATTGTGGAAAGCTATTGATCTCTCACTGTGATGTGATTTTTAAGCAGCACTGAGGTAAACATGGCCTCCCTGTGTTCCGTTCGCCGGAGAGCACTCACCCGCACAAAAGGAGCTGGAGCTGCCGGGCGGCTCGGCTTCCCCCTGGGGAGACACCAGTCCCTCCGGGGACAACAGAGCGAAGCGGGAGCTGTCCGTCCGCGCGGAGGGGACCGGACATTTCTCTCCAGAGCGGACAGGCTGGGAGCGTGCAGGAGGCAGCCAATCCATGACTGAGTCGCAGGCTCTGATCTGGTTCACCGACAACCACAGGAGGCGGCACACTGTGTTTGGCACGTTTGCACATGGAATGTGGGTCTTCAGACGGCAAGGAAGGTGTGTGCACTCCGGGCTCGGACGCACGCTGGACAGCCGGCTGACTCGGACCTCGGGGTTTGGTGTGTGGTGCCGCCGGGAGCAGCGCCTGCAGCCGCGGAGATGGGAGTCCAGGCCCGAGGGGTGACGTTAGCGGCCCTGCTAGCCCACGGTACCGAGGACTCCGGGGATGGAGGGTGTGTGGGGCAGCCTCTGTTCTAAGTGCACTCTACCCACCAGCCCCGTGCTTTACAGCGTGGCCAGGCCCGCGGAGGAACCTGGGTGAGAGGGGCTGTGCACCAGGAGGCGGGAAGCCTCATTCTGCCTGTGGCTAGTGGACAGAGTCACCCTCCAGTTCCCAGGTGCTCATTCCCCGGGCTCTCCGGAGAAACAGAACCAACAGGATGTGCCCACCTACCTACCCATCTATCCTCTACCCACCTACCCATCTACCCATCTATCCTGTACCTACTTACCCATCTATCACCTACCTACCTACCCATCTATCCTCTACCTACCTACCCATCTACTGCCTACCTACCTACCCATCTATCCTCTACCTACCTACCCATCTACTGCCTACCTACCTACCCATCTATCCTCTACCTACCCATCTACCGCCTACCTACCTATCCATCTACTGCCTACCTACCTTCCCATCTACCACCTACCTACCTACCCATCTATCCTCTACCTACCTACCCATCTATCCTCTACCTACCCGTCTACCGCCTACCTACCTACCCATCTACCGCCTACCTACCCATCTACCACCTACATACCTACCCATCTATCCTCTACCTACCTACCCATCTACTGCCTACCTACCTACCCATCTACTGCCTACCTACCTACCCATCTATCGCCTACCTACCTATCAATCTGAGATGGGAGAAAGATAGATTTTATTATTTGTATCTTTTAAACATACTTTTATTGACTTCAGAGAGGAACGGAGAGTGAGAGAGAGAGAGAGAAACAGGTGATGAGAGAGAATCATGGATTGGCCGCCTCCTACACATCCCACTCTGGGGATTGAGTCTACAACCCGGACATGTGCTGTGACTGGGAATTGAATAGTGCCCTCCTGGTTCATCAGTGGATGCTCAACCCCTGAGCCACGCCAACGTGTGACGTCAGGCCACCGCTTGGCTCCTTAAGGGGAAACATTAATGCTCACTCAGAGACTAACGGGAAATGGCCAATAGAAGGGGACGACACCAACGTTCCAATTTATGTGTTTATTAACTCACTAGAGGCCTGGTGCACAAAATCTGTGCACTCGGGGGTTGGGTCCCCCGGTCTGGCCTGCACCCTCTCAGAGTCTGGGACCCCTCTCTCCTTACTGCCTGCCCGCAGTGGAGGCAGGAGAGCTCCCACTACTGCCTCTGAGCTCGCCCAGGTTCTGGCTGAGCGGCGCTCCAGGTTCTGGCTGAGCGGCGCTCCCCCTGTGGGCGTGCACTGACCACCAGGGGGCAGCTTCTGTGTTGAGCGTCTGCCCCCTGGTGGTCAGTGTGCATCATAACAATGGGTCATTCTGGTCGATCCACTATAAAGATCAGTTAGGCTTTTATTATATACAACAGTTTTGCTGCTCCTGCCACACACACACACACACACACACACACGCACACACACACGCACACGCACATGCACACACACACGCACACGGGAAACGTCGTGTTTCTGAGGTGCTGTCTGTCGATTACAGCACAGCTGGGCACCACTGAGGACAGAGAGCAGCCCCGCTGTTTCTGAGTTTTGCGGGGTGCTCGCGTTGTCAGAGAGGCACCAGAGTAGGTGCGATCGAGACGCCCATTTCCCTCCCCTCGTCTCCCGTGAAGGCCTGTCCGGAGGGCACCGGGTTCCCACGTGCCAGCCTCTTTACTCTTCACGGCCCTGCTCCATCCAGCCCAACCACGGCCACACGTCACTGGCCGCCCCGATGGAATCCAGACACCGATGTGCACCCCGAACCCCCCTGGCTCCCCCCAGACTCAGCTCAGAGGGGCTCTGACCAGAACGAGGCTCCCCCTGGGGTCTGTGCTCTGAGCAGCCCGCCTGGCGCTCCCTGCACAGGGGAAGCTGGCTGTGACTTCAGAAGCCTGAGTTCCGCCGAAACTGGTTTGGCTCAGTGGATAGAGCATCGGCCTGCGGACTGAAAGGTCCTGGGTTCGATTCTGGTCATGGGCATGTGCCTTGGCTGCGGGCACATCCCCATTGGGGGGTGTGCAAGAGGCAGCTGACTGGTGATTCTCTCTCATCAATGTTTCTAACTCTCTATCCCTCTCTTCTCCTCTCTGTAAAAAAAATCAATAAAATATATTAAACACACACACACACACACACACACATAAAAAAACCCCCACACCCCTTTCCCCCAACATCCAAGGGCACATCAGAGAGAATATCGAGTATCTCCAACACGCCTCAGTCTTGTAGTCCGAGTCCATCATCCTTCCCATCATTGTTATACTCCCGCGGGCGTCTTGGGTTATGTTTCCCTCAAGTGAGAACATTCGAGAAAACAGCCCAAGGAATCAGGTGGAAGAAACGTAACTTGGATATATTCTTTAAAGGGAAGTTTAGCCTCTGCAGGTGGACGCTGATCACTCTTCTGGGTTCACACCTTTCCGGGCTCGGGGCTCGGCGGCCCTCACGCCACCCTGTGCGGACACTCCTTCCGAGGCCCGGGCCTGTGCATTTTCCCACTGGGCGTGCGGGGCCTGTGTGTGTTTTAAGGATATAAATTCCAGCCATGTTTTGTGTGAAGGGTCTCGGCGCAGACTGACACTGCGTGTGTCAGCCCCAGATCACTTTAATCAGAGAGTGGATATGCATGATAAAACGGATAAGGGACTTTAATCAAAAAATCCACTGGCCTGGAAACGGGCCGCACGCCGCCGCACACGCTCCAGCCCGCTTCCCGGCGCCCCTGCCAAGAGCCTGCTCATGAATATGCATCGGCTGGCATCACATTAAAATGTGACACGGGCGTGCGGGGCGGCGGAGGAGGCAGGACCCCCTCCCTCCCGAGGTGTGTGCGTGTGTCTGTCCACACACACACATGCACACGCGTGCGTCTAGATGCATGTACGTGTATGTATATGTGCATATGTGCTGCGGCAGAGTTTTTGCCCCGTGCGCAGGGATGTCCCGAGAGGATGCTGTGCTTCCCGCACTCGCCTGGGAGCGGGGATGCAGGGGGCGCACCCGCAGCCCCGGGAGAGGTGGGTGACAATAGCAGCAGGCGTCGGCTTTAGACTCTACCTAGGGGCGCTCTCCCAGGGTGCAGCCGGGTGACCTTTCCGAATGCTCATTTGTGAGCGAGGGCACAGGCGGCGACTCCGGGGTCGGCTTCTATTTCAGGGAATTCATTCCAGTCACGGGCAGTCAGGGAGCCTGGTGCCTCCCCTGTCTCCCCATCACATGCCGCTTAGAAGCCGGGGCCAGGGCCCCGTGTGGAGACCTGGGGCCCCCTGCCCGGGGAGTGGAGGAGCGGCTCTGGGGCTCACATCATTCGCTTTGGGGTTCCGGGGACCCCAGCTCATCGGCCGCCTCCGGCCCCCGACGCCCCTCTCGGCCGGCAGTGTCTCCCTCCAGCTGCACGGAGGCCGCAGGTGCTGAGGATTTACCGGAAAGAGCTCCAGGCCGAGCAGGTGAACGCACGGGCAGACCTTGTTGGCATCTTGCAGAGTCTGTCCCGTGGAAAACCCGGGTGGCGCCGGCAAGTACAGATTCCTCCCGGGAGCCCGCGGGCTGGCTCCCCGGCGCTGTGTGCATGGAGACGGGCCGGCATCTGACTCCCTGCCCGGAGCTCCGGGCCGCTGGGGCCTCGGTGGCCAATGGCAGGTGTGGGGTTTTTCTAGGCCTCAGGCCCCACCCCCCACCCCGAAGCATGAAAGGACACTCACCCACCTGCCTCTCTTCCCCAGAGCGGGCGTGTGGCTGGTGCCCAGGGTTAATAGTGCCCCCTGCACATTCATGCCCGCCCAGCTGCCTCCTGCACACCTCTTACTGGGAATGTGCCTGCAACCAAGGTACACGCCCTTGCCCGGAACTGAACCCGGGACCCCCCAGTCCTCAGGCCGACGCCCCATTCACCAAGCCACACCGGTAGGCCTTCAGTAACTGGCAGTTATTTTTATTCGGAGAGCGCGTGTCCCGGCCAGGAACGCGGCAGCCAGCGTGTCCGCAGGGAGAGGTCGCCAGGCGCGCGTCCAGATAGAGGCAGTCACCTCCTAAGTGGAAGCTGAGTGATGCTGAATAAACGCTGCGTCAATAGCATCAATAATGAAAGGAACGAAGTCACTGCGAAGCAGGGCAATGCATGTGCCTCAGCCACTTGGGCTTCCAAGCGGGCCTGAGGAGCTGGTGTGACTGGGGGAGTTTGTGTACCTCGGCAGCCACCATACACCGCCGTCCTAGAAATCAGCTCCCCGATTAAAGTCAGGGAATCATGTGTTGTGGTTTCACACGATCCACAGGAGAATGACTCTGTTGATACGAGAAGCCCCCGCACTGGGGGCCACCCCCTGCAGAGGTCACTGTCCCCAAGTTGGGGGCGGTCTGGGGCTTCCTGGTGTAGGTGCTCAGAAGGGGGCGCCGGATCCTGAGTGTGACCCTCTTCCAGGTCACTCTATGTGCTGCCTCCACAGCCCAGGACCACGAGGCATGCAGACGAGCCCCGTGAGCCCCCCGGACCCACCAGGAGCCGCACAACGCTGGGACCTCGGGTTCCCCTGGAGAAGTCCAGGCTCGGAACTGATGGGGCAGTGACTTGCCCAGGGCCACAGCGGCTAAGGGACTCCACGAAGCCGGCCCAGGACCAGGAAACGTTGGCGTCAGAGCCACTTTCTAGCCTCGTCTCTCTGTGCCCCTGGCCGCGGGGGACCCTGTGGGAAGGACACAACTGGAGCCGTGAGTGGCTACTATGGTTGAATCCCCCACTTCTCTTCCACCCCAGAGAGTCAGGTGGAACCCCTGGGATTCGCCAGGGTAACAGTGCTGGCTGCGTGACCAAGCGCCCCCAACCTCCGTGGCCTCACGCCGGGCAGCGCCAGCGGGCGGCCTGTCGGCGAGTGCCCTGGAACCCAGACCTTGGCATCCCACGGTGGCCTCCTCCTCCAGGGCCCGGGCCGGGAGGTGCGGAGGGCCGAGCCCATTTGGCAGACAGGCCCGAGGGGGGCGTCCCTTCTCACGGGGCATGGGGAGAAGTCAGTCAGAAGGCGGCTGGGAAGTGCAGCCCTCCTGGGGGTCCGGGAGGAAAACGCGGGTTAGAAAACACCCACCGGGTCTGTCTACAGCGTCCATGGTCATCGCCTTGCCCTGGCCAGTGGGGGGCTTTAGAGGGGATGTCCCCAGTTCCAGCCGGGGTATCCGGAGGTGGTAACATCTGGGCTAAGGAGATGGATGGGCCCTTTTCTTCCTTTGGAGACATTTATTTATTTATTTATTATTTATTTTTTAAAATATATTTTTATTGATTTTTTTACAGAGAGGAAGAGAGAGGGATAGAGAGTCAGAAACATCAATGAGAGAGAAACATCGATCAGCTGCTTCTTGCACACCCCTTACTGGGGATGTGCCCGCAGCCAACGTACATGCTCTTGACCAGAATTGAACTTGGGACCTTTCAGTTCGCAGGCCGATGCTCTATCCATTGAGCCACACCGGTTTCGGCTGGAGACATTTCTAAACCTCCTGTAACCTGGCTCCTGCATGCCCACGGAGGAAGCACACACACAGCAAAGAGCCAGCAGAGGGAACCCTGGAGAGCAAAGGGGGTCTCCTACCGCCCGGGGCCTGCCCCGCCTGGGCCTCTCCGGCAGAGGGGTGACCCGCCCGCTTGTGGCTGCGATCACACTGACGGAAAACGGCTGCAGAGAAACGTCTTTGGTGCCAGGCCCCACAGCGGGCAGAGTTCTTTGGTCAGCTGATGGGTGCAGCAGCCCGGGCCAGCCCGGTAGGTGACTCCCACCCCGTGGGAGACGGGCAGGTATGGGCTCCAGAGGGGGAAGACCTGGATTTAAGGCCCCAGCCTAAGGCTCCCCGGCTCTGTGACCCCGGGCCAGTGATCACCCTCTCTGCGCCTCTCTTTCCCCGCCCAGTGCCCGTGCCCCCGGCCACATGGCTGCCACTCTGCCTGCCCAGTGCGGGCCCATGGGTGGCGCTGAACTACTTCCCAGCGTGTCCGCCCAGCGCGGGGAAGAACCCACCAGTGCTCTGAGTCTTTGGCCCCCAATTCCCCAGATCCCCTCCCCTGGCCTGGGCATCAGCGCGTGGAGGCGCTGCAGTATCGGGGACGCGCTGCGGGCGCTGCGGGCGTGGGCTCCCCATTGTCACCGCCTGCTGCCACGCGCTCCCTACCCGTCACCCTGCGGCTCCGCGGATCTGGGATGGAACCGGAGGAGCCCGCTTCTCCAGAGGCTGTTTTCCGCCTCGAGCTGCTTATACTTCGGGGAGGTGGTGCCAAAGACACCCCGAGAGGCGCTCAGATCCTTCTCAGAAGGAGACAGGCTATACATTATTAGCGAGTAAATAAATAAATCACCGTCCGATTCTGCCAATTTAGGGGGAACGGTATCCGTCGGCTTGCAGTTGGCGGAGGCGGAGGCCGCTTGATTGACTGGCTCTGGGGGAGGGGAGGGGTGCGCCTGCTGTGCCCGGCTCTCTGACAAGGACATTTCGGGAGCGAAGCCTGGGGAACAAGGAGGAGAAGTTTGTCTGAGAGACGGCCTCATCGGCACTCCTGCCCCGTGAGCCCAGGCACCGCGTGGAGCAGAGGGAGGCCAAGGCGGGCCCGTGGAATCCTGGCCCGCTCTTTCTGACAAAAAGTTAAGGTTCCCGCCGAAACCAGGGTGGCTCAGTGGATAGAGCACGAGCCTTCAGACTGAAGGGTCCCGGGTTTGATTCCGGTCAAGGGCATGTACCTTGGTTGTGGGCACATGCCCAGTGGGGGGCGTGCAGGAGGCAGCTGATGGATGTTTCTCTCTCATTGATGTTTCTCTCTCTCCCTCTCCCTTCCTCTCTGTAAAAAAAAAAAATCAATAAAATATTAATAAAATAAAAAAAAAAAACCATATTTTAAACAAAGAGAATAAAACAAAAAGAGCGTGGTGGGTTGAGGAAATCACGGGACCAGGCCCAGTGCAAACACTGACGCACGGGGCGGGCGTCAGAAGGTCAGACAAATCCGCTGCCCGGAGCGCCTGGCAGGCCTCTCACAGTCCGCTGCCCCCAACAATGGGCGAGGCCGCGGGAGGCGGGCGTGCTCTCTCTTTTTTCACCTTTCCCCAAGGAGCTCTGTGCTACCCACACTAATTGTAGGTTTTTCTGAAAATGCAGCATGAATCATTTATAAATAAAGGGACTTTAAAATCCCTAAAAGACTCCCCGAGGTATTCAGCGTTTCAGCATAAAATAACTGTTAAATGGAGTTATTGTGAATTAGCTTTTGCTGAAAAGTGGAGAAAATAAAGTTCTCTTTTCACTGTGCCCGCTGCAACAATTCTCTTACGCAGCCACCCGGGGCACCTGGCAACCGACGGCCGTTGCTCAGGTTTGAGCAGCGCCGCCGCCTGCCATGCCCGCCTCGGGCTGGCGAGCGGGCTTTCCGGGAGGGACCTCTGCTTCTGGCCCTGGGGGCAGCCAGCCCGGCCCCGGATGGACAGAGACCCCGGGGAGGAGGGCCCGAGAGCTCACCCAGAACTGCAGCGTCTTCCCTAAGACGGGCCACGGGCCTGCAGTTCCTGGCGACTGGCCCAAGGGCTTTCCTTGGGGACATACCCTCCTCTTCCCGTCCCCGCTGGCCTTGGTCAGCCACGGTCACCACGGGCCCCATGCCGCTGCCATTCCTGAAACGTGGCGTTTGCCCGGCGTTTGGAGTGCCTCTGCCGGCTGGTGGCTGAGCAGGTGGAAGGCTTGCAAACACCGAGTGTTCTACAAAATCCAAACAATTCCTGTAAATCAAAGCACTCGGCATGCAGGCTGCGAAGCCTGAAGCTCCCCGCCCCCCCCCCCCCCCCCCGCCCCAAGGTAATCTCTGGAAAGAGGCTTGTACTCGTGTTTCCACAGCGATTAAATATGCAAAGCAATTTCCACGATTTTCACCGGGTTCTGAACCAAATCAGATCCCGTTCTGCTCCTCTTTGTGCAAAGCCACTTATTGGATCAGATGCCAAAACAAATCCCCGGAATTTGGCGGATCATCGTCCTAAAAGGGGGCTTGTTAAGGTAATCATTAAATTAAACCGCCCCTTTAAGAATATTTAGATCTGGTCCACCAGGCGGAACGGTCTAATGGTTTTTAAATTAGAAGCCGCACGATGCTGGCGAGTTTTCTTTTGTGGGTCAAGTGGGTATTAACAAATGCTAAGGCTGTTCTCTCTTTTGTCATCACCTTGAGATCTGCAAAGAAAAGCCAGGAGCAGGAAGGACCCTGGGAGAGAGGCGGGCTGCTCTGCATGCGCTCGGATCCAGGGCGGGTGGGTAGGCCGGAGCGGAGGGCGGGGCACAGCCCGCGTGGACGCCCCGGCTCCCCGGCCTCTCCCAACGGGTCCCGAGAGAGACCGAGGCCGGTCCGCTGGGAGGGCAGAGCCCGGGAGACTGGGCCCCCACGGCTTAGGCTGCTCTTGGGTCAGATCTAACCGCAGAGCAGGGCCAGGTGGGCTCCTGTAGCCAGAAGTCTTTTTAAAAAATTTGTAAGATATTTCTCTCTTAAAAAATTTGTAAGATATATTTTTATTGATTTTTAAAATTTATTTTATTTTATTTATTTTATTTTTTTTAGAGGAAGGGAGAGGGAGAGAGAGATACCGTAGAAACATTGATGAGAGAGAAACATCAATGGGCTGCCTCCTGCATGCACTGCCCCCCCCCCCCCCCCCCCCCCCCCCCCGCCCCACACTGGGGATCAAGCCCACAGCCCGGGGATGTACTACCCTGATCAGAAATTGAACTGGTGACCTCCTGGTGTGTGTGGTCAACGCTCAGCCAATGGAGCCACACAGGCAGGGCCAGAAGAACTTGTTTTAAAACCTCTTCCACCTGCCCCTTAGGGAGGTTGGCAGTGAGTTCTGAATGAAGCCAGACCCGGAGCCCTCTTAGCCAGCAGGTCTGAGGCACCGGGGCACCCTCACCTGTCACACGGTGCATTGCACCGCATGCTGCCGGGCTCCTGGCTGCCCGGCAGCCCCTGGCCGGGGCTCCGGTGGCCAGCAGGCCATAGCTGGTCTGAAGTGCAGTGTGAGCGGAGCTTTCGGTCCTGGCAGAGACTGTTGGCGCTATGACTGAGCAGAAATCTCTGACTTCACCTGCGGGGGCCCAGCCCTGGCTCATAAAGATTTCCCCAGGTTATGACAACGTGCAGCCGGGGTTGAAAACTACGGGATTAGGGGAAAAGCCTCGCTCAGAGAGAAGCTTAAAAGGACTAGGGTCCCGTGTGGACGGGCCTTCAGTTAAATCAGAAGGTTGGCAGAATGAGGCTCTGGGTCAAACACACCCTGTGCTCGTCCCCAGTTGTGTACTAAGTGCGAGCTAAGATTAGTTCCTTTTTTTTTTTTTTTTAAAACATTTTTCAATGGTAGGAAAGAAATCAAAGGAAGAATAATATTTCATGATACGTGAAAGTGACAGGAAATTCAAATGTCAGTGTAGATCAATAAAGTTTTATTGGCACACCTTCATGCTCATTCGTCTGCAAATTGGCAATGGTTGCTTTTGAGCTACAACCTTTAGGACGGAGATCCAATGTGTGGCAAAGCCCAAAATATCTGCTCTCTGGTCCTTGCAGCAAAAGCTGGCTGACCCTTGAATAAAGTCACAGGAGAAGAGAACCGTTGCAGCGCAGCTGGTCTTCATTGGGTAACATGTGACGTGATGGCAACAGCCAGCCAGGCCCTGCCGGCGTGGCTCAGGAGTTGAGCATTGTCCCAAGAACTGGTCAGGGCCCATGCTCTGGTTGCAGGCTTGATCCCCAGCAGGGGGCATGCAGGAGGCAGCCAATCAATGTTTCACTCTCATACCGATGTTTCTAGCTCTCTCTCCCCCTTCCTCTCTCCTTCTGAAATCAATAAACACATATTTAAACAAACAAATCAACTCCCACCAAAAAAAAAAAAAAAAAAAAAAAAAAAAAAAAAGAGAGATAAGCCCAAGGAACTAAAACACAATGAGATTCAGCATTACTATGGGTGCTCCCACACAGCCCAGGGGCACATCCTATTTGGAAGGCCTCTCTGAGCACCTATCATGGACGCTAGCCACGTCCACATGCTCTGCGCAGCCCATTTTATGTTCAGAAGTGGATTCCGTGGAAGCTCTCAATTGTATGTGCTGTTTCAGCCGCCAGGAATTTATTCACAAAGTTATAATGTGAAAGACAACAACAATAAAGTCTAAGTGTCCAACAATGGGAGGTTTTAATAAATTGCGTTATGTCTGTGGAGAGTTATAAAATGAAGTGGTTGAGGACTAGATGATGAGGCAGGAAAAGGTCTGTGGGTTATAGAGTGAAAAATAAGCCGCAAGACAGAACTTACTATGAACAGGAATATTTCACTTGATCAAAAAACAATATGTATATACTAGAGGCCCGGTGCATGAAAATTCATGCACTGGAAGGGGGGTCCCTCAGCCTGGCCTGCCCCCTCTCACAGTCCAGGAGCCCCAGGGGCAGGAGGCAACCTGGTGGTCAGGGGAAGGTGACACCCCACTATACCCCTGCTGCTGCCACTGCTGGCAGCACAAGCTTCGGCTGGCCCTGGGTGGCTGGGCAGCTGCCATCTGAGGCTTGCCTGCACCTTGGGCCATCCTTGGGTGGCTGGGGGACTGACAGGACTGAGAGACTCTGGAGGCAGGCGTGCGGAGTGTGCCTGCTGTCCCAGTGGGGCTGAAGGGATTGGGCACCGCCATCTTGTGGCTATGGGTGCCAACATCTTTCAGGGTGTGGCAGTCAATTAGCATACTCCCTCCTTATTGGCTGTGGGCACTGCCATTTTCGAGGATGGGGCAGTCAATTATCATATTCCCTCCTTATTGGCTGTGGGCGCTGCCATCTTTGCTGCAGCGTGAGGGTCAATTAGCATATTCCCTCTTTATTAGAAGATAGGATATAGAGAGAATATTGGAAAGATTCACCTGTAATGATTGATAATCTCTAATTTTGGGTGAGTTATTGTAGTTATGGATACTTAATTTTGTTTGGCTTTTTTATATGGGCCCTGTCTCCACAAGGGTCCTGGGCTTTCTAAATCAATGGCCAGGAGGGGAAAGAGGCAGTTGGATAATGGTCACTCGCAAATGGGCCCTCTAAATCCCCCAAATCTATGACGTGGTATTTCTCTGTGACCTCCCGATGAACTTTTGTGTCTCATCATGCTGTATAAGTGAAGTTTACCGATAGAACTGCAAAGAAAAGCAAAGAGCAGGAAGAACCCTGGGAGAGGGTGGGCCTCAAATCCAATGACCGGTGTCCCTACAAGAGAAGGGGAGGGCACAGACCTCTGGGGAGGGCCACGTGAGGGGGGAGCAGAGGCTGCAGAGCTGCAGCCACCGGCCCAGGACCACAGGACGCCCAGGGCCACGGGGAGCCGGGAAGGGCAATGCACCGTCTGCCCTGGGGTCTCCGGAGGGAGCCTGGCCGGGCCTGCATCTGGCTTCCAGGTGGCGAGAGAGTGTGTTAAGGACGCTCTAGGAAACACATACATCCGTGTTAGAAACCCTGGTTCTCTGCTTTCCGAGCAGCAGCAACCTGGGAGGAGCTTGCATGCTGGCGGCGGGGCTTGCACGCTCAGAGAGCGGCTTGCATGCTGAAGGAGGGGGGCAGCCCAATCTCCAGGAGCAATGCCAGCAGCCAGTTTAACCGCCGGGCTGGTTCAAATCTCTGTAAAACACGGTGCCACTGCCCTGAGACGGTCTGCAGACCGGGGTTCCAGGAGGCCTCCTGATGCGGGGACCGAACTCACTGTGGTGTGCTTTCCATTTGACACACGGCTTCCCGGGTCCCAGGTCACGGCGAGTCTGTGGGTAGCGGTAATATTTTTATTCCCCACGACACTGAGGATTAAAAGCTTAAGAGCTTTACGGCAGGCAGGCCCATTAGAAGAGGCGGCGTGGGAACCCGGAATAGCTGCTCGCAGCGCAGTGCGGCCTGACCCGCACTCTCTCACCCCCTGGCGCTGCGGGACACTGAGGCAAAAGCACAGCCGGCCCCGCCCGCCGGGAGGCAGCCATGGAGCGGCTCAGACGGACCCAGAAACAGCCCCGCGCCCTGCAGGGGGGAAGCAGGCGGCGGGGGAAGGTGCCCGTGTGCCTCAGAGGGTGTCTGTCCCAGTCTGGGGGGTCAGCCTGGAGGAAGTGGTTTCTGAGCCTGGCGTTGAAAGGGCATTGAGAGCTGGGCAGGTGGAGAGGGAAGCGTGGTGGCTCTCAAACTCTTCGGTCCTGGGACCCCTTTGCACACATAGAAGTTACTGTAGGCCCCAAAGAGCTTCTGCCATATGGGCTGTCCCGACAGTGATTGCTTTGGACCAGGGGTCTTCAAACTACGGCCCTCGGGCCACATGCAGCCCCCAGGGGAGTCTGATCCTGCCCGCCAGGTTTTTTGGGCAGTGAGCGCAGCCAAGGTGTTACAGTAGGGATTAGTAGTTCATATAGTCCGGCCCTCCAGCTCTCTGAGGGACCGTGATCTGGCCCCCACTTTAAAAAGTTTGAGGACCCCTGCTTTGGACATTAAAACCGAGAACCTGTACATTGCCAGTTAATTGAAAGTGACAATAGCAAACCCATCCCACGCGGGCATAAATGATATTTACTCTGCGAGGCGTTAATGCTGAGAAACTGGGAAAGACCAGTTAATTGGAAGGAACAGTAATGAGCCAGTAACAGTAAAGATAACACTTCTTTTGGTAAAACACAACTTACTCCCAAACAACAGGACGTGCGGTAAGAGGCCTTGTTTGACGTGTGCAGGTCGCTGCCCCGGGAGACCGCGAGGCCCTCCTCTCCGGCGCGGCCCGCGCTGTTGTGAGGTGTGGCTTTGGCCGATGGAGGTGGATGAGATCGGGCCTCACACACACGGGCAGCGGGGAAGACGGCTCAGTGGGTCCCAGGCGCCCTTGGCCTGCACTTGGGCTGCCAGGGTAGGCAGAGGGCAGCTGGAGGCGGGGGAATCCATCACACACACAAATACACACACACAATCACACTCACACACACACACACACACACACACTCACACACACACACTCACACACTCACACTCACACACACACACTCACACACACAGGAAAGACCTCAGTGGCAGGAGGGGCCCCTGAGGTGGTGGGCGGGTGGCTGGGTGCCTGTGGCCCCCCCTTCCGCAGGCAGGCGATGGCAGGTGGCAGGGTTCCAGAGGGTTCTGGGATGAGCTGTTCCGGAGCTCCACGCGGTGCTGGTGCTGAGCCAGTGAGACAAGGCGAACCCCACAGAGGAATCTGTTTCAAGAACAGCGGCAACATTTCCATTAAAGTAATTGAAGTCCTAAAACATGGGGGGGCACAAAGGTCAATGTCTTAGTTACCTACAAGGCCGGCGTGTGAAACAGCTCATGTTTCCCGGGATCCCAGGGAAAGAAGACGTTACTGTATTTCCTCTACGTGGTGCCACACGGAGAGAAAGTGCCCCGTCGGCAGACAGACGGGGTCCCGGGCCTCTTCTCGAGCTCTGTGGCCTCAGTTTCCCCATCTGCCATAAGGGAACGACACTGTCTGCAGTGGAGATGAACTGAGATCTATGGCCGTTCCGTCAACCTCACCTCCTGCCTCCGACCTCTGTGCCCGTCCCTGCACAGCACTGGAGCCGGTTCCTTCCCTCGGGCCTGCCTGGCAGCGTGGACAGCTGAGTCCCGGCCCCTGCCAATCTCTTCTTCCCCCTGGCTGGCCTTTGGCTCCAGAGCATCCTGTTCTGTGGCGCTTGAGCATCTCACAGCACACGCAACTCAGGAGCTCGTTTTGGAAACATTTGTTCCCAAAGGCAGTGACCCTCGACGGGGCTTACAGAGGTTTGGGACTCCCTGCCGGACCACTGCACTGGCTTTTCTGACGAGAGCTAAGACCCCTAGTGGAGAGGCAGCGTGGACTACTGCATGCCCACCTCATGTGCATGCGGGCCCCACATGCATGCCAGCCCCACATGCATGCAGACCTCACTGCATGCCAGCCCCACGTGCATGCTGACCCCATGTGCATGTAGACCCATGTGCATGCAGACCCCACATACATACCAGCACCATGTTGCATGCTGACTCTACGTGCACATCAACCTCATGAGTGGTTTCCAGCTGCAGCCACCCCTGGTCTCTGCCAGGCTTCCCCAGTGTCTCAGGGGCCACCCGGGGCCTGGAGGAGCGGGGGGCCTGTGGAATGCCAGAGAACCCCAGAGACCAAGACCCCCACTTCATCTGTTACAACAATGCCCGGTGTGCTTGTCTATTGGGATTGTACACAGGAATTTGACAAAATGTGTCCTGCAAAAACACACACACACCAGAACACAACAGATAAACACACACATACAGACACACAGGTATACACAGAAACACAAACAGAAATAACCACAGGGAAACATAAACAGACACATACACACACACAGAAACACAGACTCACACACAGAAACACAGATACATTCACAGAAACACACACAGACACATATGGGCACACATACAGAAACACAGACTCAAACACAGAAGCACAGATACATTCACAGAAACACACACAGACACATATGGCACACACACAGAAACACAGACTCACACACAGAAGCACAGACTCACACACAGAAACACAGATACATTCACAGAAACACACACAGACACATATGGGCACACACACAGAAACACAGACTCACACACAGAAGCACAGACTCACACACAGAAACACAGATACATTCACAGAAACACACACAGACACATATGGGCACACACACAGAAACACAGACTCACACACAGAAGCACAGACTCACACACAGAAACACAGATACATTCACAGAAACACACACAGACACATATGGCACACACACAGAAACACAGACTCACACAGAAACACAGACTCACACAGAAACACAGACTCACATACAGAAGCACGCAGACATATTTGCAAAGCCCACTTTCAGACGGCCAGGTTGGCAGGAGGAACGGGTGAATCCCACAGGGCCTGCCTGGGCCAATGCCGAGGGACGGATGGCTGGGTCTCTCTGGCACCGGGCTCTCCCCTGCAGTGCTTCCTGGACCACCTCAGGCTTCGGGGGAGAGGCAGCTGTAGGGGAAAGAGTGGGGCCCGGGCTCCAGCCCCAGCTGGGCCTCTGTGGGCCAGATGCAGACCCTTCAATTCCCAAAGCTCCTGCCTCCTCTTCAGCGAAACAGCACTGAAATTTTTGGGAGGATCAGGTTGCTGGCTTCTAAATGAGATCTGGAGGAACGGGGCTAGAGGACTAGGAGAAAGGGGAAGAGACTGAGAAGTACAATTTGGTTACAAACTAGTCCAGGGATGGAAAGTCCAGCACAGGGCAGACAGCCACTCATATTGTAGTGACTGCGTGTGGGGCCAGGTGGGTACCAGAACTATCGAGGGGAACACCATGTCAGGTGTGCTTGTCTAACCACTGTGCTGAACTGTACCCCTGAAACCAAGACAAGATAATAGTGAAAGTAAACTGTAGTTGAAAAATAAAAAAATAATAACAATAAATTAAAAATAAATGAGATCTAGTAAGCAGAAGCACCCAGAATACCTATAATAGACTAGAGGCCTGGTGCATGAAATTTGTGCCTGGGGGGTGTGTGTCCCTCAGCCCAGCCTGCATCCCTCTCCAATCTGGGACCCTTCGAGGGATGTCTGACTGCCCATTTAGGCCCCAACCACTCTCCTACCTGCCTGCCTGATTGCCCCTAACTGCTTCTGCCTGTCAGCCTGATCACCCCTTAACTGCTCCCCTGCCAGCCCTATTGCCATTAACTGCCCTCCCCTGCTGGCCTGGTCATCCCCAACTGCCCTCCCCTGCCGGCCATCTTGTGTCCACATGGGGCTGACATCTTTGACCACATGGGGGTGGCCATCTTGTGTGTTGGAGTGATGGCCAATTTGCATATTACCTCTTTATTAGATAGGATGCTGAGTTAAAATCAGTGGTCTGCTTCTGAGTTTCCTAAGATACATACAAAGGGAAGTGTGTATATATGTGTGTATGCGTTTGCGTGTGCATGAGTTGGCTGCTACCAAGTGAGGGGTCTAGGTGTGCAGAATATGTTCCTCCTTTTTTAAAGGGAGGAGACCGTCACCAGGGGCCTCTTCGGGGCGACCGGCCAGCTCACGGCTGCCACCTTCCTCATCCCCTTCCTGCAGGGCAGCGGGCTCGGTTATTAAAATGAAAAATCCTCCCCTCGCCCGCAGCCGCTGTTTCATTATGTTCTGCATTTCTCTCCGTCTGAATGTTCACTCTTGTCCCAGGCAATAACTCCTAATTTCTTTAATGTATATATATCTATTGACACTATGATGGATGATAACAGACTTCCGCGGAGGAATGAAGCCGGCTCACGGGCCATTCCGACCTATTGGGGAAAGAGCAAGGATTAAATAACCAATTATAAGTGGGTATTTACCTGATAGATTAGGATGGTGACTTCGGAGCAGTCTCGCTCTATTAGGTAAATGATCTATGCTCCGCGGAGCTTTATAAATATGTATTTCACTAAAAGACTCAAGCCTGGGCAATAATTAAAATGCATCTCGAAGCGTTCCATTAATAACGGAGCCCGCCCCTCGACTTTTCAGCGGAAAATGAGTTTAAAATAATGCCGCCGCCTGTCTAACAGGCTGTGTAACGGTGGATCCCTGGGCTGCTGTCCCACCTTCTCCCGCCCGGGTCCCGGGCCACAGTTTGCGCCTCTTCTCAGCGACAAAGCTGGAATGGGGCATTGTCACTGGGTCCTTACGCCCTGGGTGACATTGGTTGCAAACTCGTACCCTCTTCCACCTGCAACTCAATATCTCTCTTGCCGCCAGAGTTAGACTTCTGTCCTAAAAGTCGATGTACATCATGTCTCTACTCAGAAGCACTCCACGCTCTGTGCTGCTTTCCTTGGCTTCCCCAGCGTATATTCTGTGGAATGCCCACCCCAGGAGGTGGCTCTCAGAGTAAAGACGTTATAATGAAAGTATTTGCGTTAATAGTATATCTTTTGCACTCCCTCTAGCATTCTTGGAAGTTCTAAGATGCATTAAAGGCTCTGAGAAATCCCGCAGTGTTTCCCAAGCTCAGTGTTGTAAAGCCTATGGATGCCTTAGGAAACTGTGAACCCCGGTTCACAAGAGGAAATCCCGCTCCCTTAGCCTGGCCACACTGCAGCAGGGCCCTCCTTCATGACCTTTGAACTTCATTCAAACCCCCAAGACCCTAATCTCCAAATAAGGCCGAATTCGGGGGTAGCAGGGGTCAGGACCTCGGCTTATCTTTGGTGGTGGGAGAGGGACACAATTTGACCCACAAGACCTCACGTTGGCCCTAACCGGTCTGGCTCAATGGATAGAGCGTTGGCCTGCGGACTGAAAGGTCCTGGGTTCGATTTCAGTTAAGGGCATGTACCTGGGTTGCAGGCACATCCCCAGTAGGAGGTGTGCAGGAGGCAGCTGATCGATGTTTCTCTCCCGTCAATGTTTCTAACTCTCTATCCCTCTCTCTTTCTCTCTGTAAAAAATCAATAAAATATATATTTTTAAAAGACCTCACCTATTTCAATGTATTTTCTTTAGGGGAAGGTTTATATTATTGTCTATGTGTTGTACTTAAAATAGCCAAAGAACGTCCTGTCTTCCCTTAAATTATTTTTTTGTAAACTTGGACGTGGGATGCTTTCCTCTGCAGGCTGTTTTTATTTTTTATTTTTATTTTTAAAATATATTTTATTGATATTTTACAGAGAGGAAGGGAGAGAGATAGAGAGCTAGAAATGTCGATGAGAGAGAAACATTGACCAGCTGCCTCCTGCACACCTCCTACCGGGGATGTGCCTGCAACTCATGTACATGCCCTTGACCAGAATCGAACCCAGGACCTTTCAGTCCACAGACCGACTCTCTACCACTGAGCCAAACCAGTTTCAGCTCAGCTGTAGGCTGTTTTTAAAAGCGTGGGGGAAATGGAGGGATGAGGACTCATATGTAATACCTTAATACTGATTAATAAAGAAATTTAAAAAAATTTTAAAAAAGCGTGGGGGAAGTACTGTGTTCTTCTGACATAAAGCCTTGGGCCCATGGAACTTTCCAAATCTTGAGGCAAAAGTCCTTCCTGTATTTTGACATAGATTCATGAATGAGAATATCTTATTTTATTTGCAATCAATATCAGTTTGTCTAATAATATTACAGATGAATTTAATAATGCATTTGTAGTACTACATATTATGTATAAGAATGCTGTTTCTTTCTTTAATACGTTTTTATTGATTTTTTTTAAAGAGAGAGAGGAAGGGAAAGGCAGAGAGCAACATTGATCAGCTGTCTCCCGCACTCCCCCCCCCCCCTCCCCCCCAGGGGACTGAGCCTGAAACCCAGGCATGTGCCCTGACGGGAATCCAACCAGCGACATTTTGGTGCCTGGGGTGACTCTCAACCGACTGAGCACCCGGTCAGGGCGAGAATACTCTTTCTTATCTACTTACCTTGAAGAAAGTTTAGGAAAATGCCCTTTCAAGTAAAACATACATTATTATAAGTCACCAGCCTTCTTTGTTTCCACCATAATTCTAAAATTGTGTAATTAATTTCATCTTCTAAGTTTCCATTGTAATTCTCTCATTCTATAATTATGTTTATCTTATGAGCACGACACTCACATACATGTCAGTAATTAAACTAGTTGGGCCTGCCAGGTGTGGCTCAGGGGTTGAGCATTGACCTCTGAACCAGGAGGTCACGGTTTGATTCCCGGCCGGGGCACATGCCCAGGGTTGCAGGCTCCATCCCCAGTGGGGGGCGTGCAGGAGAAAGCGATCAATGGTTCTCTCTGATCACTGATGCTTCTGTTTCTCTCTTCCTCTCTCTTCCTCTCTGAAATCCATAAAAATGTATTTATACTAATAAAAGGGTAGCATGCTAATTAGGCTGGATGTCTTCTGGAGCACCTTCCGGACATCCTTCCGGTAAAAGGCTGGCCTGAGCCTCGGCCTTTCAGTGGCCGCAGTGGCAGCAGCAGTGGGGTCATGGGGGTGGCACCTTCCCCTGATCCGCCAGGTCGCCTCTCACAGAGGGAAGCCAGACTGCAGCTTCGGCCAGGGGTGAGGCAGAGGCGGTTAGGGGCAGTCAGGCTGGCAGGGGAGCAAGTTAGGGCAATCAGGCCAGCAGAGGGGAGGGATCAGGTAGAGGTGATCAGGCCTGCAGGGGTGCATGGGGCGATCAGGCCAGCAGGCAGAGGCAGTTAGTCTAAACCAGCAGTCAGACATCCTCAGAGGGGTCCCGGATTGGAGAGGGCACAGGCAGGATGGAGGGACCTCCCCCAGTGAATTTCATGCACCGGCTCTCTAGTATATGTATTCCAGAAAGAAGCTGTCTGGAATCCCACAGGACACGTGGTGCTGTCCACAGGCCCACGGAGACTTTTGGTCCACGTGAAAAGTCCTCTCTATCTGGTCCGATTCAAAATGGCCATCCTTAGCTAACGTGGACAAACACCCCAGGGTTCAAACTTCCCAGGACGTTCGTTTGTTCTCTCAGCTTACAGGATTCATACATCAAAAACACTACGTTTTTTACTGTCCAGTCGCTGTGCTGGGCTGCATGTGATGTGGCGTTTCCTTTACATTAAAGTGTTAAGAAAGGAGCACATAGGCTGAGGAGAGGAAACTGATTTCTCTGGGAACCATGGGCTTGTAGAAGTGTTTCTCTTCCCTCCGATGTCTACATTACGCTATTTAAACAGAAATCAGCCATCATCAAGCTGCGAAATGCCCCATTAATGAATGATGCTAACTCGGAGAAAGTGATTAGAAGCACATTGTATTTTTATTTTATTTTTTATTTTTTAATTAAATTATTATCTGTGTACATTCACATTGTATTTTTAAAATATTGCCTTTCTCTGTCCGCGTTTGGGAAGAGCCTAAACCCCAGGCAGTGTTTTTCAGAGAATCTACCTCTGTCCAGCTCACCTGGTGAGCGTGTGTGTGTGTGTGTGTGTGTGTGTGTGTGTGTATGTGTGTAAGAGGAGTGCTTGTTAAAATGCAGATGACGGGGTGCACCTGAGACTACTGAACCAGTGACTGTGACGGGTGGGGGTCCAGGTCTCTGGGTGACCAGCAGTGCTCCCTGGCGATGCTCATGCACATACAGGTTTGCTAACCTCTTAGCCGGACCCTCTGCCTCCCTGCTCCCCACCTGGCGGCAGGTGCCTGATACTGCGAGCGTAGAGCCCAGGCTCAGTCTCCCTGGCGCTGCCTCAGAGCCCTGAACCTAGGACCCAACACCCGTCATGGGGCTCCAAAGCGGGACCCCAGGACCCTCTGTGCCTCTTCTGCATCCGGCACCGGAGGGCGCTCTGGAGGCGCGGCCTTGGAGCTGTAGATGGTGCTCCTGGAAGAGGCCTTGTCCTGTCCCTCCCGCTCCTGGCAGCAGCCCCTCCTGCCCGCGGCCTGGCCAGCCTGAGTCTCCTCCGGGCCAGGGAGCAAATGCAGGGAGGACGGGTGAGGGCTGGCACGCAGCTGACTCCTGCCCAGGGCAGCCAGTAAAACACGTCCCGTAAAACTGAGTTTCAGATGAACAACAATAGGTGTTTTCGTAGAATTACCTCTCAGATACTGCACGGGACAGGCTTACACGAAAACAACCTCATAGCAAAGGCGCCTCGTACTTCTGCTTGCTGACTCTGCTGCCTCATATCCTGACGCTTCTCAGGGTGGCGTGGACCCTGCAAAAGCTCCTGGGTTAAGTGCCCCCGTCCCAACCCCGGGGGACACTGTCCTCCCGGACGTCTGCTGCAAAGTCACCAGCCACGGCCGAGGGCACGCAGCAAACACCTGGTCTCTCATTTCCGTAGTCACGTACGAGATGGCAGTCACCGCTCCATCTCTGAATGATTTTGATAAAAACCGTTTTAATAGCCCCCCTCCCCCTTCGCGGACAGTGTCAGCTTTCACGGGTGTGTAGCTGATTTGTGGCTGATCGTCTTCCCTCGGCGGGGAGGTGGCATCCTGAGGCTGAGAGGGGTCAGCTCCTCCTTTTGAGTCTCAGCCAAGTCTTCAATTAAAGGTGGAGATAAGTGAGCTGTTACCCAGGCCCTCTCTCCTCTCTCTCTCTCTCTCTCTCTCTTTCTCTCTCTCTCTCTCTCTCTCTCTCTCCTCTCTCATATGCCACTTAGCATTGCTGGAAGGAGCCTCCTCGCCCTCCACCAGAGCATTCTCGTGTTCACATCCGTTTTGACTGGGGTAACGGCCAGCCGTTCTGAAAACACCCCCAGGCTCCCCATCATTGGCAGAGCTCCGCGGGGAAGGGGTGCAGCCCCGAGAACGGACAGGGCAGCAGTCCCCATCCCCCCTCAGGAGAAGGACAGGCCAGGGCAGCAGCAGGGACGTGATCCCCAATGTTCTGAATAAACCCCCTCCCGTTGTTACTGCTTAAACTTCAGTATCACAGCTGCCGAATCAGGGCTCCGGCCCACGCTCCATCCCAAAGGCTGCCTTTCCTCCGTCCCCTGAAGAAGCCGAGTGACTTCTCGTCCTGCGATCGCTCTTCTTTCCCGCAGTTAAGGGGGATGGGAAGGCGTTAGGCGTAGACACTACCCATGCGCTCCTGGCTCCTGGCTGCTGACCAACTGGTCCAAGCAACTCGCCCTTCTCCCAGGCAGGAAGGCCACAACGCCAGGGCTTACCCCTCGTGTTGAGTTTACCTTCCTCCCTGAGCCCAGAGAGGGTTTTTTTTAATCAAAGCAGGTAACGGAAGAACTGGCTGCGCCCTGCGACGCCATCATATTTAACCGTATTTAATAGCCTATTTCTCAGCTGAGCAAACTCCCCCCTGTGAGTGCGGTTTGATTTGGAGCTCGGCGGAAGTCTAACGAGGAAAGAAGCGCGTTCTATTGTTGTTTCTCGGGGAGAGGTGTGTGCTGGTGAGAGGCCTGGGCTGGGTCTGGACTCCGGGACCCGGCCGGGCTCCCCTGGTGACTGCTTCTTTGCCTCTGTTTTCTCATCTGTCCGAGGGGCGGGCTGGTGTCTGTGCCCCGGACAGCACATGAGCCTCTGACCCTGTGAATGCTGGTGGGTGGGCCTCAGTGCAAGGCAGCAGGATGCAGCCTCATGGCCCCCACACGCCCCCGTCCGGCCCCAGGAGCCCGGCACAGTCAGAAAACTCTCCCGTGAGGGCAGGTGTGTGACCTGCTCTGCCCACACGGTCTTTAAAGGGCTTCTTACAATGACATTCAGCCATTGGAGCTGTGAGTTCACGCCCTAGAAGCGATGACTAAATCCCTGTGACTTTGCCTCCTTACAGGTGACCTCCCTCAGTACCCCCAGCCAGCCTGATTGAGGTCGCTCCAGTCTCTACTGCCCCTGCCCCAGACCCAACTTTGCCTTGTGCTTGGGTTCGCACAGAATAAAAGGACACTAAGCACACAGCTTCTCTCTCTCTCTCTCTCTCTCTCTCTCTCTCTCTCTCTCTCTCTCTCTCTCTGATTGTATTTGCACAGGCTTTTTAAACATTTATTGATTGACTAGAGTAGTGCTTGGCAAACTGCGGATCTCGAGCCACATGCTGCTTTCGAGCTTCGGTTTGCCACTCTGTTGACTAATGCGTTTGCCGACCACTGGACTAGAGGCCCGATGCACAAAGATTTGTGCAAGAATGGCCTTCCTTCCCCTGGCTGCCGGCACTGCCTTCACTCTGGCGAGAGCCGCCTTTCGCCTTCCCATGCTGCCCAGAGGCCTGGAGTGGCTGGGGAGGTGCAGAACGCCTGAGTCATCGCCATGGCCCCGCCCCAGGCACTCTGCATATGCAAATTAACCCACCATCTTGATTGGGTTAATTTGCATACCCACTCCTGATTGGCTTGTGAGTGTCTCAAAGGCACAGTCAATTAGCATATTACTCTTTTATTAGGCAGATTTTAGAGAGAGAGAGGAAGGGAGAGAAACATCCATTTGTTGTTCTGCTTATTGATGTCTCAATTGGTTGCTTCTTGAATGTACCCCTTCCAGATGGCCCTGCCCCGCCCTGCTGGCCTGCCCCTCCCTGTTGGCCCTGCCCCTCCCGCTGGCCCTGCCCCTCCCCGCTGGCCCTGCCCCTCCCTGTTGGCTCTGCTCCTCCCCACTGGCCCTGCCCCTCCCCGTTGGCCCTGCAGGTATGGACACACTTCACATCGGAAAAATCTGACTCGCATTAGGGAAATGGAGGCTGTAAGAGTCTCACCTTTTCTGATCCCCCCAAACACTAGCTGGACCAGTGTCTCCCGGCTCCTGTGACTCGATGGAAATGGTGAGGGGACAGCACAGGTTCTGTGGTCAGGAGAACAGGCGAGGAAACACCATTGCTTCCAGTCCTGGGTGCGACCCCTGGGCTGCCGAGTCCGCGCCAGCCGGAGGGTGGGCGCTGCACCCGTATGAGCCGCAGGGTGGGTGCCAATGCAGCCGCCGGCCTGCCGCACCTTCTCAAAGGAAACGTCTGAACGGGCAGAGGCCGTGCGCGTGGTGATGAATTAGCTCCGCGGAGATGCAAATCACACGGCCCCTTGGCGCCCTTCCACAAAGTCAGTCCCAGCACATGAGCGTCACCGCGCGAGGGCCCCTCACCTCCCCCGCCCCCCACTCCCCCACTCCCCCGGACTTGGGCCAGGCAGAGACCTCGCTGCGGCAGTGTTATTGGAAACCTCTCCGAGTGGCTCTATAAATTGGATGAAATAAAAAAATCCGAGCAGAACGGCCTCCTGATGGACGCGGCTGGCCAGGAGCCGCACTCGGGCGAGCCCCGAGCAGCTCGCCTGGCGTTCCTGAAACCACCTCCATTAGATTATGTAGATCCGATCTCGGAAAGTACGGCCAAACCTAATCTGCCGGGACTCGGGAGAGTGTCTAAGCAAATGCTTAGATTTGCATTAGATCCTTGACTTTGAAACCCATTACTGCGCGCTCCTCGCTGACTTTGAGGGGCAACCTGGGCGGCGGGAGGGGGGAGAAAGGAGGGGGGAGGGGAGGCGGGAGGGGCCCTCTCCCACGCGTTTAGCCGAAAGCCTGCAGATGGGTTTTAAGGCCGTTTACATCTCTTCTGAAGGTCATCCCCCCTGCCATTAGAGGATTCGTCCCAGCAGAGCCAGCAAGGTGAGCCTGTGCCAAACTGACCTCTGGCAAAGGCTCTCTGCTCATGTTGGCGACTTTCAGAGCGTGTGTTTTTGTTTGGTTTTGTATGTGAACAAAATTTGTTGCATTTGCTTTTTTTTTTTTTTTTTTTTAACAACTTCCTCTTTCTGAAATGCTCTGTTTGCAATATCTGGAATATGTATATTTTTAAAAAGTGAAATCTAGAGTAAAAAAAGCAAGGAAAAGAATGCCTGGTGGATTCTTAATGATGCAGGGACCTCTCCCTTCCTTCCTCTTTTCCTCCCTCCCTCTCTCCCTCCCTATCTTTTTACTGAGGGGAGGTGCCAAGCGTTTTCCAGGGAAGGCCAGCTGGTGCCGGTTTTAGGTGTGAGGCCACCAGGTCTCGGTGGCCGGGACTCAGCCTGGCCTTGCTCCCCAGAAGGCAGCCCTGAACCGGATGTAAATGAGTGGGCGTGGCTATTTATTTGATGAACACTGAAATCTAAATTTCATGTCATTTTTAAGCGTCAAAAAAATCTTACTATTCTTTTGATCCTATGTTTACCAATGAGAAGGCTGTTCTTGGCTTTCGGCCCACATAGAGTAGGCTGTGGGCTGGGGGATTGACCCTGGGGCCACAGCTTCCCTCCTTGCTTCGTGCAGTAGCAGGAGACACTACCTTCTTAAAGGAATTGGGGTTCGGGTGGACTCTCAACACACCTGTCTCCGTAGGAAAATAGAGGAGGGTCTCCGCCAGGAAAGACTGCACATTAGTGGCTGTTCTGGCCCGGATGGGAGCTGACCACTCTGTCCCCGGGCACCGAGCCCCTGCTCCATGCTGGTCTGTCCTTGGGAAGCCCCAGGTGCTGCGCATGACCCGCCACAGGCAGCGAGGGGCCTGCAAAGTAGCTTCTGTCACTCTGCAGGCACCTCGTGGCCAATGTGGCAGGGATATGAGAGTCCTTTTTGTTGTTAATTTAACTGTCGAGTTCTGTATTCTGGCCACTGGAAGGGGAGGTAGACATGCCCCCGAGAAGGCCAGGCCTTGTCAGTGCTGGTCCCGGGCACAGACCCGGCCATCCCACTGCACCCTCAGAAGGTCACCCCTAAGGCCTTTGAACTCTGTCATGACAAATAACTGACCTGGCGATGTCATTCATTGAGGTGGGCATGTGTCAGCAACTTTCTTTAAAAAAAAAAGTGCTAGTCCTTCTACCAGTAATGATCACCACTCAAGAGAACTTACGCTTAGAACTAAACCCTAGAGTAACATCTAGAGTAAAACCTCATGAAGGGGCATTACATCAAACCCCGAAGACTTACAGCCATGGCTCTGCTCCATGCGGACTCCATGGACAGAAACGGGACTCCAATCTTGAAGAGCCTGGGAGCTGTTGCCATCCTTTGACTGTGATTAAATGTCTAGTTATCTCTCCTACCAGGGAACTGTATTTAGTTGGCAGTTATTTATAAGCTAGGCAGGGGTCCTCAAACTTTTTAAAGTGGGGGCCAGATCACGGTCCCTCAGAGAGCTGGAGGGCCGGACTATATGAACTACTAATTCCTACTGTAACACCTCGGCTGCACTCACTGCCCAAAAAACCTGGCGGGCCGGATCAGACTCCTCTGCGGGCCACATGTGGCCCGCGGGCTGTAGTTTGAAGACCCCTGAGCTAGAGGCTCAGTGCATGGAATTTGTGCACAGGTAGGGTTCCTAGGCCTGGCCAGGGATCAGGGCCCATTTGCAGGGCGATTGGTGGGGCAGTTGGGGGCCCCACTGGCACCCACTTTGGCCAGCCTGGGGCCTGTGGGCTTGGGGGCAGCTCCTGCATCGAGTGTCTGCCCCCGGGGTGGTCAGTGCATGTCATAGTGACCAGTCATTCCACCTGTCATTCTGCTGTTTGGTTGAATTATTATATGAGCTTTTATTATATAGAATTATTTAATGCAATAATATTTACACTATGAAGTTTGTGAAAACAACATGCATTTCCAGTAACAACCAAATATCGCAAGTTATCATATACCAATATATTAGTGCCTAGTAACATTTTTTTTGTGTGTGTGATAAGAAGGTATTTTCAAAAAAAATGTATTGATGAAATCAGGACCCCAAACGACCTTATTGAATCATCCCTTGTAGTGAGTTGTGGTGCTTTGGGAAAATGAAATGTCAGAACAAAGTCTTCCTGCCTCACTTTCCCCCATGGGGCTCCCAGTGAGCCTGACACAGAGCAGGTGGGAACACATAACTCACTCATTTAAGCTGTTGAGCAAGTGAATGAGTCCAGGATCCGAGTCCAGCTGAATGAGCTTTGGAGAATCCCATCGTGGTGGCCTGGGGGTTGACCAGCTGACCCTGGAGCTGACATGCAATACCGGATGTCCTAGGAAATCACAGGAACTTTCCTTTGGTCCAGCTTTTAAGCACATTCATAAACAGGGATAGTTTTTAATTCCTAAGTGGCAATAGCACCTCCTTCTCAGGCACGTCGGATTAATGAGATTAGAGACGTACTGGCTTGGTCTTTCCTTCAGAGCTGCCAGTCAATGTCATTAAGGAATATGTTAGACACTTACGTGAACCACACCTGCCCCCTTAAAACCTAGTGAGGCAGTGCACAGAGCAAAATCAGTTCTTCATGCTCGTGTTGTTGAACTATTTCTGTTTGCACGTTAACATCTCAGTAGTTACACGTTTGTGTCACCATTCGGTATTTAAAAAATAAATTAGATTGAAAAGATTTTTGTTTACATTAAAAAATTCCACAGTATACACAGTGGTTTTTATTTGCTCTATTTTTGAGCATTAATTGGTGTATGTGTGGAGGCATGTGAGTGATTGTATGTGAGTGTGTGAGGGGGTGTGTGTTAGTGTGTATGACTGTGTATGTGTATGACTGTGTGTGAATGAATGTGTGTGTTAGTGTGTGTGAGTGAGTGTGTGTATGACTGTGTGTGTGAATGCATGTGAGTGATTGCATGTGAGTGTGTGTTACTGTGTGTGAGTGTGTTTGTATGACTGTGTGTATGAATGTGTGAGTGAGTATATATGACTGAGTGTGTGAGTGTGTGTGACTGAGTGAGTGTGACTGTGTGTGTGAATGCATGTGAGTGATTGTATGTGAGTGTGTGTGAATGTTTGTGATTGAGTGTGTGTGAGTGTGAGTGTGGTGACTGTGTGCATATGTGAGAGTGTGTGAGTGTGTGTGAATGTGTGACTGAGTGAGCGTGTGTGTGTGTGTGTGTGTGTGTGTATGTGTGTGTGTGTGTGTATGCCGTTTCCTTTAAGGTCCAAGACTCTTTTATGTCTAACCTGTCTGTGAAGCAGAAACAACAGTATTTAAAATCCTATTAATGAAATAGCTGAGTGCTTTCAGACATTTCAGCAGCAGGCATAGCAATGGCCGCATATGTTCCATATTTTATCATTAATTTCTGGTGACTCATCAGCACCCGACGTCTCCGGCACCTCCCAGCAGCGTGTCTGCAGCGGACAGGGGTGGCTGCCCCAGGCTCCACCGGCCCCGGCTGCCTGACCCTCGCAGCTTGGAATGGGTGGACTCACGTCAGCGTGGGTCAGTGAGACCAGAGGGACAGGCCCGGGCCTTTTGGGACATAAATCTCCTGGATCTCAGGAAGGAGAACCGGAAGCTAGGCCTCTTTGTCCTCAGACACTGGAAATGTGCCACTGAGGGTGCAGGGCCTTATTTCTTAAAGGGTCCCACGTGAGATGGTCTTCCTCCTCCCTGGGTGTGTCTACAAAGCGTGGTGGTCAGAGGGGCAGGCAGTCATCCCGGCAAAGAGCAGAGAGCCCCGAGGGAGCAGGACTCAGGGCTGGATCCCAGCCCAGCCACGTCTGGCTGATGTGACCCCGGGAGAGTCACCGTCACCCTCATCTATTGGCACCTCCTTAGGCAAAGCATCCCTTCTTTCCCTGGACACAGTCCCCCGCCCCGACCATGTGTCTCCTTGTCTCTGTCCTGAGGGCCTCCCTGAAGTCCAAGGGGCCCCTCAGAGGCCCCCAGACAGAACCCGTTGGACACCTTAATCCCCATGGAGACAATCACAGGCACAGGCCTTAGCAACGGGAACCACTGAGTATTCATGCTCCTCTGGAACTGCATCTCTCGAAAAACAATGAAGATGACCCTCTTTGTGTGACCCCCAGTAGCTCCCACGGTCCATTTCCTCACCCCCACTGGGGTCTAGAGCCACCTTCCAGAAACGGGCTCCGGGAGCTCGCACACAAGTCACCTCCCTCTGCACAGTCACCTGTGCCATGGTGCCTGCTAAGTGTGGATGCTGCCTGCTGGCTGTTAGCCACCCCCCTCCACAGCCCCTCCCACATCGGGGTGGCGTCCCAAATGGGAAAAGGGGAGATCTCAAAGAGATGGCAGGGGAGGGCCCAGTTTATAAGAGACTGCTGGTGTTAAGATTGGCAGCTGCCAATCAATCCGGCCTCCTGGGGACCAGAGGACAGTGTTCCCATTCATTTCAAGGGCGTTGTAGCTCATTCGCATTGGCTCATGGGAGTTAGGCTTCGGCCACATCTCTTCTCCTCATTCTGTGGGGCCCATGTTTGGAGAGAAGTCGAGGGCTGCTGTGGGTGCGGATGCTGCTGGGCCCGGGGGCTGCGCGTGTCTAGGATATAGAACTGACCTCTATACCTGAAAGGCCGGGGACCCTTACCAATGAGAGCCCGAGTGCGAGTGCAGACCCCTCCCCCTGTGGGGAAGCCCACACCATCTTCGAGCCTCATTTTCTCATGTGGTGAAGGTGGGTCAGAAGGAAGAGCGAGGATTTCTGAATCATCACTACCCCCTCCCCCCCTCAGCGACAACCTCACCATTGTCCCCACTTTGCCCAGCACCAGGCTCAGAAGGCCATGTCCCCAATCCCCCCTGAAAGCCAGGTGGATGCTTCATTCCTGACCTGTCAACACGACTGGGGCTGGACAGGAATTTCACAAACACCACTTCCACGGCTGTCAGCGGAGGCCATGATTTCCACATCACTTACACCGGAGGGGGGGGCCAGGTTATCGGCTACCCTCCCTCTCTCTGGCCATTACCAGGGCGTCCACTGCCCCCTCTCCCCCACATGACAACAGTGATCCATTCCCCGTATGACCAGATCACTAGCAAACGCCATTCATAATCGTCCCCTCTATTGATCTGGTCAGTGGGTATTGGCAGCTTAAAAAGATTATGTTTTAATTGGGGAGCAGATAGATGGCGTTTTAAGGCTTTGAGTTTCGCTGCGTGCCGTGCGATGGATTATTTGCGAGGTGGCTCCACACCAGGGGACAAAGATTAATGTGTTGTCCTTTTCTCCGGCTGACCCCGGGTGCAGATGTAACTCAGGCTAAAGTGACTGAAAATCTTTCGCTATCGCAGGGCTGAAAAGGTTGACGGTGAATTCATTAGTGTTATCTTTGTTTAGGGTATAAAACCTCCACGTTCCGTGGCTTAGGTGGGACGCACATTTTTCTCCAGGCTAGGCAGGACTCAAGGGGTTAGAGAAAGTGTGTGTGTGTGTGTGTGTGTGTGTGTGTGTGTGTCCTCACTCCAGGCTGAGCTGGGGAGTAACCATTTATGGGGTATCCAGTAGGCCTCTCCCACATTGCTGTTGCCTTGTTCTTGCAGCGGGGGGTAGGGAGGATAATAAGAATAGCAGTTCGCTGGGCACAAGATGGATGGAGGATTAGGGAATGTCTCTGTTAAGGGTTTATAAAGTGGGAACTCTGAAATAAAAATGTAGCCTGGACAGCATGGCTCAGTGGTTGAGCATCGACCTATGAACTAGGAGATCATGGTTCTACTCCCGGTCAGGGCAAAGCCTGGGTTGGGGGCTCCGACCCCAGTGTGGGGCATGCAGGAGGCAGCTGATCAATGATTCCCCCTCATTATTGATGTTTCTATCTCTTTCTCCCTCCTTCTTCCTCTCTGAAACAAATAAAAAGTATTTTTTAAAAACTGTAACAGATAGTAGTTGTGACGTATGTACTAAAGGCATGGCCTGAGTGGGTGTACCTGTTATTTTGCATAATTTTTGTGGCAAGTGGCACTACTCAGGGGTCACATCATCTTTGTGCTGGAGGTGAAAATGAAGAGCAAGAGACTAAGGCTCGGATGGTGGTGGTAGTGTATTTGATGACCTTCAAGTACAGCCATCATGATCTGTGTTGGTGTTGGCCTTGGCTTTGGTGTCGCCATCCTTATCATCACCACTGACTTAGCTCTTGGGGTTTCCATGACAAAGTACCACCAACGAGGGGGCTTAAGCAGCGGAAACTTAATGACTGGCAGGTCTGGAGGCTGGAAATCTGAAGTCAAGGTGTCATCAGGGCTGGTCCCTTCTGAGGCTGAGGGACAGTCTGTGCCCTGCCCCTCCCTGAGCTGCTGGGGTTCGTTGAGGTTCCTTGAGTATGTACCACCTTGTTACCTGCCTCTGTCTTCACACAACGGTCTCCCTCTGGCTCTGTGTCCAATTTCCCCCTTTATTACGGTCCGTCCTGATGGTTTCATCTTACCTGATCATCTGCAAGAACCTTATTTCCAAATAAGGTCACATTCTGGGGTGCCAGGGGTTAGGACCCAATACATGTTTTTTGTTTGTTTGTTTGTTTTGTTTTTTTGAGGGAGGGACACAATTTAACCAGTTATCATCATCGCTATTCAGTTGCTAAGTACATCTGGTGAGTCATTGCATCTGTCTTAGTCCCCTCGGGCTGCTATAACAAAAAGCCCCTGGCTGGGAGGCTTAAACAACAGACATTTACTTCTCATGGTCCTGGAGGCTGGGAAGTTCAAGATCAGGGTGCTGGCTGATTCTGTGCACAGCGAGGGCCTCTTCCTGGCTCGCAGGTGCCTGTCTTATCCCTGTGTCCTAGCCTGGTGGACGCTCTCCTCTTCTTCTTAAAAGGACATTAATCCCATCATGGGGGCTCACCTCACAATGTCATCTAACCCTAATTACCCCTGAAAAGCCCCCTTCTAACTATCACATCACAGGAGGACAGACATCAGTTCCTAACGACCTCCTCCAAAGATTTCCCTCCTCCTTCCTGGAGGACCAGTCACCCCAGTGTGACAAGATCAGCCATTTGCCTTCGAGTGTCCAGAAAGCCAGGTAACAGTTCACCTTAGTTGATCAATTTTCAACCAATAAACCCGACACAAAGCCACAGTAAGGAACCACCCCTCTTGTGCTGGCTGGCATCTGGCCTTCCCCAACTTTTGTGAGCACCCCTGAAGCATAGAACCATTGTCCTCAAAATCATGTTGAGAGGGGGAATGGCCAGTGGATGCTCTAACACTCTCAGAGAGCCAGCACCACGTGTGAGAATCTGTGAGTGGCCTCTGCTTGTAATGCCGATCCCCCATTTGCAGCCATTGGTGTTCTTCCCCCAAGGAGTCTTGCAAGACAAAGGCACTGCCTGGTCCAGCTCCCCCAGCTCCCCACGTGTTCTTGGCATCTGTTGATGAGCAAGAATGGGGGAATTCCCTCTGAAACTTCTCTCAGTCAGTCCAGGTGCCCCCGTCCTCACACAGCCTCTGATTGCTCCAACTTCCTGCTTATCAGGGAAGCTCGCTGAGCTCAAGGCTGTCCTGAGGCATGCAGGCCCGCTCCCTCGCGGCACCAGAAGAAGCTGACCTCACTTATGTATTGTGAATGGTCACCATCTTGTTTCACTGTCCCACCTTTCTCCGCTGTACCCCCAGGGTCCTCCAAGGCCCCTTTGCTCCTTGGTTCAATCCCTTTACAGTGCCGTTCTATTCATATTCGTATGAATTCTAAAGAACTGGGTTTTTGCATCTTCTGAAGTTCTCAGTTGTAACGACTGCGCCTGGGCCACCATTAGGCTTCTGTGGTGGGTAAGACCTTCATAAAAATCAACCAAGAAGAGAAGGGTGATGAAAGCCATTTTCCATAATGCAAGCCTTGTGCTTCAAGAAACAGCTCAGCGTAACAAGTTATTTATTCATGATTATCTGTAGTCATGGTTTGCTTCTACCCTCTCTGAGTTTATATGACATTTATATAATGTGCATAATGTAATTATATATTTACATGCTTTCCCCTTGTTTGTATTCATATATTTATTGTGAGCACTGCAATATGCATCCGATTAATTTAAAAATAACATTCATGGAAATCCTTTTGCAGCAGGAGGCTGTTAGAGTGTCAGTGTTGGATTATTTCTACCTTTTTTGCCAATTTCTGAAGGACTGATAAACTTTGTCCATTTGGAAACGTCTGTTAGGGCCAAAAAGCTGCTTGGAGATTCTGGTGCAGACTTTTCATTCCATAGACAGGGACAGTGAGGCCGGAAGACAGCCGATTTGCTTATGGGTGCTGGGAATCAGGTGGAGTCTCCAGCTCAACCTAGATACACAAATGTGCACCCCACCTCCGACTTTCATGGCCAACCTCTGGGTGCCTCATATATGGGGAATCATACCATATTAGTCTTGTGTCTCTTTGAGTCTCTGTCTAGATATTTCATCCTCCTCATGTTTCAGCATTAACTTTGTGTTCTAGAATTATTTCTAATCTAGTTAATCCATCGATGCACAGCCCACTTATATCACCACCATCATAACTACCATTATTACTACCATCACCACCACCACCATCACCACGACTATCATCATCACCATCACAACTGTCATCACCACCATCACCACCACCATCATCATCATTACCATCACCATCACCATCACCACCACCATCATCATCACCATCACCATTAACATGATCACCACAATCATTACCACAATCATCACCACCATCACCAGCATCATCACCATCATCATCATCATCAACACCACCACCATCACCACTATCATCACCACTACCATCACCATTATCATCACCATCATATCATCACCATCACCACCACCACCACCACCACCACCACCATCCTAATCACCACCACCATCACCCTCAACATGATCACCACAATCATCACCACAATCATCACCACCATCACCACCACCATCACTACTACCATCACCACTACCATCACCATTATCATCACCATCATCACCACCACCATCACCGTCATCACCATCAAATCACCACCACCACCAACATCATCACCATCACCATGACTATCACCACCACCACCACCATCATCATCACCACCACTATCACCATCACCATCACCACAACCACCACCACCCCACCATCACCATCATCACTATCACACCACCACCATCACCATCATCCTAAGGAACCTATTAAGAGGCTATTGGCAGTGACTGAGCTCTGCATCCTTCTGTATCAGAAACCTTAGACAGCCCTGACTCTACTTTGTCCATCTCATTCAAATCTATTTGCATTTTTGCTCCTTTCCCCTGCTAGGTATTCCTTTGGCATTTTTATTTTGTTGTTTAGAATTTTAGAAAACAATGAGAAAAACAGTAAATAAGTTTTAAAATCATAAAATGACTATAATACCAGTCCCCACCATGCAGTGGCTCTCACGCTGGTGCCTTCCTCCCCCTTGCACGTGTGTTTTCATGGTTGATGCCATTCTGCTATTTGCATGGAACACATTGCATTTTTCCTGTTTCTAAAAATCCTGCACTGTTTGTTTTTAGTGTGCTAAAATACACATAATGTAAGTTTACCACCTTATCATCTTTAAGTGCACAGTTCAGTGATACTACTACCTTCACACTGTTGCACAACCATCACCACCATCCATCTCCAGAACCTCACCATCCTGCAAAACCAAAATTCTGTCCCCCTGAAACCTAACTCCCCCAGCCCTTGGGGACCCCCATCCTACTTTTCATTTCTGTGTGTTGGACTGCTCTAGGTACCACGTATGAGTGGAATCATTCACTATTTGTCCTTCTGTGACTGGCTTATTTCACTCAGCACAACATCATTAAGCTTCATCCACGTTGTACCACGTGACAGTGACAGGATTCCCTTCCTTTCAAGGCTGAACTACATCCCATTGTATGGAGAGACCACCCGTTATCTACACATCTGTTGACAGACCACCATTATTTTTAATGATTACCTATATTACATCATGGAGTTAAAATGTACTGAGGCTGTTTCATTCACTCCCCCCCTCCCCCCCACACACACATACACACTTAGAACTGCATATCTGCCTAGTTTCCATCCCCTCTGATGGAGTTGATCCCTCTAAAATTGGAATCAAAGATCTTTCTGTCAAAAACTTAAACAATCATGTTCGTGACCATCAGCTCTGCCAGCCCCGATCGGGGGCCTTCCATAGGAATTCTGAGTCTTAGGCCTTATTCATGAAACCAGCAAACACCACAATAATTAAACGCCTTCTGTGTGCTGTGTTCTGTGCAGGTTTAACCCCCTCAATTTATAGGTCCAGAAAATCTTGGGGGCTGAATGACCTGGTCACCCTGGATGGGGCCTCCCTCCTCACAAGGGGACTTACAAGCTGTGTACACCCCTGGGGGACGCTGACAGGCTGAGCTGCAGCTAAGGCACCTGAGGTTCAGAGAGGGGATGGACGGGGCTTTTGGCCGAGGCCACTCTGTGCTGTGCAGAGACGCCAGTGGAGTGCGGACTGCTAGGGGCCAACATGGGGTGGGCCACGTCAGCACATTCTATGGTGACAGAGGACCTGCACCTCCTCTTTTTTTTTTTTTTTAATGAATATTCTTTCAAAAATATTTTTATTGATTTTAGGGAGGAAGGGAGAGATTGATAGAAATATCAATGATGAGAGAGAATCATTGATCGGCTGCCTTCTGCATGTTCACTGCACACTGGGGCTATAGCCTGCAACCCGGGCATGTGCCCTGACTAGGAATGGAACCGTGACCTCCTGGTTCATAGGTCGAAGCTCAACCCCTGAGCCACGCCAGCTGGGCAGATTCTTCTCTTTATGGTCCTGGGGCCTGGGCCCTGGAGAAGATGCTGCTCAGAGCAACGGCCAGCAAACGGGGCTCCTGTGTCAGCATGGTCCTCAGGGAGCCGTGCCAAACTGCTCCTTCTCATCGCTAGTCACACCGCCAGCCCTCATCTGCACATGCACACCACCAGTCCTCACCTGCACACGCCACACACACACACACACACACACACACACACACACACCGCCAACCCTCACCTGCACATGCACACCACCAGTCCTCACCTGCACACGCCACACACACACACACACCGCCAACCCTCACCTGCACATGTACACGCTCACCGCCAGCCCTCACCTGCACACGTACACACATGCACACTGCCAGCCCTCACCTGCACACGCACACGCACACCGCCAACCCTCGGCTTCCACGGCTTGTTGGGTCTATCATCTGTGTAATTAATAGTGTTTTTCCGAAGCCGCCTGAGCTGTGTCATTTCCATTATCGGAAACGCATTGCCATTAATGAATAATTCGCATTTCTGATCCCCGGTATCGCGCGAGCTGATCCGTCTCCGTGCCTGCGCCTGATAGCATCGTTTTCTGCCCACGATCAAATTTAATTTGGACTCTGATGATATTATGCTGTTGCGACTGAAGTGTCAATTTTTGTCAGGCAATTAGGAGCTATAACCTGTGAAGTTAAGTTTGATAGGCATTGTAATTGGATTGTTACAGTAATAGCCTGGAACGTTCGGGCCGCCCGCCTCTTTGATGCTCTCTGCGCGCTCGCCCCGAGAACAAAGCCGCCGCTGGTTACACAACCGGGCAAGTTTGCGATGAGCTGGCGAGGAGACGCTTTCGCAGTGGAGTGGGCTTCGTCTGACGCAGAGTGTGGGACATTGAAAGTTTGTGCGATTCCGAAAAACACACCCACAGAACAAAGAGAAAGCATTGCAGAGAGCACCGCGCCCGGAAAGTTAACGGGTGTCTGAAGTCAGCCTCAAGATTCCTGAGAAGCTGAAAACAAAGAACCTTCCAGAGCTTAGAATCACCTCTCCCTCCCTGCCTGCCTCCCTCCCTCCCTTTCTGTTGGTTACTCTCACCTCTCTCTCTTCCTTCTTCTTCCTTCCTTCCTTCCTTCCTTCCTTCCTTCCTTCCTTCCTTCCTTCCTTCCTTCCTTCCTTCCTTCCTTCCTTCCTTCCTTCCTTCCTTCCTTTTTTCTCTTTCTTTCTTTTTCTCTTTCTTTCTTTCAAAAAATATTTTATTGAGTTTTTACAGAGAGGAAGAGAGAGGGATAGAGAGTTAGAAACATCGATCAGCTGCCTCTTGCACACCTTCTACTGGGGATGTGCCCACAACCAAGGTACATACCCTTGACTGGAATCGAACCCGGGACCCTTCAGTCCACAGGCCGACGGTCTATCCACTGGGCCAAACCGGTTTCTGCTCCTCCCCTCCTTTCGGCCTCCATCTCTCTTTCTTTCCTCTCCATCATTTCCACAATCTTTCGCTCAGGCCCCTGCCTGAACACGTTGCGTGCAGTGCATATTGCCGTGAAAAAGACAAGCCCGGTGTGTGCCGGAGCAGCTCAGGGTGCGATGGAGCCGGACCAGGGCGGAATGACGCGCAGGCCCTCACCCAGAGCGCGCAGGTGCTGGAGAGCTGGGCCTTCAGCAGGACGGGGGCTTTGCTGCAAGGGGGGAAGGGAGGAGCCAGTCCAGCCAGTGGGGCCCCCACTAGCATGGCCTGGGTGCCTGGAAGGTTCGGCCCCATGAGAGAGAGGGGCCCTGGCACCTGGCTGGAAGGGTGGGCTCGGACAACATAGGAGAGGCATGGGGATGGCAGCCTGGAGCCCTGGGTGCTTGAAGGCGGGAGTGCGACCCTCTGTTCTGGAGGGGCCTGGCGGACTTCCAGAGCGCCTTGGTGGGCTGGTGCCCCGGCTCCCTGCACCGCATTTCCCTTGCTGGTCTGACCACCGGCCAGAAATGCAAACCCTGCAGAGTAAGCACCTGCTTCCAGCTCTCAGAGGGCCCCTTACTCTCAGGGAGCCATGCGGAGAGCGAGTGGCCAGACCCTCCCTCTTCCTCCCCATCCTCCCTCCCCTCCTCCTCTTCCTCCTTCTTTTCCTCCTCCACCTCATCTCTTCTTCTCCTCCTCCTTCTCCTCCTCCTCCTCCTCCTCTTCCTCTGTCCTCTTCCTCCTCCTTCTCTTCTTTCTCTTCTTCTTCCTCCTCCTCCTACTTCTCTTTCTTCTGCTTCTCTTTCCTCCTCCTCCTGCTTCTCTCTCCTCCTCCTGCTTTTCTCCTCTTCCTCCTCCTGCTTCTCTCCTTCTCCTCCTGCTTTTCTCCTCCTCCTCCTCTTCCTCCTCCTCCTGCTTTTCTCCTCCTCCTCCTGCTTTTCTCCTCCTCCTCCTGCTTTCTCCTCCTCCTCCTCCTCCTTCTCCTCCTCCTGCTTCTCTCTCCTCCTCCTGCTTTTCTCCTCCTCCTCTTCCTGCTTCTCTCCTCCTCCTCCTGCTTTTCTCCTCCTCCTCCTCCTCCTCCTCCTCCTCCTCCTCCTCTTCCTCCTCCTCCTGCTTTTCTCCTCCTCCTCCTGCTTTTCTCCTCCTCCTTCTGCTTTTTTTCTCCTCCTGCTTCTCTCTCCTCCTCCTGCTTTTCTCCTCCTCCTCCTCCTCCTCCTCCTCCTCCTCCTCCTGCTTCTCTCCTCCTCCTTCTCCTCCTCCTCCTCCTCCTCCTCCTGCTTTTCTCCTCCTCCTCCTGCTTCTCTCCTCCTCCTCCTGCTTTTCTCCTCCTCCTGCTTCTCTCTCCTCCTCCTCCTGCTTCTCTCTCCTCCTCCTCCTGCTTTTCTCCTCCTCCTGCTTCTCTCTCCTCCTCCTCCTGCTTCTCCCCTCCTCCTGCTTTGTTCCTACTCCTCTTCCTCCTCTTCCTCCTCCTCTTCCTCCTCTTCCTCCTCCTCTTTCTCCTCCTCCTCCTCTTCCTCCTCCTTCTCTTCCTCCTCCTCTCTCCTCCCCTCCCCTCCCTTCCTCCAGCAAATGTTCATGGAGCCCCCGTCCCCTCTTTGCAAGCACCACTATAGCCACTGTACCCATAGCAATACACACACAGAGCAGAGCCCTGCCCTCATGGCCGCCCTGTGCCAGACAGAGAAGACCAGCAACCAAGAGAGTAAAGGCAGGGCGGGAGAGAATGATGGGGGCGGAGGGCGGGGGGAGCACTGAGGACCGGGTCCGGTTGGTCAGTCTTACAGGCCGCTCTGGGGAGCTCACTCTGAGGTGGGAGTGGAGGCTGGCAGCAGGAGGGAGGGGGTGGGTGAGAGGAGTCTGTGGTAAAGGTGGAGAAAGGCGCTGCCCAGGGGACCGGGGGTGGTGGCAAGAGACCATACGTAGTGTTGACTATGCCCATGTCCTGCTATTGCCCCTGGTCTGGGGGTGGCAACTTGCCCGCTGGCTGCTGGGGGGAGGGGGGACTCTGCCACCTTGGGCACACCTGTCCCATGGCTCCTGCGATGCCATGACCAGGACAGGACACATTTTAGAAAACGACCTGTAAAGGGGGAAACGCGCATCCAGTGCCTTTGACCGAGGCCGTGGTGTGGATAGTCATCTTTATTATTCCATCTGCTTGATCTCCGGCGACAATGATCCAGGCCAGCCGGTTGATGCCTCATTAGGAGTACCTATTATGTGCCAGGACGTACTACGTGCACCTACTATTTGCCAGGACCCTCCTACACATTGTCCCGTCTAGCCTAATGACACAATGAGCATCTTGATCCCCATTTCCCCAAAGCGATGACTCCTTTACCCAGAACATACCTGGACACCTCCCTGGCTGTGTGAGACCGGAGCGGGATGTCTCCGGGCCGAGCAGCCAGGGACAGGGAGCCGGGCCATGATCATTGGCTGCACTCTGGGTCACTCAGCGCCCGCACGGACAGCCCGAGAGCAGCTAATTGGTAACCGATCACATTACCTCGTTAGGAAGATAGATGGCTCCGAGGACAGCGGGGAAGGCATTGCCAGCAGGAAAGGATGTAGTTACAGGCTGGTGAGAGTCACTCGCAAGCCGCCCCGTGAGCTTGTAAACTTGTATTTTGGTTTCCGGACTACTTACCTAAGGCTCCGGTTATTGGGTGGGTATTGACATCTAATATGGGGGGAAAGCACCCCATCAAGAGGGGTGTGAGGTTGAGAAGGGCTGGGTGGAGGGACGCTTTCTCCCTGTCACCCCACCCTGCCTTTTCAGGCCTTCAAGCTCAGCGCCTTTGATCCGTGTAAACACCCACGATTCACTCATCCGCCGGTGGCACAGAAGCTGCGCCCTTGGGTTGGAGGACACTTCCTGGAACCAGGATTGGCTGACTTCTGCACGCCCACCCTGGGGATGGAGCCTGCAACCGGGGCATGTGTCCTGACTGGGAATCAAACCCTGATCTCCTGGTTCAGAGGTTATTGCTCAACCACTGAGGCCTGCTGGCTGGGCTGGAACCAGAATTTTCTTGCTGGAAGAGGCAGAGGCAGGTGTTTCAGTGTCGACCCTGTTTTTGTTGGTGAAGAAAAATCAGCCCGGAGAGGTGAGGGCCACGCACATCACATACGGGCCGGGGTCGAGCACCACCCGGGCTCAGCCGTCCCACCTGTCCTGCGGGACTTCCATGTGAGAAACCCAGGAGCTGCCCACGGCCACGGTCACGGCTGGGCACCGACGTGGGCCCGCTCTGCCCTAGACCCGCCCTGAGCACGGGAAGTCCTCACTGGCTTTGGTGACGCTGTGGTCACATGATGCGTCTCTGAAGCCTCTTTGTCCTCCTGTGGCTGAGCCCCCCTTACCAGAGCAGAGAAGACAGGCTGGCTTTCACCGCCATTAGCAACTGTGGCCGAGGGGGAAATGCAGGGAGAAAACTGGGGGCTCAGGAGGCTCCTGGGAGGGGACCGCACCCCTCTCTCCTGCACTTCACTCTACATGTCTGCCGAGGGTCTTGTCCCAGCCTTACAAAGGGTTCAGTGTTCTGGGGAAAGGGGCTGCACATAGATGATTAAAGAGTCTGTGGATGAAATATAGTTTTGAAAGGCATTGTGGGTCAGAGGAGCTTCAGCTGAAGGAGCTAGAAGACTCTCCTCCTTGACCAAGGACCCACCCATGCTTTCATTAAACACAATTTGTCCCAAGGCAAGGTGGAGATATACACTTCAAAGGGTAAGGTATCACAGGGTAGAATACAGAGACTGTCAGTTCGGGGAATAGCCTACAGCCGTTCAGGTGTTCGGCCAACAGGAGGCAACAACATGCCCTGAGCTGGCTGGCAGTTAACAATCCTATTCAGGTTTGGGGGAAGTGCCGTTTAGCCATTTCCAACAGGTGAACTACATGTGTGGCTCAACCCTGTTGAGCTCCCCAAGCTTCACCAACCCTTTGGTAAAACTCCTGTCATTATTACAAGCTGGACTTGGTTCTCGGCACATGTCACGTGTGGACCTTTCATGCCAGGCTCCTATGAGCCATAGGATGCTTTCCCTGCATTTCCCGGGAAGCTCCGAACTCGAGAAGTTTCATTCAGAGTTCAGAACGAGGAGGAAGTCTGCCTGTCCTTGGGTGCCGGCATCTAAGTTATACTGAGTTTCCCTCTTTCCTTTGGCCACTGGGAAGCTCAGAGCCTGTCTCCAAGCCCACTCAGAGAAACTATGCTGACCCTGGCTTGTTAAAAATCACATTTTTAAAAAATTTCTATTCCAATGTGATTAATATAATTTCATGTTGGCTGTTTAAGAGGCCTCGTTTAAAAAAAAAAAACCTCACACGGAAAGATACAAGTATAAATACCTCTAACGAGTACACTTTAAAAATAACCTCGTGGAGGAATAACGCTGGCTATTTCAGGATTCGTGATTTGGGTTACAGATCATAGGAGCTTCTGGGGTTTCCTGATTACCAGCAGCGGGGAGACTGAGTCCACATCTGAAACGGTTTCACGCCCATCTCTGCCCCAACTGGCCGGGCCCCGGTGCTCCACCCTGGAGACTGTTTGAATGGACCTGCCCACCCTCTACAGCTTTTCAGTTGTTTCTTCAATTCTTATAAGAGGCAGGTAGGAAAGGAAAGGAAGTAAGATAAGAACCTCAAATGCCGATTGTTACCATCTCTTATTAAGTTTGGTAGAATAAGTAGTGTTTTTTTTGGTATGTGTCTTTTATTTTTATTTACAATTTTATACAAGGTTCTTTTCAGTCTGACCCCAAATTAACTTTTTAGTCTGTCTTCTTCCATCCCCCCGGCCCACATCAGTCCTAGACCACTTTTCTCTGATCTTCCACTCCTTGTCCAGTCCAATTGCTATCCACCCTTCAAAACCCCAGCCAAAGGACTTCTCTTTCTGAAAAAGCTTTATAGTAGTTTGTACCCCCTCTTCGTGCACCTACAGATGCAGTGTTTACACGTTCTTCTGCTGGAGCCGTTGGCCCGTTGTACTGTGGCGGGGGCAGTTTTCCCTGGAAGGAGTGGACAGGAGCCTGGCTTCCCGGACTCGAATTCCAGAGCTGCCTTCAGGCAAGGCCCTTCGCGGCTCTGAGTCCACGTCTCCTCATCTGAGACGTGTGACAGCCACAGCAAACCCACACCAGGAGAGGGCACCGTGACTAAAGCCGATGCCAGGCCTGCTCCTGGCACACGACGAGGTCTGGGTCAGGGCACGCTCTGTGTTTTCTCTCCGCTCTCTCCCTGGACCCCAGGATGGCTGCCCATTGTACGTACCCAGGTTCCCGTGCCCGGTCCAGAGGACGCCGCGGGGAGTGTAGTAAATGGTTGTGGGATGCATAACGGAGAGTTTGACTGTGTGGAGTGCGGTTTCTTCTTCCAGGGAATTGTGTTCCTTTTAGGAAAAGGCTCTCACCCTCCCCTTTCAATAGCGGGACACCCCTCGTGTTCCACGCCAGGCCCAGGAGAGGCGGCCCTGGAGCGGGCGGACGGAGCTGTGGGCCGTGGGTGGAAACCTCCCCCCATTCAGCGTCCCCCTCCCTGCCTTGGGCACCGAACCATGGCGGTGCAGGCCTCCCGCCAGATCTAACTGACCCGTCGGTTCCAGGGACAATGACCTTCAAGCTGGCAAGGGCACAGACCACAAGGGGCAAAGCAGTGGATAGAGGGGGACGTGAAAATTATGGGGGAGGGGTCAGCAGCAAGAGACACTGATGGGCTCCCACCACCCACCCCTCCCCGGTGACCCTGGCTGAGTGCCACTGAACCCGGCCCCTCAGGAGCCAAGCACATGAGGAGCTAGCCCCACCCAGCACGTCCTGAACTGGTGGCAGGGTTTTAAGTTGCTTAAAAGGATCAGGACACGACGTCTCACTAGCCTCTGCACTGACGGTGTTTGGAGGTGTCTAACTGTCTGTTTTCCTGCTGGAAGCCATCTCTTTGAGGTGGGGGCGGCCCCTCAGGGGGGATGGCAAAGTGAAATGGAATCCGTCAAAGTATCATCCACGCGGGACGTGTTGAGACGCAGAAACCATAAATAAACGGGAAGCAACGTCATCATGAGCACCGGCCCCGGCTCTGAGGCCGCTCATTGCTATGGAGATGGGAGAGCAGAGACTCACACAGATCCGACTCCGTCCCTGGAACCCGCGCTCATAGGCTGAGGTGCTGCCACTCGGAGCTGCAGCCGCGCAGAGGTTTTCAGGGAAGAAGCTGAGTAATCCAAATTCTGTCTGTTTTTATTTTTTTAAAAAAACGTATTTCAAGCCAAAACCGGTTTGGCTCAGTGGATAGAGCGTCAGCCTGCCGACTGAAAGGTCTCGGGTTTGATTCCGGTCAAGGGAATGTACCTTGGTTGCAGGCATACCCCCAGTGGGAGGTGTGCAGGAGGCAGCTGATCGATGTTTCTCTCTCATCGATGTGTCTAGCTCTCTACCCCTCTCCCTTCCTCTCTGTAAAAATATATTAAAAAATGTATTTCAAGTTCCTTGATTTTGGAAGTCAGAGCCACACCCTCTAACCAGATGAGCGGGGCCATCCACATCGAGAACCCACTTCCTTTCCAAATTCCTGTGGCCCTGTCTGCCCTCAGGCTCACGGGGCCTGGTCCACAGCTCCTTTTAGGCGCCCCGTTCCCTGGCCACCAGACCTCTGCTTCCACCGGACCCCTGCCAGGGAGTGGCCGCCCAGAGCCTGGACTTGGACCGCCTGGGTTCAATTCCCGGCTCTGACATTTACCAAGAGTTGGTTTCTTTGTTTGCAAAATGGGAATAATAATAAAACCCACCCTTAGGTACCATTGCCTTCTCTGCGCTAGAGGCTCCTGAGTGAATCACTATTTTATCATTATTTTTATTGATTTCAGAGGGGAAGGGAGAGGGAGAGAGCAATCGAAACATCAATGATGAGAGATAATATTGATCTTCTGTCTCCTGCACGCCCCCCCACTGGGGATGGAGCCCATAGCCCCGGCATGTGCCCTGACCAGGAATTGAACCCTGGCCTCCTGGTTCATAGGTCCATGCTCAACCCCTGAGCCATGCCGGCTGGGCTCAATTTCTGTTGTCATCGCACAGTCGGCCGTCTCATCTCCCATGGCCGTGGGTGTCCGTGGGCTCTCTCCCCACTGGAGCTCAGGTGCCTCGTGGAAGGAAAGGAGGACTTCACTCACGTTTCCCAGGAGTGGATGCGCAATAAGTGTGCTTACTGAATGCATAGACGTTTGCTAACAGCCGCATGTTTGCACCTGAGCTGAGTGGGTGGCTCTCTCTGCCTCATGACGTCTGACTCTAATCCCTCTACGCCTGGGGCAGGCCTGCGAACAGGAAGAACCCCTCCAACCCCCCCATGCCCGCATGTGCCTGGCTCTGGGCCCCGGGATTCCCACGGAGCTCTCCCAGGTAAGCCCTGCGTCCTCCTCCACAAACACAGGCCCGCTGGCTGGAGTGCTGGGCCACACCGGCTCCCACAGGCATTTCCTGACAGTTCCAGGTGGACCTTTCTCTCCGGAAGCAGCTTCCTGCAGACAGTGATGTGGGCACCGGCTTCCTGCCCCCTGGGACTCCGCCACCGCCTCCCACTCCTCCTGCAGTGGGCGGAAAGGAAAGGGCTTGCACTGGCCGTGAGCGGCCACTGAGAAATGATCACATGACCACACCTAGGAACAGGACGGGGCTGGGCTGGGCTGGGCTGCTTGGGGCCGCTGCTATGCTGGTACAATCAAAGACTCACTCTGGCCCAGCCAGCTTGACACAGTGGTTGACACTGACCGAAGAACCAGGAGGTCACTGTTTCATTCCCGGTCAGGGCACATGCCCAGATTGCAGGCTCGATCCCCAGTGAGGGGCATGCAGGAGGCAACTGATCAATGCTTCTCTCTCATCATGGATGTTTCTATTTCTCTCTCCCTCTCCCTTCCCTTCCTCTCTGGAATCAATAATACATATATATTTATATTTATACATATATACATATTTAAAGAACAGATTCTGTAGTCTCTTCTCAAATTCAGGTTCGGTGAGTGACATGGTGGTGGTAACTTGACAGGAGCCACAGTGACAGTATTCACACCACGTGATTGGCAAATGCTTCGATTTGTTTTCAGCGGGTGAGAGAGAGAACCAGCCCACTGCTGGCCCCTTTTGGGGACAGTGGCCCACGATGGAAGGACAGCATGAGTTTGGGAGGGCAGCTGGATATCTTTGCTAGGTATAATAGCAACCCCATTTTAAGGATGAGGAAGAGGGGGTTTGGCGTGCTAGCCAACTTTCCCCGGGTTTCACAGCGAGTGAGAACAGTCAAGAAGCTCTCCCACCTGCCATCTGGCCTCCCCAACCCGGAACATTCCCTCGCAGGATTATTAGCAGTTCTATTTTTAATGCGCACACATGTTCACCCTCCCCGAACACTTCCAGAAAGACGGGGGAAAGGGAACGGCTCCTTTTTCTGCCACTGGGTTTAATTAGAACCGAAGCTGTTTTATTTCCTCTTTTGTCATTATTAAGAATAAATTTTTCTTCCTTTGTCCTCGAACTGGGATAGGAAACATTATTGAACAGAATCCTGCAGCCATGAGCATTGTTCTGTAACCACTAAGGCCCAAAAGCATTTTTCCCCCTTCTTCCAGAAAATGCGGTGGCTATTTTTTTTTACTGAGCCTTTCCTCAATAAACCCCCTTGCTAAATTGGCCACTTTATTCATGACGATTTCTTCAAATAGATCATTCTTGTGGCACAATATGAATAATGAGGAGGAATATTTTCAAACCCATCCGGGGCTCTGAATAAAACGCATGGGTGGAGCGGACAGGGACGTGGTTAGTCCTTGCCACCTTAGAGATGCACAGGAAATGCTCAGGCCCCTGTCCGGGGACCCTCAGCCCTGGAGCACTCTCCCCTCTTGGGCCTGGTCCCAGCCCCCGGAGCTGAGTGGAGCATGCCCAGTGAGCCTTGCCGACTTCTCAGCAGCCATCAGCATTGGAACCGGCGAGGCCACCGCTGGCTGTGGGACTTTGGGAAAGCTGGCTCATCTTGACAGTGAGGATGACCATGTCTGTTAGGGGAACACCGCCTCTAAGTACTTGTCAGTGCCTCAAACACCACTGGCGGTGTTTGAGGCACTGACACGATCCCCATCATTACCATGCCATCATTACCACGAAGCTCGTCCACCTGTGGGTGCCCCGAGGCAAGCTCAGGGTGTGCTTGGGTCCCCCTAAGCATCACCCTACACAGGCAAGCTGTTGTCATGGTTGATGATGTTGTCAATGACCAACATTAAAAATATCTGAGCCCTTTGCAAAAAAGCCTACTGATTTCTCTTGGGGGAAAATCTGTTTTTCTGTATTTTCACCTCGAATGACCTCTACACCTGACCTGCCTCTCACCTCGAATGACCTCTACACCTGACCTGCCTCTCACCTCGAATGACCTTTACACCTGACCTGCCTCTCACCTCGAATGACCTCTACACCTGACCTGCTTCGCTGTGTGGGCTCGAGTAGATGCACGAGGTGTGGCTCTCTGGGGCAACGGAAAGAGGGGACTTGGCCTGGGCAGACGAGGCCGAGGCTGAGGCGGGGAGGGGAGCCGGGGCCGCAGTCTCAGAGCTGCATTATTGTTACCAGTGCTGTCTTTGTTGGTGGTGCCAGCCACAGTTATTGCCATCCAGGAAGAATCTTCATGAGAAATGAATGCTGTCCAGCCTCCCCGTTTCAAGACAAGGGTCCCACTGGATGCCCTTCCCCAGCACCAGCCTGCCTGACCTGGCACCAGGGACAGTGGGTGGTCCTGAGAGAGGGAATCATGGTTTGGAAATTCACTGCCATTTTACATTTCCATATCATTCCCGCTGACTGTGCCTGAGCACCACACTAATTTCTTTGTTTAATTGCAAAGGCTCTTCCTAGCCTTTACCTGGGGTTATGTGATGTGATTCACTTCTCCACTTCCTCCTTTTGTTCCCGCTCCATTCCCTGTGCCCAGAGGGTGTCTGGAGCAAGCTGAAACCCAGGCCAGGAGCATTCGGTCAGACGAAGAGCTCTGCCTGGGGCAGGGAAGCTCACTTCATTGCCGCCAGAATCATGGATAGTTAGGATGGGGTGGGTGTAACCCCTGTTCTCTCCCTCCTTGTTGCACCCAGGCCCAGTCTGCCCAATGGGGAGGGCTCCTAGGGTCCTGCGGAGGTCGGGGTGCCTGTTCCCAGTAGGAGGGGGGCAGGAGGAAGGATGCGTGGGGAGACCAGGGTGCTGGGTTCAGCTTTGCTTTGCTCCAGGGCCAGTCATCCCCTCTTCCCCCCGCCCCCCCCGCGCCCCACACCAAATACTTTTTATTATGTTTATACTGGAGGCCTGGTGCACGAATTCGTGCACAGGTGGGGTCCAGCTGGCCCACCCTGGTCAGGGCCATTTGGGCAAGGCGGGGGAGGGCATGGGGGCAATCAAGGCGGGGCTGACCAGGGGGAGGGGCCACGGGTGGTTGGTGGTCTGGACCCACCCCCTGGCCGAACTCCTGATTGAACTCCTGGTGGAGGAGACAATTTGCATATTAACCTTTTATTATATAGGATGACATTATTCTCCTATAAATGAAAAAAACGCTTTGAAGAGTATAATCAAGGATGGATGATGATTGATAAATGAGCAAATGGATGAAGAGTTGAATGAGATTAAAATAAGCATTTCTCCTTAAAAGTTTAACTCGGCTTTCACGGCAGGACCCCTGGGTCCTCTCCTTCCAGCTGACCCGAGAGCAACAACAAGAAAACACACTGTTGTGGGAATTTTAGGTTGTGTCCACATCCTCCCGTTTATTCTAGTCTCTGTGAGAGAGAGAGCATGCCAAGGCTAAGCCAGCCAGGAACTGCCCTGCATCCCGTAATTATTAGAGGAGAAATTTGTGGAATTACAGAATTTATTTTTATTTTTATTTTTGGAGGGAGTCATTTATTTTTCTGATGAGAAAGCAAAGAAGGCGGCTGGGACTTCCCAAAGTGCTGGGATTGGGAGTTTCTCGCCGTGTGAGCTCAGGCCGAGCTGAGAGGATCAGGACAGCGTGTGTTTTGTATAGCTCCTCCTTCTGAGAACGTACTTCTTAGAAGCTGACTGTTGGATTCCTGTCCTTCTGCACAATCAGAGGCAGGGCCCTTGGCCTCCCTCCTTTGGTCTGCATTTTGCAAAAGGAGTTTGAAGTCCATCGTCTGCACTCCTATCTTTGTATAATACTGCCTCCTCCGTGAAGCATCCGCTGTTGTCTAGACCAAATTGGTCACGCCCTCCCCTGGGCTCCCTGAGCCCCGGCCCTGCCTTAATCACCCCACTGTATGCCGGAGGGTCCAGAAGGGGGAACTGACTCTGGATGACTGACGACTCTAGATTGATTTTCTTTCTTTCCTTCTTTCTCTCTCCCTTTCTCCCTCTTTCTCCCTCCCTCCTTCCCTCCCTCCCTCCCTCCCTCCCTCCCTCCCTCCCTCCCTCCCTCCCTCCCTCTCTCCCTTCCTTCCTTCCTTCCTTCCTTCCTTCCTTCCTTCCTTCCTTCCTTCCTTCCTTCCTTCCTTCCTTCCTTCCTTCCTTCCTCCCTTCTCCTTCTTCCCTTCTCCTTCCTTCCTTCTTTGTGAAATAAGGTGTTTATGTGACTGTTGTATGAGAAAGTACATCCATCTTCAGAAATACGTGTTGGGCCCTCATTGGTCTGGCTCAGTGAATAGAGTGTCGTCCTGTGGGCAGAAGGGTCCTGGGTTCGATTCAAGTTAAGAGCACAGGCCCAGGTTGCAGGCTCAAACCCCAGGAGGGGGAATGCAGGAAGCAGCCAATCAATGATTCTCTCTCATCATTGATGTTTCTATCTCTCTCTCCCTCTCCTTCCTTCTGACATCAATACAAAAATATTTTTAAAAAAGCAGTACGTGCTGGGCCAGGCCCTACGGAGCAACGGTCTCCCCTTGTTCTGCTGCCTCTCAGAGCCCAGGCCCCGGAGCCCCTCCCCGATGATGCTCTTGGTCATACGTTGCTCTAATTGTTTGATGACTTACTGAGTCGATAGTGTTTAAACTTTCTTGAGGGCAGAGACAGTGTGTTAACTGCTTTGGGGTGGGCTGTGCTCTGCAGCCCTGCCCTGGTAGGGGACAATTCCATCGCATGCTGCCTGCATTGTTTTTAAGTCTCCAGCGTGAGACTGACTCTGCACGTGACCTGAAAGGTCGTGGAAAGACCCGGAAAGGACTCCCTGCTAAGCGGAGGGCAGGGCTGTCTGTGATGCTCTAGCCTGTCCTGGAATTCAGGGCCAGAGAGAGCCAACATAAGGGAGAGAGCAATCTTTCCAAAAAATCCCGAGGGGCTTCACGGAGGAGGTGATGTGAGCTGCGCTGGAAGAGTTCGTTGGGGGACTCGCAGTAACCAGAAGGGCGGGAGCGGACACTGGCCCGGAACCAATGCTTCTGCCTTGGCCTTCCAGCCGGAAGGACCACAGGCATTAGCAGGAGGCAATGCTTTTCCCAACGAAGGGCTGTGGAGTGGGAAGGGTTAAGGTGCACCTTACCCTGCAGCTAACTTATATCCTGCGAGGAGTTTATTCATTCACCGTTTCTAGATGGCTGACTTTTATAAATGAAGCAATAAACACAACAATATTAAATATGCATCTATAATATTTCTTCGCATTTATTTCTATAGCCATCACTCTCAAGTACCCAGCGCATCCTTTGTGGAGATTCACCCCCTTTCTCTCGGAGCTTCTGTATGCAAAAGGCTTTTTGATTTACGGATTCCTCCAGAGCTAGCTTAAAAGACCAAACCAAGGGAGGCGGAAAAGAACAAAGACAAGCCATTTCAGCTCTGTACTGGCGCCCTTGCTGCATTCCCGCTTTTCTAAAGGAGCCAGAGTGAGCCCGGCCAGTGTGGCTCAGTGGTTGAGCGTCGACCTGTGAACCAGGAGGTCACGGTTCGGTTCCGGGTCAGGGCACATGCCGGGGTTGCAGACTCGATCCCCAGTGTGGGGTGTGCAAGAGGCAGCTGATCCATGATTCTCTCTCATCACTGATGTTTCTCTCTCTTTCTCCCTCTCCCTTCCTCTCTGAAATCAATAAAAATATGTTTAAATAAATAAATAAAGGAGCCAGAGTGAGCCCGGTCGGTGTGGCTCAGTGGTTGAGCCAGGAGGTCACGCATGGTTCAGTTTCCGGTCAGGACACATGCCCGAGTTGTGGGCTCGATCCCCAGTGTGGGGTGTGTATAAGGCAGCCAATCCATGATTCCCTTTCATCACTGATCAGAGGCCTGGTGAACGAATCCATGCACAGGTGGGGTCTGGCCAGCCTGCCGTGATAGGGGCCAATAGGACTGGGCTGGCTGGGGGGAGGCGCCATGGGCGGTTAGCTGGCCAGCCCGACCCCAATTGGGGTATTAGGGACTGATTGGGGGCCAGGCCGAATGGGGGCAGCGGTTGATTGGGGCCCAGATCAGGCTGGTTGGCTGCCGCAGTACAGGTTATAGCCACTGGTCCTTCCAGTCATTCTGGTTGCTGGGCTTTTATATACATAGATGTTTCCGTGTCTCCCTCCTTCTCTGAAATCAATGAAAATATATATATATATAAATAAAGGAGCCGGAGTGAGCCACGTTTGTGCCATGTGCCACACATGCCATTGGCTGTTGGATTGAAGAGTTAAAGGTAGCTGCTTCATGAACACGTGACATACGATGCTGTAATCTAACACCCGGTTTCCCAACAATTCTCTAGTATGTAGGCCAGGCCCCACCCCATTGTCCCAAAAGAAAACCTCAGTTTTAAGAAACATGTATTTTTGTATCCTTGGCCTTTGACTCTAAGGAGATAACTTTTGCGGAGGAGAGTTTCTTCACGTACTGACCCCACACCCTTCTTCTCGGGGGCGTTCCGAAAAGCAGGAAAAGAAGGCTCTGTAGCCCCCAAGTTCCCAGTCTGTTCCGAATGTGTCCCCATCTGCCCTGGCCGGTGTGGCTCAGTGGATAGAGCGTCGGCCTGCGGACTGAAGGGTCCCAGGTTCGATTCCGGTCAAGGCAGCTGATTGATGTTTCTCTCTCATCAATGTTTCTAGCTCTCTCTCCCTCTCCCTTCCTCTCTGTAAAAAAATCAATAAAATATATATATTTTTAAAAAGAATGTGTCCCCACCTGCTATAGCCACGGTGTGTCCTCTAACACAAAGGAAAGTACTTTCGTGCCAAATGCCGGCGAAGCGCCCTCTTTTCCGCACACGCAGGTGCGTGGGGCGTGCGTTTACATTCCGCTCATGTCGCTTCCGCGAAAAGCCGTTGTAGAGTACGATGGTGCAGGGACGGAGAGAGAGAAGATCACTATCGCTCAATCTAGCATTTGAGTCATTAACACATGAAAACTATGACACAATTTACGAGGACGTGGCTCGAATAATAAAACGGGTAACCCTTTCCGTCCCGCGTCCTCTCTCTGTGGGTCTGACACCACACAAGGCACCGGGGACCACAGAGACACCACGGGGCAGAGTGTGGGGGCAGAAGCAAGGACGGCCGGGAAAGGAAACGGCTTGACTTTTGCTTAATTTCGGGACCGAGATGCTTCTTGCTTTCCCAGGCGATGTGCAAGCTGCTGGGTGGCCAGCTGACTTGGCTGCAGGAAATGTGAGATCACCACCCAGCCCGCCAGCCCAGCAATCACGTGACTTCCCAGTGAGACTCGGTGATGACAAATAGAGGGCCCGTGGTCAGTGGAGAGGGTCAGGCAGGTCTGAGTTCCAATCCTGACTCTACTGCCTGTCAGTCATGGGCCATGAGGCCGCCTGGTTAAGATTCTCTTTTTTGGCCTGTCAAATCAACACAATGGATGTTGATGTCAATGTGTGTGTGTGTGTGTGTGTGTGAATGTGTTCATCTCTCCATCTACTGCAGTATATATCCTGCATCTTCTCTCTATTATTGCATCGTATTTGCCCCTTCCTTAAAAACTTCCTCTCCATGAAGTTCCTGCCAGAGGAGCCAGCGTCTCATTGTGCACACTTCCCATTTCATACTCACCCTTGTTGCCATTTTGTTTGTTTTCCATTTTCAACACCTGAACACGGCTGCAGCGAAGGCACTCCTGCTCGTAGAGAGGTCAGGTGGGCCGGAGCTGGAGGAGGAGTCTCCTTACAGCAGATGCTATAAACACTCGGGGATGCTTCATTTCCTCTTTCAAGGAAAGCACACTTGTTGGGAAGAACACACGAATGCCTGAATCACAGACGCCTTATCCGATCCCGGGAACTTGCAAGAAACAGCTCGGAGGGTCTCCTTCAGCAGGAAGGCCCCTGGAGTAGGAGTCGATAATTTATTGTGTCCTCGCAGCGTCTGGTGAGAGAGAGAGAGAAACTCAAAGCATGCAGCCTTCACATGCTCTCTCTGGTCCTGCGCTGCGTTAGAACCTTCGTGACTATTCTCCAACTTTGGAAAACCCCAGAATCTCAGCCAGTGCACCGGCAGCCAACGTAGGAGCAGGAGAGGCAGGCCTGTGAGTTGCGAGGGTCCGAGCTCAGGCGAACGGGCTGAGGGGCGCCGGGCTGGCCCTGCCAGCCGAGCACCCTGACCCGCCCCGCGGACCCAGACTGCACACACCCCGTGTGGGGCTGTGTTGGCGAAGCGCCCGGGATGCATCTATTTATTTCTCTGGCTCCGTGAGAAGCTCCGGGGGTGCTTAAACTACAGCAGCAACTGCTCCTGCTCCGACGGTGTCGTTCTGCGTGTCACACGCCGGGGGTTTGGCAGGGACGCCTCTGCCTGCCCCACCAGTGCCTGCCACCGCCTGCAAGGTGCAGGGGACAGCGCTCCTGCGAACAGCTTGGGAGCTGCTAACTCAGGGGAGGGGGCGCTGGGCGGGACCCGCGCTCACCGAACGCCTTCGGGGTGACACGGCCTCCGGGGCATCTTCGAGAGGCTCCCTGAGGCCTGGGAAGGAGGCCCGGGGGTCCTTCGTTGTACGGAGACCCTGGATGGCCTTGGAGGGGGCCTGCCTGTCACTCACCTGGGAGCTCAGCACATGTCCTCCAGGGTCAGGCGCAGCGTTTGAGAGAATTATCTTCCCGAGAGGAGGAGGATGTCTGTGTCATCACTTGTCTGCAGTGTGGATATTTTATTTATTATTTATTTATTTATTTATTTATTTATTTATTTAAAGTATATTTTATTGATTTTTTTACAGAGAGGAAGGAAGAAGGATAGAGAGTTAGAAACATCCATGAGAGAGAAACATCAATCAGCCACCTCCTGCACACCCCCCACTACTGGGGATGTGCCTGCAACCAAGGTACATGCCCTGGACCGGAATCGAACCTGGGACCTTTCCGTCTGCTGGCCGACGCTCTATCCACTGAGCCACACCGGTTTCGGCTGCAGTGTGTGTATTTAGTTGGTGGGTAATTATTCACCAGCCGCCTGTGTGCCAGGCACGCAGGATGCAGCAATGAAGGTGGACAACAAAACCCAGGCCTTTGGGGTGACATTCCTGAAATCACCCCACTCCCTTCCACCCCCTCTTACTCCCGAAAAGCACTGTGACGTCATCCAACCCTGGGATACTGATGTCAGTAAAATCAGGAGCTCAGAGGGCCAAGCAAAAGAGTGCTGTTTGTAGTGGATAAAGGTGGTTGGTCTGGTTCACAGCCAGAGGCCAAAAAGCCATCTTCCTCCAAAAGGAATTTTCTCCGAGGTCTGCCCCAGCGGCTCTCCTGCCCCTCCTCGGGGCTGTGTCCAGGGGGTGCCCAAAGGAGGCATGACCTGTGCTCTCAGCGGAAGCCCTCTCTGGGCCTCCATGTCTCCTCTCTCTCAAGTAAAAGCAATGTCTTTATCCTCACCCGAGGATATTTTCCCACTGATGATTAGGGAGAGTGGAAGAGAGAGGGGGAGACAGAGAAACACCGATATGAGAGGATCATATCGGTAGGTTGCCTCCTGCGGGAGCCCTGACCCGGGCCCTGGAGGATCTCGCAACGGAGGTAAGTGTCCTTGATGGGAATCGAACCCGGGACCCTTCGTCGGCAGGCTGACGCTCTATCCACTGAGCCAAACCGGCCACGACTAAAAGCAATTTTTTTTTTGTCTGTGAGAAAAAAACACACAAAGTTACCAAATCTGAATAATATTTAATGAGAAAAGATTTTCTTCTTTCATGATGTGCTCCTTATTTATATCCAGTCACCGCCTCCCGTATTTTTTTCCACACTGATCATCCATGTGAACAAAGAATGAGAAAGACACAAATTTAAGCATCGAAATCGTGTTTTAATTGCCAGGCAGGACGCTCATTCGATTCCACCCCGGAATCTTTTCCTCCGAGGGGAGCGCCCTTGCTGGCCAGGACCTGCTTTTCAAATGAATGAACGCGCCATCAGAACGGCCCTTCGCTACCGAACCTGTGCCCCTCCCACCGAGTGTCCCCAGGCGATGTGGCACAGGGTCCCTCTCCGTTTAGGGCATTTTGTTGGAAGCATCTGATTTCACCACAACCCAGTCCGGCCAGGTTATTCTAAAGGTGCGTATGTCTCGTAGCTACTGTTTTACTTTTTAAATTCTTCTTTCTTTCTTTTTTCCTCTTTTCCTTTGGGTCTTGGCAGGGCTGGGGAAAGTACTAATTGTCCCTTTGCCAGCATTCAAGTGCAACATTTTTCATTAGGAACTAACAAATGTTCCTCCTAAAATAGACTGACAATGCGTCATCCTGCCCGGCCCCTCCCTGCGCATCGGCGCGAGGCCCTTTCTGCCCGATCCACGCTGCTGCTTCTGCTCGGACTTAATTTAGTCTGAGACCAAGCAGCCTGCCTCTCCACTTACTCCCTCCTCATTCCCTCTCTTTTTGGGGGTTTAATAACATTAGAATTAATTCAATATAATTCGATCTCTAGATATTTTTATTTTTGTCAAGCATAGAAATGCCAAATACAACAATTTGCTTTTTTTCTTCTTCTTCTTCTTTTTTTTTTTTTTTTTGCCGGTGGTAAACTATTGTGCGAAATAATTATATAAATACACAAGAACATCTGGTCTTTTGAACTGCAGTCACTGCTGGATTTAAACATTGCACGCGTTTGACAAAATTACAGGAGTGTGCTCTTTGTTTCTCCTGGGCTTTAAATAGGAAGCCACAAATAGTACTTAGAGCGATCGCTTCCAGCTCATCCTGAAGGCTGTGCAGAGGAACAAACCCATCCGGCATCACCCAACACTGTCCTGTACCCGCGGTCTGTAAAGATTTAACGCTCAAGGTTAAAATGTGTGACAAGGACTCGAGTCAGATGAAAGGGGGTGAGTGCTGGGGGCGGGGGGGCTTACTAAATGCTGCTCTCCCATTTCACCCACAGCAATTTCCAAACGGTACCAGGCGACCAGGGCCATCTTGATAACTTTCGTGGAGTCAAGCAATTAACGTGACTCCTGCCACTCTCGCAATAAACCCGTGTGACTTTAAGAGTCTGTCCCCGCTCTTTTATGATAGAGACATCACAGGATCCGTAATTGTGCTATTAAGGGAGCCGGAGCTAATCTCTCGGCATCTGAAGTCGGCCCTCCTCGTCAGCCGACAAAGCAGACAGATCAGAAAAGAACCGGGGAGAGCGTTTAAGGAAATTAGTACAAGTGTCAGTTAAAAGGTAGAAGTGAATGCGCTGATTATTGAAATATGGTTGAGACCTACGTGCTTTTCATTTCTCTGATATTGCGAGGGCATGAAACATTCAATTAACTTCCCATTGTGTTTGGGGGACTGCGGGGGAGTGTCGGCGCGGGGGCGGGTGTGGGTGGTACTCGGTGGAAAACAGACTCGGAGGAGCCGGAGAGAGCCCGGCCACAGGGCTCCGCTGGCTGGCACCGGGCAGCTGCGGCCTCGGAGCCGCCGGGGGCGGGATGTCAGGTGAGCAGCCGGCTCGCTGCCCTGTTTTGTCGGAGATCGACACGCTGACAGGTGGGGCTCTTTCCAGAAAAAGCACAGACCGTGGGCGATGGTAGTGGTCTCGAGGCTTTGCACGTGGGCTCGATCCCTCCCATCCTTCCCCAGCCCAGGAGGACGGTGATGAGGACAGTAGGCGGGAGAAGAGGCTGCAAAGAGAAGGAGCTGTTTTATGGGCATTGGTGCTGGATGAACGTTCACCTTTAGACTGCACTTCTTTTTCTTAATTTGTAACGATGCCCATGCATTTATTTTTATTTTTTATTATTTAAAAAAATGTTTTATTGATTTTTTTTACCGAGAGGGAGAGGAATAGAGATTAGAAACATCGGTGAGAGAGAAAAACATCGATCAGCTGCCTCCTGCACACCCCCTACTGGGGATGTGCCCGCAACCAAGGTACATGCCCTTGACCTGAATCAAACCTGGGAACCCTCAGCCCACTGGCCGATGCTCTATCCACTGAGCCAAACAGGTTTTGGCATGCATTTGTTTTTAGAACCAGAAGAGTAAAAGGAACTGCAGCAGCCCAGGGCGGACAGGGGAGAAGTCACATGGGCCGTGGGATCAGAGCGATTGCTGTGTGATGAGAAACTTAAACCACTCAGTGCTGTGTGGCATCGAACAAGGAGCTTACCCTCTCTGAGCTGATATTTTCTTCTTCTGCATTCCTGTACTGGGAAGTGATCACCTGCTTGTTAGGCGGCTGATAATGTGAAAATACCTCGCCCAGTTTTCGGCACAAAGCAGACATTCAGTGAAGGTTGATATTGTTCGCTCTGACCCCTGCATCCAGAAAGACCCATGGGCTAATGTTATCAGTGTCCATGATGAGTAGGATCAGTGTTTGAGCTAACTCCTCCGTGCTGAGTTTCTGTGAACCCTCCATCCTTTATTTTACTTGGAAATTCCTGCGAGTTTTTTCAGCGGAGCAGATTTAGAAGGCCACTCTCAGGACATCAGTACTGCTCAGCCGAACCATCGTGACTTGACAATCACAATTGGAGAGTTTTTAAAAATTGCATAATGAGTCAACCCTCCCAAATTGTATGCGTGTCAAATGGTGGTCAGCTTGCTGTGAAAATGTTCGGCCAGAGGAGGCCTCATGTTTAAAGCACAAAGAACTGGGATCACACACCCTAAAGTGTGTCCATTGTTCAGGAAACACTTTTATTGCCCCGAGAAAATGACTCTGGCACCTATCAGAAAACACATTTCAATAGACAGATGCTCTGGCGGACTTCATACCACAGAACACCAGGCGCAGGCTAAGACTGCGATGTTAAACCTTACCCCAGTGTTGGACACACCATAGGTACCTATAAATATCCTATCTAATGAAAGAGTAATATGCAGATTGTCCATCACTCCAACACACAATGGCTGCCTCCATGTGGACACAAGATGGCCACCACAGGATGGCCAGCACGGGAGGGCAGTTGGGAGGTACAGGCCTGCAAGGGAGGGCTGTTGAGAGGGACCAGGTCTGCAAGGAAGGGCAGTTGGAGGTGATCAACCCTGCAGGGGAGGGCAGTTAGGGATGACCAGGCTGGCAGAGGAGGGAAGTTGGGGGTAAACAGGCTGGCAGTGGAGCAGTTAAATATCAATCATGCTGGTATGGGAGTGGTTAGGGGTGATCAGGCTGGCAGGCAGAAGTGGTTAGGGGCAATCAGGAAGGCAGGCAGGCGAGCAGCTGGGAGCCAGCAGTCCTGGATTGTGAGAGGGATGTCCGACTGCTGGTCTAAACGGGCAGTCAGACATCCCTCGAGGAGTTCCAGACTGGAGAGGGTGCAGGCTGGGCTGAGGGACACCCCTCTCCCCGCCCCATGCATGAATATCATGCACCAAGCCTCTAATTTTAAATAAAGTGAAATAAATACCTTTCCTCACATGGGACTTTCGTTAGGACATGGCTGGCGGCCGTTGGAGAAGGAGGGGTCCCACCTACACAGTCAGTTTTGGGTTCGTAACATCTGCCAGGGAGGGGAGTGCGGCCTCTTTAGGAGCGGGTGGGGCTGTGCATTGAGGGAAGACCAGCTCCCTTTCCACCAGCAACAATGTTTGGGACGCTCTGCACTGCATCGCCGGGAAAAGAGCCTTGTGATTGCATTGGTGCCACTTTCTTTTTTATTTTATTTTATATTTTATTGATTTTTCACAGAGAGGAAGAGAGAGGGATAGAGAGTTAGAAACATCGATGAGAGAGAATCATCGATCAGCTGCCTCTTGCACACCCTCTACTGGGGATGTGTCCGCAACCAAGGTACATGCCCTTGACCGGAATCGAACCCGGGACCTTTCAGTCCACAGGCAGACACTCTATCCACTGAGCCAAACCGGTCCCGGCCACTTTCTTTTTTTATAATATGTTTTTATTGATTTTGGAAAGGGAGAGGGAGAGAAACATCAACGATGAGAGAGAATCACTGATTGGCTGCCTTCTGCACGCCCCCAACTGGGGGACTGAGGCTGCAACTTGGGCATGTGCCCTTGACTGAAATGGAACCTGGGGCCTTTCCGTGTGCAGGCAGATGCTCTATCCATTGAGCCACACCAGCTAGGGCATATTGGTGCTATGGGCCACTCAGCTCGGGCACTGAAGGAAAACAGCTGAGTTATAAAATCACACATCACGGGTGCTGTGAACACGATTCTTGGGAACATGCACATGCTAGAAGCCGGTGTCAACACGAGAGACCCACACTTTTGCCAAGGTCAGGAGTCAAAGCGGGTACAGGCCACTCTTTCCCTGGAACCTAAGGTGACAGACGGCCCAGGTGGGCTCGTGTTTTCCCGTGTGCAGGCGGCTGACGATGCTGCTTCTCGCTGAGGCTCTGCGGGAACGTAACCAGGGAAACAACTAGCTGCCGGGAGCGAGACTGCGCCCTTCTCTTCAGGAACTTTCCAGTCCTAGGTCTGCTCTGAAAGGTGCGGGCGCTCGGAGGGAGTGGGGAGGGTGGGGGGGGCAGTGAGCTGGGGGGAAGGGGCAGACCACCCTCATCCACAGAGTGAGAGGACCAAGGGGGCACTGACATACCACCCACAGTCCAGACAGGCCCCTGCCTCTTTGGTAAATACACTGAGTGGCCAGATTATGATGATCTCTGAACGCACAATAATCTGGCCACTCAGAGTGTGTGTGTGTGTGTGTGTGTGTGTGTGCACGCGTGCGAGGTGTATGAATTCATGCATTGGGCAGGGTCCTGGAGAGCCTGGCCAGGAGGAGGGGACGTGGGTGGTTGGCCGGCCTGCCTGCTGGTTGAACTCCTGGTTTGAGGGGAGAATTGGCATGTTAGCCTTTTATTCTATAGGATAAACACTAAGTGGCCAGATTATCATGTGTTCAGAGATCATCATCATCTGGCCACTCAGTATAAAGTCTAAACCAATCCAGAGCGAGAATCTGAAAAGGCGGGCGGTGGGAATGCGAGGAGAGCCGGGACAGGCTGGAGCAGACGACCTCTCCGTGTTCTGGTTGCTCTCTGTCCAGTCCCCATCCACCACCATTTCACTGGGTCCATAATCCAATCCGGGGAGGTTGGCAGGATGGGCGGCTTTATTTATTTATTTTTATTTAAAAAATATATTTTCATTGATTTCAGAGAGGAAGGAGAGGCAGAGAGAGGAACAGAAACCTCCATGATGAGAGAGAATCCTGGATCGGCTGCCTCCTGCACACCCCCTACTGGGGATGGAGCCTGTAACCCAGGCATGTGGCCCTTGACTGGAATCAGACCTGGGCCCCTGCCGTCCAAAGGCCGGCGCTCTATCCACTGAGCCAAACAAGCCAGGACAGGAATGGGCAGTTTTAGATTCCCAACTTAGAGGTGAGGGGCCTAGGGCTAAGGGGAGAGAGGTGACTTTACCCAAGGTCACATTCGGTGCAGCGAGGACCTGTCGTGTTTCCGAGCGGGCCCCGGGGCGCGCAGGTGCGTGAGGGTGCGGCTGCGTGTCCGAGGACGGAGAAGTGCCTCCTCCACTCACCAGCAAGGAAGTCCTCGGTTCCTTCTTCACGCCACGCTTTTATAACAGGACATGGAAAACAGAGTAAAACCAAATGGCCAGGGCGATGAGACCGTATGTCACGTCTGCATTTGTTTGAGAGGCCGGCGGCAAGACCCTAATTGTAAAACCAACGATCAGATCCTTCTGTCGCGTGGGCTCTTGATTCTCTCCACATTTTGGGGATCGTGTGGCTGAGAGTGACTGGCAGGCTCTCCTCCTCGCGCGGGTTTATCTGAGCGAAGCACAAGGCGTCCTTCCTCCGTGCATCAAAGCCCGCAGGCCCGCCGCGTCTCGCAGCAGCAGTCTGGGGCTCCGGTTTCCAGGCCTCCTCAGCCCTTTCTTCCCGGCCTGACATTTGCGGGAGGAAGAAGGCACATATGCAAATTTTAAAACTGAGAACGTGTGCTCTGAAGACTTTATCTTAAGAACACCTTCTAGGCTGGCGGCTTGAAGCCTATCAGCTGTTTCTCCGCGTGTGGGTTTCTTCCTTTTTCTTCTTCTTCTTTTTTTTAATGCCCTTCTCTTCAATATGCTTTCTGTTTCCGAATCGTGTACAGGTTGCTTAAGAAATAAAAAAAAAAAGCAATTACACATTTTACCTGGGCTCTGCTTTGGAAAGCGCATTACGTCACCTCCTCGTTCTGCTTTCTGTTGTTGTTGTTTTTTTTTGTTTTGTTTTTTTTTTTTTCACAGAGAGGAAGAGAGAGGGATAGAGAATTAGAAACATCTATGAGAGAGAAACATCGATCAGCAGCCTCCTGCACACCCCCCACTGGGGAGGTGCCCACATCCAAGGCACATGCCCTTGACCGGAATCAAACCTGGGATCTTTCAGTCCGCAGGCCGACGCTCTATCCACTGAGCCACACCGGTTTCGACTGTTGTTGCTTTTAAAGGCACGATCCTTTCTGTCTCGGGTTCTGACAAGACCAAGGGATGCCTTTCTCACACATTTCACTTATTTTCTTCTTGTTTCTTTCCGGCTTCTGGTCTTTGCAGAATGACCAGCTCAGACTGTGGTGCGGGGACACCGCTGAACTCTGGGGCATCCCGTTTTGTTTTCAAAAAGTAAACGCTGGCTTTTCCCCAAAGCCCCGGTCCCCCGCACCTTTAGAAGACGTGCCAGGCGGAGGGCGTTTCCGAACAGGAGACTGTCTCTGGGTTTTGCATCTCGTATTGCGTGGGGAACCTCAGATTCTTTGCTGCAGGCTCTAATTCATTTAGCAATTCACGCTGTCCACATCAGGAAAAGTTGGGGAGCTTAATTAGCAGCTACAGGAGAACGGCAGGCCAAGTTTTTCGAGGCGTTTAAGCGTGGCTCCAGGAAGAGGAAGAGGCTTCCATACGGGGAGCTGTGAACTTGAACCTCTTCAGACAACGCGTCCCCGTGGCTTTGCTTTAGGCGTCAGGACCAACACACCTGCCTGCTTCACCCCCATCCATCTACGATGCCTCTCGCTGGAGCCCTGCTCTGGAGCCATAAGAATAAACGAGTTCTGGGCCATGTCATTAGAAGTTCAGAAAATCCACTTTTCAGTTCCACAAGGGGTGGAGGTCAGCTGTCCAGGCGGAGGGACAGCCAACGGGATGGAACCCACTTCTAACGATGGTGCAAAGAGGAAGTTTCCGGACCCAAAAAGCAAGGGGGGGGGAAGGAGTGCATCCCTATGGGGGGTGTCCCAGTTCAGCCCCTTCCCCGCGGGGGGCTAGATGTGGCCACTTGCTCTTGGCCTCGGTTTTCTCATCTGTACAATGGAACTGAGAGTAAGACCATCTCACGGAAAGGGCTTGCTGCGCTTTATGGGTTAGTCGCCACCTCAGCGGCCTGGGGCAGCGCTGTTCACCTGTCGGTGCCTCGGTTTACCCATTTTATAAGTGAAAGGGTTGAATTCTGTTTGTTTCCCAGGGCGGGAGGAGGGGAACCTGGGGGATGAGGTGGCCCAACTGGCCGGGCCTCCCACTCACCGAAGGTCTTCACTCACACTTTGGTCATCTCTCCAAATGGGGCCCATGGTCACTGCCAAGGTGAGGAGGCCCCGCTAGCACAGGGGCGTGGTGCCTCCACCCGCAGTCATCCGCCCGGGACGCATGGGACTCCCTCCTTAGAGTGAATCTTTTCATTGCCTTGTCAGCTGGAAGCTGTTATGTGGCCGGTTGACATAGGGGAAACTGAGGCGGGGAGCAGTGATGTAGCTGGGACCCCACCCAGGCCACACCTGGCCCCATGCCCATCAGAGGAGGCGCATTGTCTGTCTGATGGGAGACCGGGCCTGTCCCAGCCCCTCACCGGCGTTCTCCTCGGTGACTTCACCGTGATGGTGGGGTCGGTGGGCCAAGCGGGTGGCGTCGGGCACCAGAGGCACTTTGCCGGCGTTGACATCTCCCCAGCACGCGCTTTGCTGCGTTAAAACTCTCCGGACGCCATGAATATGGATGGGCCGCGGCTTGCTATGAATATGGAGGAGCGGGCGGGGTGCAGGCAGACGGATCCCACTTACCATTAACCGCGGCCACCTCTCCCCCCGCCGCCTCCCCCGCCAGCGCCATTATCCCGGGGAGGGTCAGCCCGCCGCTGTTTTGCGAAACGCGATTAGTCATTTCTGGCCGCGGGCGCCTGCCCCTGGACCTTGGGTGCCATTCTGTGTCATTATTAGGAGGGTCTTCTAATTTTATTTGAAAGTCTGAGTGGACACTGGAGTCAAAGGGCTTGGCCCCGCGCTAAGGTTAATTTCTCTTTCGTTAGCTTCGTTTCCCGTTAGGGGAAGGCCCAGCCCTTCAGTGCTGCCGCCGTTACCTGCTGGGGGCCGTGGATTGCAGCCTGGGGGGTTTGCTGCGGAAAGCTGCCCCCGATGGCCCCCGCCCCCGGAGCCTGCCTCCTGCCCAGGCGAGGGAGGGCCGGCAGGTGGGGTGTGCCGTGCTCTCTGCTCACATCTGACCTTCCCTCCACCAAAGATGCTTGTCCTTCCTCTTCATCGGCTTGTGACTCCTGTTGAATTCTTTTTAAAAAAAATATATATTTTATTGAGAGAGAGAGAGAGAGAGAGAGAGAGTTAGTTAGAAACATTAATGAAAGAGAAACATTGATCAGCTGCCTCCTGCACACCCCCACTGGGAATGTGCCCGCAACCAAGGTACATGCCCTTGACCAGAATCAAACCCGGGACCCTTCAGTCCGCAGGCCGACGCTCCATCCACTGAGCCACAACGGTTAGGGCTCCTGTGGAATCTTGAAGACTCAGTTCAAGCCTTGCTCTTTGCAGCCATCCCTGACCCCCAGCAGCTGGCTGTCCCTCCCATGCGCCCCCCCGCCCCCTGGCGCTGCCACCCTGTGTGCAGGCTGCGGCTTCGTGCTGGTGGTCTGGGGTGTGGTTGTCAATATGGAACCTGCGGCCGGACTCCTGGGTTCCTGTTTTGACACTCCCCGAGCCACGTGACCTCCTGTGTGTCATGCTGTCCGGGCTCTTGAGCGGCAGGGTGATGGGAGATCGATACGCTATTCAGCCGGCGGGAGGCAGCGGTGCCTGGTCTGTGTTACCCGATGTTGCCCGCCTTCCGCGCTTGCCAGGGGCCGGGAGGAAGGCTTTTGTGTTTATTCCTGTTTTCTTCACCTGGAGTGGGGCGTGTATTCCCAGTCCCTCCGCCTCCCTGAACTAGTGACTCCCCGCACCAGGCCCCCGCACTGTGCTCAGGGCCTGTTCTCCCCCTGCCCCCGGGTTTACTCTGTAGCTGATGCTCTGTCCGCCTTGGCTGTGAGCACTTTGCCCGTAGGACTCAGTCTTACTCCTGGTCACATGGCTGAACCCTTAGCCTGATGTCCGCTTACACAGCATGGAATCCTGCTGATCTGGAGAGGAAGGGAGGGAGGGAGGGAGGGGAGAGGGAAGGGAGAAAGAGAGGAGTATTCATGGTTTCTTTTAAAAAAATATATATTTTATTGACTTTTACAGAGAAAAAGGGAGAGGGAGAGAGTTAGAAACATTGACCAGCTGCCTCCTGCACACCCCCTCCTGGGGATGTGCCTGCAACCAAGGTACATGCCCTTGACCGGAATTGAGCCTGGGACCCTTGAGTCTGCAGGCTGACACTCTATTCACTGAGCCAGACTGGTCAGGGCTGTTCATGGTTTCTTAAGCGAGTGTTAAAATGACAGAGCGAACAGTCTCAGAGGAGGGCGAGCCTCTGGGCTGGGCAGAGGAGGGCGCCGAGCTGAGGGGGCAGAGGCAGGCCCGCCGGGCACACGGCCGGTGGAGCCAGGGAAGCCCCTGTCCCGTTCTGAGGAAAAGGCGTCGTGTGCTGCTCGCTTGGGCGCCCGCCCTGCTCTCCGCGGCGATTGTTCCCGGGAAATAAATAAGATGGAGACGCTTGTGGCGTGGCAGCCTACCCACGTATTTACTTTTTAAGCAACGACCGCCCAGAAACAATGGCTCTTTGTTTTCAGAAATCACAGATTGCTAATACCGAGTGGCATTCTGAAAGCAGTCTTCAATTATCACGTGGAAATTAAAGCGCTGCCGTGCGCGGATCGGGGGCTGGGGGAAGGGTTCCTTTCTTTCCCCAGGACCCACCTTCCGCCGGAGCCGTGAGAAGATGGCGTGTGAGTTTGAGTTTTCTTCGCGACTGGCGTGCAACGTCGCAAAAAAAAAAAAAAAAAAAAAAAGATCAAAAAGAAATCAAACGCATTGTTTTTTGACAAGCGTTGAGGACTGGTATTTAGCAAAGCACGGGGGCCCAGCGACAGTTGAATTAATGCTGTTGAAATCAGGGTACGGAGATTGATAAGGAAGGTTCATTCACTAAAAGGCACAATGGCAGAGGCAATAATGACGGTATTCATCGCCCGTCAGAGGCACGTCTTGGGCGCCCACAGGTACCCGGCGCGGGTGGCACGCCGCGCAGAGCGAGGCGGGCGCGGGCCTATTCATCCGGCGCCCGCCTTTGTGTGCGGCCTTTGTGGGGAGCCCGCCTCCCCATCTCGTCTGTCACGGGGCCCGAGAGGTACCCCTGTCATTGCCGGTGCCGTCTGGGTTTCTGAGGTTTGGGGGGCAGGGCAGGCCTATCTGGTTGTTTCTTTTCACTGTGCTCCACAGAGTGGCATTTCCTCCTCAAGGTGCTGTGTGTGTGTGTGTGTGTGTGTGTGTGCCCTAACCGGTGTGACTCAGTGGATAGCGCATTGGCCTGCGGACTCAAGGGTCCCAGGTTCGATTCTGGTCAAGGGCATGTACCTTGGTTGTGGGCACATCCCCAGCAGGGGGGTGTGGGTGAGCTGGTGGAGGGGCAGGGCCCTTTACAGTGGCTGGCATCCCCAGGTGATGGGTGGCTCCCGTGGGAGGGCATCGGGCTGCTCTTCCAAGCACCCTCGGAGACTGGCTGTCCCTTGGCTGTGACCGTTATTCCGGTACGGTCTGCCCAGCCCGGGCTAGACTGGGAGCGAGCTGAGAGCAGGGAGGTCCCCGAGCACCAGCCCCATGTCACCAGGCACCAGCGGTTCCTCCGCCGGCCCAACGAGGCGGCACGAGCACCCACACGGCCGCGGGAGGTCGTAGGGGGTGTTATCTGCTCACTTCCGCAGCCGGACACATGGACACCGGCTGTGGGCAAACGGCCTGTGTGCACCACGAGAGGGCTAACTCTGCCAAGCTGACGCTTCGGCGTCATGGGAAACGGAGGCTGGAGGGCGTTCTCCTGCGGAGGGTGGCCTCGGCGGGCATGTGGGCCACGGTGGCCCGAGCGGAAGCTCCATCACACCCCCTGGCAGGAACAGTGCCGGCTCATAATTTCCAAAAACGTTATGATTGGGGCAAAGGGCGGGAAGGTGTCTACGCTGAGCTTTCATTTCCTGTCATGCTCAAGAGTTTTATAGAAGGCTCTGATATTTACAAAATCCGTGTACAGGATATCTCGTATTTTTTGACGCTGTTGCTCATTTCGCCCTAAGAGGCCTCTTGTGAAGAGCTGGGGTTCTGCGTCCCTGGATGTTCCCAGGGTGGCGTTTGTCCTTCCTGATTAGCTCGTGGGCTGGTTGGGGGATGGGAGCGAGGAAGACAGTGATCGGTCTCCTTGACCGCCGTGGCCAGTAGGAAGCTCAGAAAGTCATGCTGTCCCCAAAGAAGGGAACTTCCTGGTACATGCTAAAACAGGGGTCTTCAAACTACGGCCCGCGGGCCACATGCGGCCCACAGAGGAGTCTGATCCGGCCCGCCAGGTTTTTGGGCAGTGAGCGCAGCCGAGGTGTTACAGTAGGAATTAGTAGTTCATATAGTCCGGCCCTCCAGCTCTCTGAGGGACCGTGATCTGGCCCCCACTTTAAAAAGTTTGAGGACCCCTGCGCTAAAAGAATCTGTATGTGTTCTCGTTTAAAGTGTTTTGTCCTATTCCGTGTGTATATTTTTCTTATTAACAGCTTCAAATCCTTTTGAAAGTTATATATCTATCTATCTATCTATATATATATATATATATATATCTTTTATATATAAACATGGCACATGTTAGCTATATGTAATACATGGTTGTGTGTGTATACATGGATATTATATACATACGCATACATACATGCAAATCTACATGCATACATGCATACTCACAGAGAATGAGGGGGAGAGAGACAGAAACATCACTGATGAGAGAGAATCACTGATTGGCTGCCTTCTGCACTGCCCACCATACGGGGGACGAAGCCCGCAACCCGGACCTGTGCCCTGACCCGGAATCGAATGGTGATCCTTGCTCATAGGTTGCCGCTCAGCCGCAGAGCCACACCGGGCGGGGCGAATACTTCCGTGTTAGCTCTAACTGTCCTACTTGTCCGGGTGGAGGAGGCCCGAGGCTCTGGCCAGGCGTGCGGGGAGGGCGGCTTGCTTTTCCTGGAGGAAGCCCGGCGGGGAGCGGCTCCTGTTTGCAGATACATTTCAAAAGCGTTGACTTCCAGATGCTGCGTCTCCGCGGCGCATTTTGGATGCCTGACATTTGGAACCCTGGGAGCGAAGCCCCGTGTCTTGGATCTCTTTGGAGATGATGAATTTCAAATGCACTCGGGCTAATGTAGTGCCTGTGAAGGGCGCCAGACGCACCGCGCTCGGAGCTGCAGACGCCGCGGCGGTCCAGCAGGGCGGGCGCGGCAGACGGCGCAGCCTCCCGCCCGCCGCGGCCCCCACGCCGCCTCTCCGCCCCGGAGGGCTTTCTCTTCCTCCCCCACCCCCGTCTCGCCTGTGGGTGACCACGCTATTTCCCGCAAAGTGTCTTACCCCGGGCGAGCTCATAGTTGGATAACCAATCAAATTCCTATTTTAATTGGGGGTTTGGTGTCGGGTGGCCGCACCCAGGGACCCTGCGAGGGCCTGATCTGGACTTGAGGCTCAGGAGGAGGTGCTTTTTGCTTGACCATCTGAACTTGGCCCCTTGAACAAATGCAGGCGGAGACCACTCTCTCCACAGTGATGCTGAACAACGTCCTGATGATTGACGTTGGGGCTGGGTGGTTCTTTGTTTGGGGGTGGGGAGGAGGGGTGCATCCTGTGAATGGGAGGCTGTTTACCCACATCCTCGGCCTTTATCCACTAGATGCCAGTACTTGTGCCCATCAAAATGTCTCCGGGCATTTCCCGGTGTCCCCCGGGGGGCAGCATTCCTGTAGGCCATCGATACCACTTTCCGGGTGACATGGATCCGCCTTGCCGTTACAACGTGGCATCAAAGAAATAGTGCTTTCGATAAAAAGCCACCGGGGAGTCGGACAGGGATGATGCCTTCAGACCACAACGCCAGCCAGACGCACGTCTCCTCTGTTTCTCATTTTGGAAGCGATCTGTGTTCCTCTTAGAGAACTGGGGAGCGAAACAAAGCTCGTCGACAACGCAGCTGAGAGTCCTCTGCGTTCTCACCAGCCGTCAGCGCCGCCATTATAGACCTTGTCCTCCCGTGCAGGGCCGCGGCCATGGGCACGGCGGGCGCTTCTGCTGCGAAGCGAGGTGGCCCTTCCCGCAGTGCGTCCCTCCTCTGTGGTCCGCACACATGTTTTTGTGCCGTCCCACGTCCTCACCTGCTGTCCCTGCGTCACGTCACGGAGAGGAACCCGCCCCTGTTGTTGACCGTTGGGCTGCTCCCAGTTTCTCTCTGTGCCCGTTGTTCTGATGATCCCTGTTCACGTGTAGAAACTCTGGAGCAGCCTGGGAAATAGCCTGGGGGGAGGGGTCGAGGGGGAGGGGGAGGGAAGAGAGAGAGGAAGGGGGAGGTCACCTGGGAGGATGAAGATGCTCCAGGGGCTGGGGTGGGACAGAGCAATGACGGAGAGTTTGGGGCCAGCCTGGTCACCCTGACGATGAGCAGGCAGACAAGTGGAGGTGCCTGGCGGCCAAGCAGAGACAGGGTCCCGGCGGAGACAGCCACCTGGAGTCATTCCTGCAGGGGGCGGGGGGTGGGGGTGGGGGGATGGGAGCTGTTAGCACAGCAGGTCCCACGGAGCCCCCCGCAGGCCGCACATGCGATTTTTAGATCTCTAGCAGCCTAGCGACTGAGCTAAAGGAATAAGTAAAATATTTTACCTATGAAAGAATTTTTTAAACATTTTCATTGATCTCAGAGAGGAAGAAAGAGGGAGAGAGAGAGAGAGAAACATCAATGATGAGAGAAAATCATGGATCAGCTGCCTCCTGCACGCCCCACACTGGGGATGGAGCCCACACCCCGGGCATGTGCCCTGACCGGGAATCAAACCATGACCTCCTGGCTCCTAGGTTGATGCTCAACCACGGAGCCACACCAGGCGGGCCTCCCTCTTAAAATACTCGAATGCCATCTATAAAATGGGCATCAGCGATGCCCACCTCAGGGTTCATGGGGAGGCTGAGCGCATTCTCAGGACTGAAAGCCTTTAACTCCCGCTCCGCTGGCTGCTGGTCCAAGCCCAGTCGTGTCAACATGTCTGTGGTTGAACCTCTCCATCGTCCACGGAGGAGAAGGCCCGAGGCCTGGGTGTGCGTGCCTCCTGCTCTCGAAGCTTCCAGGCCGGGGAACAGAGGCTGTGCACCAGAACGGCGTTCCTGGAGCTGCCAGAACTCTCCATGTGCTTGGTGCCCTCACGTCTCAGGAGCTATCTCCTTTGGGGGGCGCAGGGAGGCTGGGGAGAGGCGGCACCCCGCATCACCCCTCGGGGGAGAGAGCCGGAGCCTGAGCGAGGGCCTTCGTGGCGGGGGAGCGGGATGCTAATTGAAACCTGCCTCTGCCAACGGGAGCTGGAGAGGGCCCAGTCAGGATTAGACTGATTAAGACATCCTTAAAAGGCGGCAGGTAGGGCGGCCTTAAGGCAGAATGGAACCACAGGAAAACTGTGTGCGGAGGAGTGTGGCGCTGGAGGCTGGAAGAAGCAAAACCAGCACACTTGCAGGGCATGATGGGAACGCCAAAGGGCTGGTGCCACGGCCCTGAGCAGGTCAGGCTCACCACCGGAAAGGGCACGTGCGAGCGGGGCCCGGCCCGGGCCAGCTGGCTCAGTGGTTGGGGCAGAGATGCCGTGGGAACCGCCTTGGGAAGGAGCTGGCTTCTGTGACAGGTTACCTTCGGTACTGTGTAGGGAACACATCCCCGCACTTGCCCGAAGACAGGAAAGACCACAATATTTAAACAGAGCTCATTTTAAAAAATATATGTTTTTATTGATTTCAGAGAGGGAGGGAGGGAGGAGAGATAGAAACATCAGTGAGTTAGTTTCTTTGACCGGTTACCTTCGGTATTGTGTAGGGAACGCATTCCCCCACTGGCCCTACAACACAAAAGACCACAATATTTAAAAAGAGCTCATATTTAAAAATATATATTTTTTTATTGCTTTCAGAGAGGAAGGGAGAGGGAGAGAGAGAAACATCAATGATGAGAGAGAATCATGGATCGACTGCCTCCTACACGACCCCTCCTGGGGATGGAGCCGGTAATCTGGAATCAAGCCCTTGACTGGAATCAAACCCAGGACCCTTCGGTCTGCAGGCTGACGCCCCATCCACTGAGCCACACCGGCCAGGACTCATTTTTAACATTCGGAATTGTGTAATTAAAAAAAAAAAAAGACTCGCATGCCGCTTCTCTCTCGGCTTCATGCTCTTTGTTTCCTTCTGAGCTATCACACCGTCTTTATTCTAACGCACAGCTAAATAAAGTAGTGGCTCCAGAGAAGGTGGATGAGGCGCCTAATTGCCGAGGTTGTGCCGCGCACCGCGCTCACCTGACAGCCTGTAGTTAGTGTAATGATTTATTTGCCGCTCTGGGAAGCTAACAATTTACCGCGCGATTTCTGGATACAAAAGGTGAGGTTACGCCGACGGCACAATGTAATCAATAGCGCTCCCTGGGGCACCGGGAGGATTCCGGGCCCCCGGAAATATTGTGACAGGACGCAGAGCGGTGAAAATGTCTTGTATCTGCTCGCTCCGGGAAGGCGCGGGGCGTGTGCCGGCTGCCGCACCGTACAGACCCCGCGGTTAGGAAACTGGTTACGGTCCGACGGCATCTCAGACCTTGCATTAGTTCTCATCATCTGTAAACGATGCCGGAGTGATGTTGGCGTTACAATACATACGAGGGCTCTCTGGAAGTGGCGATGCTGGGGTAGAGGCCTGCCTAACAAAACAGTTATTTATATGAGTGGCACGTCGGGTCAGGCAACAGCTCAGTCTCCTCCTGCCATTGGCAAAGCCGGCTGGCATATTTCATGGAATCGTGGCATCTGTGTGGGGTTCAAAAGTCACATGTGGAGCCGCTGTTCAGAAGCACATCACCCAAGGCCCTGCAAATACCGCACTAGCGGGAGGCCTGCTCGCAGCCAATAGCAGTTGATGACAAAACAGTGAGCGGAATGGTTTAACCGATTTTGTTAACAGCCAGGCATGCGACTGTGGGACCCGGGGAGGAATCAGCAAGGGAGGAAAATGGAGGTTGTCGGAGTAATTTCTGCAAGCAAACAGGTTGTGGTGTGTGGGAAGACAGGGAAAAGGCAGTCTGGAGGAACTGGAGGCCAGAACAGAGCGGCGTGGAGAGCAGAGAGGGAATGTGGAACTGGGCGAGCGGCGGGTTCGGGGGTAAAAACTGGTTTCGGGGGAAGAAGTGGTTCAGGGCGTGAGGAAGGAGGGAGGACGGAAGCAGAAAGGGCGCTGTCGGGTGCGCTCAGGAGAGCCGGGCCCTCTGCCTCCCGGAGGAAAGGCCGCTGGGAGGTTCTGGGTGTCAGGCTCAGTGCTTAGCCTTTAACTCCAAGATGACCTTCAGTGCTTATATTTTAACACGCTTTCATTTTTTCTTATTATAAACTAGAAGAACTTTATTGTAGAATAAAAAACATGCAATAAAAAATAGAGAAAAACTTCAATATTTTTGTAGACTGACCACCCAGACACCATGATGAGCATGCTGCTGTGTTCCTTCGAGTAGTTTCCTCGCTATGATCATAGGTGATACGGTTTTCGAGTTTGGATATGCGGCTCTTGGTTCTGGCTCACTGCATATGTGTCCAATGGAATTTAATGATTGTGTGAGATCCTTGGGTTGGGCAGGTCGTAACTTAATAAGCCATTGCTCAGTCTTTGGACGGTTTCCCGTTTTTCACGATTACACAGATGTGGAGGGACACGCTCTTGGGTGATACACGAATCGTACACCACGTCTGCCGTTCATTTCCGGGTGTAGGTTCTGCGGACCGCCTGGTGAAAAGCTGGGGCCGTCCAAAGCTCTCAGCGCTATTGTCACAGGGTTTGGAACCTCGGTTTCCCTCTCTACCCTCCCACCCGGGTCGAAGGAGACCCTACCCTGGAGTTCTTCATCATGGAAATCTTCAGAGGGGGCATCATCACTGTTCCCAGGCCCTACAGAGGCCACTAGCTCACAAAAATCTGGAAAACGTTCCTCCCCCTTTTCTTTTCTCCTCCTCCTCCTCCTCCTCCTCCTCCTCCTCCTTCTTCTTTTTCTTCTTCTTCTTCTTCTTCTTCTTCTTCTTCTTCTTCTTCTTCTTCTTCTTCTTCTTCTTCTTCTTCTTCTTCCCCAAGGATGTATTTACTAGAGGCCCAGCACACAAATTTGTGCATGGGTGGGGTCCCACGGTTTGGCTGGCTACTGGGGCCAATTCAGGCTGTCTCCTGCCCCAATTGGGGCTCAGGGACGATTAGGGCTGGCCGGCTTAGGTGAGGAGTCATGGGAGGTTGGTGGGGCCAATGGGGCAGGTTGGCTCTGGATGGTTTGCTGTGGGAGCATCTGCCCCCTGGTGGTCAGTGCGCATCATAGTGACCAGTGGACAGGTTGCTCCATTGCTTAGGCTTTTATATACATAGATTGATTTCAGAGAGGAAGGGAGAGGGAGAAAGATAGAAGCATCAACGATAAGAATCCTTGATCGGCTATCTCTGCATACCCCCGACTGGGGATTGAGCCCGAAACCTAGGCTTGTGCCCTGACCTGGAATGGAACCGTGACCTCCTGGTTCATAGGTCGCCATGCTGGCTGGGCGAGCTCCCCCCTTTCTTAAGGAGACCCGTGGTCTGCTGGAGACTGTGCTATAAGCCACAATTTGAAAGCATGTTCGTGTGCCTTTGGGAAATAAAATCTAAGCACGTATCCTAGGAACGGCTCTAAGTTTTGTTAAGCTGCAGTGTTTTCTAGGACATATGGTTAGTCTCCCAGTGTTACTAGTCACAGAGTCCGGGAAACGTTAACTCTTTCATTCTTCTGAGGGGAGTGCCCCATTATCCTTCCCTTTCTCCCTCGCCTCCCACACTTGGGTGTTCACAAGAAGAGAGACATTCCTGTTCTACGTAATTACAGCCCTTCTGTTACAGCCTTTCAGCTCCATAAAACCAGCTATTGTACTAAATAATTAGCACATGCCATTCAGAATATCCTAAAAATTATACGCAACATCAAGCAGGAACTATACGCTGACACGCGGCCGCGTTCTCTGCAGAGCTGTTCAACGGAAATTGGGTGTTGGCAACAGGTGCCTTGCAAACAGTTTCTTAATTGTAAAAAAAAAAACCAGACATTTGAAGGACGGCAGGTAAAAAAGCGTTTGCAAGTTGGGAATCATCTGAACTCTGACTTCGTCAACACGGGCCTGCCCAAGAATCCTATCCTTGAAGATAACGCCCCGGGGAATGGCTGGGCAGCTATGGGAAGCTCGGGCACTGCCCCCTCGGAGCCTGCCAGGCGGAGCAAGTGTATGGACCAGGAGCGGGACCCCAAGAGGAGGCTGACCCTGATGCAGAGAGGACCCCGAAAAAGGTCCCCCTTCTGCTTGGTTTCCTCAGTCGCTGAGGGTTAGAGGCCCCATGGTGTCTGCGCTGCTCACTAAACCCATCCGTGTGCCGTTGGGGAAGGACCGAGCGAGGGCCCAGACTGGAGACGGACAGTCAGGCGTGAATTGTTTGCCAGCGAAGTGATTGTTTGCAAGTTCTCTCCCTGGTGGACATGGCTTGGTGCAAACATGTGTTTTGGAAGTCTTAACCTGAATATCACTTCCTCATTTTGACTGTTTGGAAGACGTTAGCTCAAATTAGGGAAGAATCTGATGTCTAGGATGTTTTTTTTTTTTTTAATATATTTTATTGATTTTTTACAGAGAGGAAGGGAGAGGGATAGAGAGCTAGAAACATCGATGAGAGAGAAACATCAATCAGCTGCTTCCTGCACACCCTGCACTGGGGATGTGCCCTCAAGGTACATGCCCTTGACCAGAATCGAACCTGAGACCCTTCAGTCCGAAGGCCGACGCTCTATCCACTGAGCCAAACTGGTTTCGGCTAGGATGGTTTTTAAAAGGCAGATTAGCACTCTTAGTAGTATTTTAGTGACCAGATAGAAACGAATACTAACCTGACATTCAGGCTTAGTACAGGTTTGGGAAAGGTTAGATGGTTATAGGTTTAAAATAGACCCAAGGACATAGAAGGTTAGAAATGTAAAAAAATAATGATTAACTCAAAACCAGTCCATATGCTGTATTAATGCCAGTCAACACGGACAAAGGGCTGAATGAGCTGTTCGTACGAGAGCTCATTTTATGGGGCAGGACCCTGTGACAGAGGGGCTAAGATAAAAGAGGGACAGTCCATACAAGGAAAGCTTCGTGCAGGACAGAATACTCGCAGGTGCCTTTTGAGATACAAACGGGAGCGTGTGAAGAACTTGATGGCACTGCTAGAGGCAGTGGACAAACCCACAGACACTCCCACCCCCCACGATGGATTCCGAGTGAAAGAGAGAATGTGAGCAAGTCCCATGTGGACCTCAGGGACAGATGTAGAGCTGGGTACCACTGGGCACCCACACGGAAGGGCACCTTGCTTTGAAGCATAGAGACCGGCTCTAAAACCTATCATGTGGGCACCACTGATTCTCGAGTGCAGCGACTGCCGGAACCGCCTGGGGAGTGGCAAAGCAAGGCATGCCAGGCGTTGTGATGTGATTGGAATGGGTACCGGGCCCCAGGCCGTCCCCATGTGCCACCGTGGCTGTCACATATGGTGAGATGGACCTGCTCCAGCAGCAAATCCCCTCTCGGATTCCCAGGGCAGCACCAGAGGGCACCGGCCAGGCTGTGAGGCCTCCAGGAAGCAATCAAGAAAATATAACCCGGAAAAGTTATTTAACTCGTCACATTACCCCTCTAAGCAGTGTATGGGGCACAAACGAAATAAAAAGGAAATAATACACTTTGTACAACTGTTTGGCAGCAGATGTGTATAGCAAGGTGTGTGGGAGGAAGCGGAAATAGTACAAAGAGGGCCATCGAGCCCTCGCCGGCTTGGCTCAGTGGACAGAGTGTTGGCCTGTGGACCAAAGGGTCCTGGGTTCGATTCCGGTCAATGGCCTGTGGATTGCAGTCTCGACCCCGGCCGGGGCCCATGTGCAGGAGGCAACCAGTCGATGTATGTCTCTCACATCGAAGTTTCTCTCTGTCTTTCCCTCTCTCTTCCATTCTCCCCAAACATCAACGGGGAAAATATCCTCAGGTGAGGATTAATGAACAAAAAAGACCAAAGAGGGAATCTGAATAGAAAAGAGAAGGACTGAGCAGGAACGGGAAGTTGATTTAAAAGCAGAGAAGAAGAAGAGCAGGGCTGAAACTGGTTTGGCTCAGTGGATAGAGCATAGGCCTGCGGACTGAAGGGTCCCAGGTTCGATTCTGGTCAAGGGCATGTACCTTGGTTGTGGGCACATCCCCAGTAGAGGGTGTGCAAGAGGCAGCTGATCGATGATTCTCTCTCATTGATGTTTCTGACTCTCTATCCTTCTCCTTTCCTCTCTGTAAAAAATCAATAATATCTATATCTATATATCTATATCTATATCTATCTATCTATCTATCTATCTATCTACCTATCTATAGAGGAGCAGGTTAAACCCCAGGGAAACCTGAGACTACAGGTCAGAGAAGACATGCGCAGGACAGAAGTTAACGCCACGCCATGCGAGAACCAACAGAGCCGAGAGCCGGTTCTCCGAGAAGATGAATAAAACAGACAAACGTTTTTCAAAGCTAATTGAGAAAAACGGAGGAAGGACATACCAATGAATGATTGAAGAAATAAAAGGATGATGTGGAGAGATTAAATTGATGAGGGTGTGATGAATAAAACATGCATGCCAATAAATTTGAAGTCCTCAATTAAATGAGTAAAATATGAGGAAAAAATATAATATCATAACTGACTCGAGAGGAAATAGTTCTATGACCATTAGAGAAATTGAATCAGTGGCTAAAAACCTTTTCATAAAGAAGGCGGGAGAACCGGATGACTGGAGGGGGCAGTTCTAGCAAATATTCCAGGAACCAGTAATGTCCTCTCATCCAAACCCTTCCAGGGACCACAATGGATCCTGTAAGCCGGTTTGGAGGGGTGGGCCCCAGCGCCCCATCACGAAGGTGGGTGTGTCTGAGACGGTGACCCAGGACCTCTGTCCCGTTTCACTCCCTGAGAGCAGGCGGGTGTATCCCCAGCCTTTCTCTTTCCCCGTGTGACACCCCTAGTCGCCGCCCCCCCCCTCCCCGCCCCGACGGCTGGCTCTCTCTCCTCGCCTCAGAGGCACCAGGCCCGTGCACCCTTTTCCTTTCCCTGGGGTTTATGGGTAATTGTCTCGGGGAGGTGGGGGGGTGGGGGGGACATGACACCGAAATAGTAACTCCAGGGATGCAGCCAAGTGTGTGCAATTTTGCAAATGGCTTTGGATTCTCGCGTTTGATCTTGAGATCCTAAATTCTCCCCTGACAACGGGCGACGCCTTTCTAGTCGAAGGGCGCAGGGGGCGGGCAGGCTTCCCGGGGAGCAGGGTGGCATGGGGAGCGGGCTCGGGCTGGAACGCAGCACCGGGGAGGGGGCTCCAAAGAACTCAGAGACGCTGTCCGGAGGCAGGATCGTAGCCTTGACCTTCCTCCAGGTGTCTGCTCACTCCCTCGCTCTGGAATTCCTCCATCTGGACCGGAGAGGCTGCTGGGCCTGGAGGGAGAGAGTGCCTGCCCCGGGTACCCCAAGCATTGCCATCACCTGGGGTGAGGACAGTGGGCTGTCGGTGGGGCCCTCTAAATGCCAGGCCCTGTGGGGAGCCCCTGGCGGGAAGCCTGCTGGGCAGGGCCCTGCTGTGGTCCCCCAGGCCTGGGTAGCCTGCCTCCCAGCAAGCAGAAGCCTCGGGGTGCCTGTGCTGATCCGGGGCGTCTGGCTGAAGGGCGGCCACGCAGGAAGTTGACAAGGACAGCGAGGACGCCGTGTGGCTTGGGGGTCACGCAGGCTGCCTCGGGGTCAGGGAATCCGACGGCACCTGTGGGCTCTGGCAGAATGACGTCCCGAGGGCCCGGGGCTCGCTCCTGAGGACACGGGTGTCATTCAGACATGTCCTTCCCGACCCGTGGAAACTGCTGTGATGGGGAGACACGTGTGGACTTTCGGCGAGATGGGAGGTGGCACCGTTTCCTTGGGTCCCGCTTCCCCGGGGAGTTTTCGGGGACAGAAATCCAAATGCTGGTGCCAAGTTCAGTTTTAGGAACCGGTCTTCTCCCCTCTCTCACTCCCGCCCCGGAGCACCCTCGTACCCCGGTGGCAGCCTCGCTGGTGAGGCCAGACCCCAGGAGGTTTCCGAGGTCCCTGCGGATCCTTCCAGAAACCTATGGCACCGCCAGGCACCGCCAGGCTCCGCTTTTCCTTTTCATTCATATCCCGGCGTCAGAGGCTGTGAGAGTCCCCGAGCCTGGCCTGTCACCAGGGCACCCACAGGCAGCCCGCCCCCGGGAGAGGGTCGGGGAGCCCTGTCTGCAGATCCCCTCATGCACCTTCTGGGTCTCAGGAGTAAGTTGGTTCAAGGTTAAGGTGACCAGATCTTCCCGCTTTTGGCGGGACAGTCCAGATTTTTAACAATTTTTCCCACGTCCCTCGGCGTTTTTAAAAAGTCCCGATCTGGTCAGCTTATTCCAGGCGGCCCGGGCCGCGGCCACGCCGTCGCAGCTGCGGGCCACGCCGTGGCAGGGAGCGCAGGAGCTGTCAGGGGTACAGACACCCTCCGGTGCCACTGACATTAATAAGTCAGGCGAAACCATCCGCATATGTGGAGGCAGCCGACTTCCAAGGCAACGCCTTCATTATGAAAAACGTGTTAGAATTAGGAACTATTTTATCGCGTGCCTATTTCCCCAGCCAACCTAGTTCTTTTCTTTCTTTCTTTCTTTCTTTTCTTTCTTTTTTTTTTTTTTAACATCCAAATATAGATTTCGCAGCATGAAGGTAGGAAGCCACCGTCACAGGGGGGGAGAGGAAACAAGGGTTGAATGACTTGCCCCGGGGGCGCGGTGCCCTGGATAAGCTGACAACCGCCTTCCAGAGAGCGCGCCCGGCTCCCCAGAGCCTGCCCTGCGCTCCCGGGGGCCTTCCCCGCTTTCATGGCTTCTCCCTCCGGAATCTTTGGGGCCCAGGATTCTGGTACCTTCTCTGACCTTGGGCTTCTGTGCTGGGAGGGGAGTCACTGCTCCACGCACGCCAACAGGGGGTTGACAGCGAGATCTTGTGCTGCGTCAGGACGTGCAGGTGATGGGTGTCAGGGCGGCCACCATCTGGGGGACGCAGCTCCGGAGCCTCAGACTGGGTGTCCTCTTCAGAGTGAAGGCAGGAAACCCCTGGTTCCTTTTGGAGAACTGCACCCCCCTCCTTCATGGCCTCCCCCCCCCCCCCCCATGTGTGAATGTGTGAACCAAGCAAATGAGCCAGACAGATTCACTTCTCTCCCCCCCCGCCCCCCTCTCTTTCTCCTTTGAGTCTTGTTCTTGGTGAACCAGACAGGGACAAAGTGGCCAATGGGGATTTGTCCTAATGACCGGGTCCCTGGCCCTGCCTCCTGGTCCTCGCACGCGCCCTGCTACCTTTCTCCTCCAAGTCTGACCCTTCCCCGGTGACAGCCCCTAGGGTCCCCACGCCTCATCTCTGAAGGACACCAGGGCCTTTTGGTGCCCGTCACCAAAGAACCCCAACAGATGTGCCCCCTGGGGTGTGAGTTAGAGGGCAGAGGGTGTGGACATCTCTTCCTGCCAACCCTTGTCTGTGACCCTGTGCACTGCCTCCCCTGGGAACGGGGCCTCTGCGTAGAAAACTCTGCCTGCCCACCCACCGAGGCAGAACAGGTGCATAGAGGCTGCAAGGACAGCCCCCCACTCCCACCCCGGGGTGGAAGGGGTGGGGGGCTGCAGAAAACAGCTTGGTCCCCACCTCGGTCCTCCAGCCAGTCACCGGTGACAGAATGTCCCCAGGTTATGTCTCGGCTCTCCGATGAGACCCAGGGCGGAAGTTTCCCTGGAGTGGTCATTCCTCTGTCTAAACCCTCACGGACAGTACACAGACTAAACACTGTATCCACAGGGGGATGCCATGACCTTCTCGTGCTGTCTTACAGTTTCTATGACTTAACGATCTATTATGTTTTCTCATGGTGTCTCCATCCCATCAGCCGTGGTTAAACCCTCCCTTGGCTCTGTCTGCGTGCAGGCAAGATGCTGGCCAGCTGGTCAACCTCCTCTGTCCTTCCTGCAGGAATGTGACTCACCCATCTCCTCGGCTCCCCCCATCCTGGTCCCTGAAGTTTGAGTCATGTTATTGCACGCCTTCCTCCCCCCAAAAAAATAACCCCGGCCTGGCCCCAGCTCTCGCTTCCAGCCTCCTGCTCATAGTGTCTTGTGGCCCTGCTCTGGCTAGCCCGGCAACCAACGGGCAGCTTCCCTGGCATGGCTTGGCATGGCTTGGCATGGCTGTCCCGCTGCCCTGGGCCTGCCTTGCTTGGTACATGCACCGGGGATTCTGCCACCGGCTTCCCCTCCTGGCAGCAGCCTTCGCACAGGGGAAGATCAGCCTGGGCCGTGGTGCCCATCTGACAATGCATATCCTGTCCTTTTTATGACGTTTGGTGCCAATACCGTCACCCACCCAGGCAGCGCTGTCCCTGTGCCTGGAATGGAGAGTGGAGAGCGCTGACCGGGAAGGGAGTCGCGGCAGCTGGGACTCTGTGGGGACCGGTGTCCTTCGGGCAGACCCAGGCAGGCTGGGGCCGCGGTCACACACAGGGCGCCCCGGGGACCCTGTCCTGCCGGTCCCACAGCTCACAGGCTCACCTGCTCACCTGCGCCCAGGGGCGCCCCCACAATGGGGAGTTCACAAACCTGAGGCTGTAGCACCCCAACACTCCCTTCTTTTCCGTGTAAACACTGGGTTCATAGATTTGTAGGATTTTCCTGTTGGCAGGTGCTTTTAAAGGAATCTTTGCTTTTCATTATGAAAGTAATATGTACTCTTGATGGTAAATTTGCAAAACACACACGCACGCAACACCAAAAACCCATAAAAAGTAACAGTGATGCATTACCCTACCTCTAAGCATTAATTCCTGTTTAGTTTAGCAGATTTCACCCTTAGCTTTTTAATACATTTATAACATATTACCAGCTATTCTTTTATTATATTTGCTTACCACACACACACACACACACACACACACACACAACCCCAACTGCCTGGTAATCTAATTTGAAATGATGATGCCCATTGTGGAGCGTATCTGGAATAGGGAAAGCGGAGGGGTGCGAGGACATTGGAGAACATTCCGGAATTCCAGAAGGTGGTACTGGGAAGGAGCACGGCTTCCATGACGTGTTTCACCGCCACCAAGCGCCCACGTGACTCAGCCTTCTGCCAGGTCTGCTGGCTGTGGCCAGTGGGACTGGCAGGTCGAGTGCAGCTTCCAAAGCCTTTGTTCACTCATTCATCCCCCTTATAGCACTTCGTATAGAACTCCGGTGCCGAGGGCAGAGTGGGTGGTTGGTCCAGGTGAACGGAAGGCAGTACCACTGTCGTTGGTGAGCGTTCACTCCGCCCTGGCACCGGCTGCCGGCTCTGGTCTTGTTCCCTCGCTCGCCCTTTCAGGCCGGGGGAGGAGGCCATGCCGCTACTTCCCCCCTTAGCCGCTGGCCCAGTGGAGGCTCGGAGGATGAAGTGGCAGCTCCAGGAAATGCCCTCAGTGGCAGAGGCAGGTCTAGGCTCAGGTCTCCTTCCCTGGGCGCTTTCTGCTGCTGGCGCTGCCGTCAGATCGGGCTCTGCCACCCTAGGAAGGGTTCTGGGTCCTTCCAGGGCTCTGGTCAGCAGAGAGCGGGGAGCGGGGGGAGAGGGGGCTGCACTTCCCGCTTGCCGTTCCCCCAGGTTCTGCACTGGTGGTGGGGGTGTCTCCCTGGTAAATGACCCCCATGCGATTCTAGGGCCGGGCAGCTGGGGGTGGCAGCTCACCGGCTGGCTGTGTGGCCCGCAGGTGGTGTGCACGAAAAAAATGCCCATTTACCAGGAAAATGGCCTTACACGGCCGCCTGGATAGACCTCACGGCTGTGGTGAGAACTTATACTGATCGCTAATGGGACCTAAGAGTGACTTCCCGGGAGTAAAAGGGAGGCGTTTACAGGTTAAGTACAGCCATGCTCACTGCATTCCCCAACCTCTACGCGTACAGTTTTACGTGTAAGAACCCGGTGGACCTGGGATGCCGGAGGGCAGGAAGCAATGGGACGGGATCAGCCACGGTTCTCTCCGCACCTGCTTCCGTCCCGGGAAATGGCTGTGTCTCAGCCCCGCGCCGCCCAGCGAGGTCCAAGGCTGGTGCTTCAGGCCCTCCCACGTTCTCTCGAATTAACCCCGGGGGTCTCTCTTGGCTCCATGGGCCCTGCAGTGGCAGCCGATGCTTCTCGTCCTTTTCCGGCCACAGCCGGCTGCAGCCCGGCTTCCTCTGGTCTCCTATCTGTAGAGCCACCCTTGCTGGTCCTCAGGCCCAGAAGGACACGCGGAGAGGAGGGGCTAAGTGTCCCCAAACAGCCACCGTGTATGACCAGAGCCAGCGCCGAGTGACACTGCTTATGCCTGGGCTCCGCGGGCATCACTGTGGAAGCTCACGGCCACCTCCTGAGGGCAAGCAGGGGGGCACTGCCCAGGCCAAGGGCCCGTGGCGAGGTGGGCTCCCAGCTGGCCCTGCTGCTGCCGAGAACTTTCCCTGTGGGCCTCCTTCTTCCCAAGGGGGCAATGCCACCTGCTGGGTGACACTCCAGAGCAGCACCTGCCTGGCATACAGCGGACCCTCCGTACACAGTTCTGATCCGCACGACGGGCCAGAGCCAAGCAGCAGGCGCCCGGAGCCACTGGGTGACGGAGGTCCCCCGAGTCTTGTCCCGGGCGTCTCAGCTGCCCATGGAGCTCGGCGGATACCGTGGGCCCTGTCCAGCTGACCGGTGCCAGTCAGTCGACAGCACACGGGCTTGCCCGCAGGGTGAGGGCTTATCAGCATCTAGCTGTGATTCTCGGTACCCAGTGAGATGCGTCTGCGTGCTTGCTGTCCCAGGAGCCCTCACTTTGCCAAGCCAGGTGATGGCCGCAGTGGGGGTAGGCTTGGCGGGACCTCCGCGTCCCTGTGCTCTCTACAGGGCGTTCTCTTCCAGGCGCGCATCTCCACTCAGGAATCCCGGTGAGATGGCAGAAGGGAGTTTCTGAGGCACGCTCTCCTCTCTCCACCCGCTGAGCTCCCAAAGGGGCAGTGGCTCCCTTCCAGCCCTCTCTCCCCTGAAAACGCGATGCATCGCAATGCACATGGCTTCTCCCAGGCGGCTCCTTTAAGCTGACCTGGAAAGGTGCTGTGCCACTTACCAGGTGTTTCCCCGTGCGTGCATTATGGGCAGACAGGACTAAAATTTGTATTTCTTATTCGTTTACTCGACAGAGAGGTTATTGAAAGCCTCTACATTTTAGGACCTGCCCAAAGCCACCTAGTATTCGGGTTTCACCCTGCTGAGCCTGGGGGGGAAGCGGTGTCACTCCGGGGGGTGCTGGCTCTGATCCTATAGATATGCCATGATTCAGACCAACCACTCATCGCTCACGCGTCTGCAGTGTCTGCAGAAAGTGCTGGAGAAGACACCCAGCGCTGGGGCTCAGCCGGGAGGATCAGACAGCGGGAGGTCAAAACACCTGAGGCTATTGCCTTACGTGGCTGGTGCCTGGGTTGGGATTGTCGGCCTGAGCAGCGGATGCTTGGCCTCTTCCTGCAGCTTGGGCTTCCTCACAGCATGGCGGCTGCTGACCGGTCAGACTTCCTGCAGGGCAGCCTGCGGCTTGAAGAGTTACCGTTCCAGGGACCGGAGAAGATGCCCAATGGCCTTTTGACGACCCTGCCTCTGAAGTCGGTACATGCAACTCCAATTCACACAGTTTAACTCCCTTAAAAAACAGTCCACACTGCGGACTCCCCGAGGACATGCACCCACCTCACCATTGGTGGATATTCTAGAGCTTGCTGAGTTTTTTTTTTCTTCTTTTTTTTCCTTATTTTTATTTATTTTTGCCACAACACTCAGTTCTGCATTAATCAGCACTTAGGCACCTGTATCCTTGTAAATTCCTTCTTTCGTTTTTTGTAAGATGGATTCCCAAAGGCGGAATTTCTGGATCAGGAAGTCCGTGTATTTTGAAATGTAATCAATAGCCCCAGATTACCTTCCCCAAAGGCTGCAATATTGGGGCTCCCTTGAACTACCTGTTTCCACAGATCTCTCTTTACCAAAACACCTCCGCTGTCACATTTGGGTAACTCCTGCCGGCTCGGCTCTCCAAAGGAATGTGTGGTGAAGCTAGGATCTGGAGAACAGAGAATCGGATAATGCAAGCGATGCCCACATTTGCTGATTAAAATAGATCTTATTGGTTGGCCAGTGTGGCTCAGCATTTGAGCTTCGAACCTATGAACCAGGAGGTCACGGTTTGATTCCCAGTCAGGGCACAGGCCTGGGTTGTGGGCTTGATCTTCAGTAGGTGGTGTGCAGGAGGCAGCCAATCCATGATTTTCTTTCATCATTGATGTTTCTCTCTCTCCTTCTCCCTTCCTCTCTGAAACCAATAAAAATATGTTTTTAGAAATCGGGTTTTCTTATGTATGGGTTTGTTCTTTCTCACCCGCTGCCTTCTATAAAAAGTCAGCCTTAAAGAAAGGCCTCTCCGCAGACACTCCGCCTGCTAATCTGTGGGTCCAAGGAGGTGTCACTTCCGATCTCATAATAAGGCACTGGGTAGGCTAATTGCCTGGTATTTATAGCCCACAGAGATGGCTCCCACTCTAGGAGAGGAGTTTCCGTGGCAATGTACTAACCACCACAGGTTCCCAGGGGCTAAGCCGAGGCTAATGCATAAAAATTCAAAGTGAGGCTTGCAGGGGACCCCATAAAGGCAGCGAATGGAACAGACAGGCCGCGGGAGGAACAGAGAGGCCCGCGGCGAGGGCGTGTGTCACTCGATTACTGCGCCTTCTCGGCTCTGCACAGAACCGGCTTTAAAACCTGCCCCAAGTCCGGCTTTGTGCTGGCCCGTGCCGCGCCAGCACAGCCAAGGGTTCGGCGAGCCTGAGCTGGGGCGACGAAGGATGAAGAAAAGACAGATGAAGAGAAAAAGGTGGGTCTAGGTGGATCTTCTGTGCCTGGCTGAGGCCACAGAACAGATCCAGGTTGCAAGCTGATGGTTTATTTACTGTCAGGGACAAACAAGGTAATTTACAATGTTCTTGTGAGTTTTACTGTACTTGTTTTGGCAGCACTTGCTGCCCCTCCCACAGCCCACTAGCTACCCAGGAAAGATCTAGGGAGCAGTCACAAAATCAAGCTTAATTATGCTTAGAGGACTGTGCCCTCCAAGCTCAGACTTGTTTGCCACTTTGCCAGCAGATCAGTCCGAGGCTTAACCCTATAACCTCTCCCAACACTGGGCGCGTGGACTTTCCGTTGTCCAAGAATCCAGATGCTCCACGGAGGCTGAAAAGCTGGCCCCTGTTTCCGGTCCGTGCCCAGCCTAGGGTCCCATGCCACTTGACTGCTCACTCCAACCAAGGCGATTCCCCTAAGATGTCATCTCTCCTTCAGGGCGGATGAAGTGGCCGGCCTGGCTGGCTGTATGGTCTCTCTTCCTCTTCCCATCTCCCTCTTCAGATCCGCATTACATCACCCAGTTAACACTGGCCAGTCCCCGGTCCTGGTCAATCACAGTGAACATGCACTTTCTCATAACTCACTATTCTTCCTGTGATGCCACGAGCCCCTTCTTCTTCTTTTTAATTATTTTTATTGATTGTAGAGGAAAAGGGAGAGGGATAGAGAGAGATAGAAACATCAGCGATGAGAGAGAATCATTGACCAGCTGCCTCCTGCATGCCCTTTACTGGGGATTGAGCCCGAAACCCAGGCATGCGCCCTTGGTCGGAATCAAACCTGGGACCCTTCAGTCCGCAGGCTGACACTCTATCCACTGAGCAAACCTTCTTCTCACAGGACCTCCGCACGTGCTGTGTCTCGGCTCCCACCCTCTGCTTGTTCTCATCAGCAGGAGGGTCACTTCTCACGGGATCATATTCCCTGACTACGCCTGTAGGAGTCTAGGTTAGGACCCCAGGTGTCTGGTTCCCTGCAGCGTGTGTGTGTTTCCTTATCCCGCTTTTCCTGGCTGTGACTCGCGCTGCAGCTCTGTGTTTCAGAGCCGCCTCCTCTCCTCTCCTGCAGACACCGCAAAGGCAGGGAGAATGTTCCCCGCATTCCTCCTCAGGCCCCGACCGATGGCCGAGGCGTCGCACATGCCAAGTTCTCAACACATATTTGTTGAATGAATGAATGAAGCCACAGAGGCCTCTAAATCAGCTGACCCCTGGCTACTTGCCACAGGGCCGGATTATCCATTCTACTCACCCTTCCATCGCCGTATTCTCGACCGGAGGTTTCATCAGCTGGATGACAGGCGAGCAGGACTGAGACCCGGGAGCCATTTTCGGAGCAGCCGTGGTTAAGGTCGAAGGAGGGCAGGAGTGCGCCGAGGACAGGACAGGGCTCACCACTGAGCTGCGGAGCGTGGACCCCTTTGATGGATGGTCCTCCCCGCCGCCCTGCCCCGCTCATTGGCACGGGGACGGGAAGGTTGGCTTTGATTTTGCACAACAGTTTGAGGCATTTCTATTCTGGTCCTGAAACAGCTTAAATGTTTTATGAGGTTTTCAGATTGGGAGAAATTAAAGCAAGTATGTAATCTTGCTCTGGTGTGTGTATAAATATATACACATATGAAATTTAAATATACTCACACAAAATCTTATTGTAGAGAATCTCATACATCCAAAAAAGATAGGGAGTCTAAAAAAAAAACCACCCTACCCATATGTAAACAGAATATGAAAATATATTCAGTGTTAATTTCAGAATTTATTGCAATCTGCGGTATATCTTTAACAATCGCACATACATTCTCCCAAGAGCGAGAGGGAATTTTTTTTTAAATGAAATATTTTGCATGAAATATTTTGATTTTTTTAAAAAAAAACCAATATAACTTTAAAAAACCATAAAAGAAATGTCTAGCGAGAGTTGTCAAGAAATAGTTTTGGAGGGAATACTTTTTTTTTTCCTCTATAGTTTTTATCTTTTGAAAGTCAGACCAGTGTAACAGATAATATGTGCTTTGGGATCATTAAGGGACTTTCGGCAAATTATTTCGTGTTCGAATGGGGATGTAAATACATGAGTAATTTATCCTTGTTAATTACAATTCTTGCGAATTACAATGCGCAGGCACCTCTCCAGGACCGCAAACCCCACCCGTGCGTCTGAAAACGCCGCCAACAATGTCGACATCGCATCTGATAAAGGTTTTTCTTTTCTTTTTCTTTTTCCATGAGTAATCATTAGCTTCCATTCCAGTCCCTTTCAGAAACAACTGACAACACAGGTAACTTCGGCTCCATGCCATTCCTCCTGTGTGTTTTTACGGGTTGCAATAAATGTCTGTATCTCCGCGCAGCCATTGATCGCGGGGGCGTTGCGTTTTATTAAGTCCATATTTACGCATATTTTATTACGATCTGCTCCAACAGGACACCTTTCAAAAGATGGCTGGCAAGTCCCTCCCTGTCCCTGCCAACAAGAGAAACAAAGAGAATGCGTGTCAGTGCAACTCAGGCGACCTGAGTCTGTCAGCTCCGAACGTTAGCACAATCGTGATGTAGACCTTACACTTAGGATTCCGGAGCGTTCTGCCACCCATTTGGCTGCATTACCGTGCCGCCCGCTTATGTGCATTAGGACGTGTGCTTGTGTCGACCTGGCTTCCGAGGAGGATCCTGTGACTTCTGCACCCCTCTTCCTTTAAAAACCAAATGCAATTCACAGAAAAGGCTCCTGGATTTGCAATTAAAATGGCAGGTTGCCTGAAACCAGAGAGGGGGCTGGCGGTGGGGTTTGACCTTCCATTTGTCTGTGGTGGGAAGTCCTCACAGTACACGCACACACCACACGGGTGCCCTTTGTTTCCCAGCAAAGGGAGACAATTTGCAAGTGCAAACAGGATAATGGTGCGGCTCAGGGTGGGGAGGAGGCCAGGAGGGGGGTGTAGATGCTCATTTGGAGAGGGGTCCCTGTGGGGCTGGGAGCGGGGGCGGGAAGACGTTCCTTTCCACCCACTGGATGACAGCGGAGAGCTCAGAACCCCCAGGACCCACACCGCAGAGTCAGCTTGCGTGGGAAGCACCTACTGTGTGTCTCCTGTGACACCTCACCGAGGACCTCACCGAGTTAATCAGGGGAGGAGGGCGTGGCATGGTCAAGGTCACCCAGCTAAGGAGCGATGAGGTGGAGGTGAGAGACATAGGCCAGGGCCCTTTCTAAGCCTGGCACACACACTGGCAGTGTGCCCTGGGGGAAACTGAGGAAACCTGTCCTCCCTGCTATTCCCACTGCATCCCAGCAAATGACAGGTGACAGCTCTCTTTTGAATCCACTGCGGCTGGCTTCCCAGTTCTCGGCAACCCTCCCTCACCCCCCCCCCCCCCCGCCCCCGCACCGAGGCTGCACAGAGCCTGCTGCCACTCCGGCCCACTGTGCTCTCCACACCTGCTCAGGTGCCCCCACCAGGTCCTCTGCTTGCTTCCCAAGAGCCACTTGGTCTGTCCCCGGTCCTTCTGGCCTCAGGCCTCTGTTATTATAACGGGCTCCTTGAGTGAAATACCACGTATTTCATATGAGCCAGTGGAATGATGTAGAAAGAGAGATCCCGTGGCTGTGAAACTCCAGATGAAAGCTTCCAAAGATGCTCTAAAGGGAGGTCACTGCGGAAACTGCTGTCAGGTCAGGCCAGAGGTCTGGGGGGCAGGGAGGGGGGTGGAGAAAATGATCACAATTTGGAAGGATACCGAGCGCCGGTGGCTCGGGGTGTTCATGTTCTGGCTACCTTAGAAAGAGACCCAAACTGGGGATCGGAGGCATCACGTTAAGGGTGCGGCTTCTGGAAACTCGGTCACGGGCGCCACATCCTCATGGAGGAGAAGGCCGGGTCTGAAGTACGTGTTCGGTAAATTAAGGTACATTAACTGTTTAAAGTGGAAATGAAGATTTTAAGGGCTGTGCAATTTCTTCTTTAATGGACTTCTCTGATAACTGGTAGGCAGCTAGGCAGGCCTGCGCAGAGCGGGACAATAAGCCAGCACAGGAGGTCACTGGGGGCAAGTCCCGCGTGCCCAGCAAGGGGCAAAGCTGGGAAAACGAGGGCCTGGCCCCCAGGGTGACCTTTGCTCCCCAGCATGCAGCTGCCCATGCGGATTAGACCCCTGACCTTTCCTCTCACAGGTCATGCGGTTCAGACCCCCTTGGAAGAGGAACAAGGGGGTGGAAAAGTGGCCTCCTGCGACCCCATACAAGCCCTGGCACCACCACTCCCTTAGATTGATCCCTAGAGATCACATCTCGGGGCCAGAAGAGCAGCAAAACCAGACAAGGGGTGGACGCCAGGGCTGACGGCAGGACCAGCTGCCTTGACTAATGACCCTGCCCCGGTGCTGACCAGTCAGTGGAGACCAGGACCTGAAAGACAGGCCTGAAAGCTGATGAATATTCTATTTAGCTCCTCCCCTGGGCACACCCCTCCAGTCCCCGCCCTTAGGACAGAGGACCCAGCTGGGCTCTCACTGGGGAGCACACCCCTGCATTTCCCAATCCCCTCACCCCCCAGGGGTTTTCCTCGTTCTCTCTGTCTCCCAAGCTCCAGGGGCCCTTCTTTGGCTTCGGTGACCATGCGTAAGTCCATGCCTCCTGCGGCTCACTCCCCCTCGGTGACTTTCTAGGTAAACCTACTCTTCGAGGCTGAGTCACAGCTCCGAACTCTTTCTCAGCCAGAACTCCAGTACCCGTGCTGCGGGACCCAGGTCCTGTCTGACTCCACCCGTCCGACACCTGGTTCCGTTTTGCTGCCAACACAACCGGCTGATGGTCCCCATAGAACCAGATCACAGGGCTTCGACTTTAATTTCAGGAATGACCATGATGGCCGTCCACTGGCGGCCTGCCCCGCGCAGGCACCGGCGGGTGGGCGTCCCAGGTGAAGAAGTGCTAATATGATAAGCAACGTTTACTGACCAATTAGTCTTCTCTCCGTTTCAGCCCCGCTGCCTCCAACGCCTCCCCCTGATAGAGGATTCAGCCATGATGCCCACAGGGTCCGCCAGGGGTGCAGGCCACACCGGAGGGGTGCCGTGGAGAGAACGGTAGACGTGTGGAGTCCGAAGACCTGGGTTCAAATACAGTTTCCCTACCCATACACCTGAGGCAAGTCTGCGGATCTCCTAGAGCCTGTGGCACTGCTATGGTAAGATGAGAACAATGATAAGCTCGGTGTAGGGTTCTTATTAGGACTGCACGAAGGCGCCCAGGTCGATGCTCAGCAAATGCTGGTTCTGTCCCTCTCCCTTTAGGAGGGGAGGTGATTCAGGTGTGTCCAACGGTATAAATCTATACAGCAGAAAGAAATGAGGCTATCGCTCTGACGGGAGAGAAGAGAGTGACTCCTTAGGACTGACTGAGCTAGAAGTCACGGGAGCTGGGCTTGGCACCTAGCTTGGTATATAGAGTCAGTGAGGGCCAAGGAATGGAGGCCAGAGAGCATAGGCTATAGGGTGGTGGGAGAGCATAGGGAATAGAATCAAGTGAGTGAAAGGGACATCTTTGGACAGATAAGAAAGGCCTTTCATGCTCCACCAATGTGGTAGAACTTGACCCAGAAGGCATTCAGACCTTTGACCTGGAGCTATGAGAGGCCAGGTAGTAAGAATGGGAAGTGGGCTGCATGTCAAGTTTGCATTGCATCCATCCATATCTCTACTCATCACCCACCCATCTATCCATTCATCCACCTACTTACCCATTATCTATCCACCCACCCACTCATCCATTCACACATCATCCATCCATCCACTTATCCACCCATCTATCTATTCATCCACTCATCTATCCATTTGTCCATCCATCCATCCATTCCTCCATCCACTCATCCACCCACCCACCCACCCACCCACTTATTCATTCATCCACTCATCCATCCATCCACCCACCCACACCCACTCATCCATCCACCTATCATCCACCAATCCACTCATCCATCAGTTTGTCCATCCATCTATCATCCATCCATCCACTTATCCATTCACCCATTCATCCATCATTTATTCATTTATTTTTTCCACGCGCTCTCTCTTAAAAAACAAAAACAAAACAAAACAGGAAACTCTGCGGGTTTTAAGGAGGGGCCGAGTCTCCTTTTGTGGTGGTGTCTGCTATTGTCACTCTTCCTGCGGCCGACACAGCACTCAGGAGCCACTCTCCTGGTTAGCATAGTCTTCCTCCATCGCGCGGCTCCTTTCTAAGCACCGTTTTGCTTGAGCCTGACAATAGCCCTGCAGGTAGGCAAGACAGGTCCACCACCTGCACTTTTACACAAGGACATGCAGCGTACTGCACTTCCCGGGACCTGGGGCACAGCGGGAAGTTGAAATGAGATCTTCACATTTATTTTCCACGGAGCGCAGACGGGCCTGGCTCAGGAAAAGGGCCTCCGTCCAAGTGTGAAGCCGCCGTGCGGCCGCTGAAGGGCCATCCCCGGCGAGGAGCCTCTCTTCATGAATGGGACATGGCTGCGCCACATGCAAACGCGCGCAGTGTCTGCGCGCCGTGCGGGCGGAAGTGTCCCCATTCATGGAGGGGGAGACAGCTGGAAGCCAGCGCGGATGCATTATGCATTGTGATTGCACTGGAGCGGAGTGCGGAATGTTAAAGTTTCCTCACAATAAGGATAACCACTGTGACAATCCGGTTTGTTTTACTGACGCCCCTTTTTTGGCAACTCTGTCGTTATACACACAGCATGCGACTGCGCTGTAATAAGACTGCGTGCACTTCCGCATGTTTACGAGGACGTATTTATCAAGCCGCTCGGGGTCCCTCGTTCCTGGGGCTCTCCTCTCTCCGCAGCTGCGGCCTTTCCCTCCCACTGCAGGCCCAGCCGGTGGGAATGGGGGGCTCTGGCCTGGGGAGTCTATCCCTGATGGTGCAGGAGACTCACTGTGAGTGCTTTTAGGACTGCACAGTCCTGGGCTCAACCCAGACAGGTTCCATCACATGATCTGGGCAGAGGGGCCGGGCCAGGGGCGTTTTCTGGAAATTCCCCCGTTAAAGCTAAATGCAGTCAAGTCTGCAAACTGCTGCTCCCGTTCAACGCTTCTCGGTCTATAATGTGCGTAAACACCTCCCTTCCCGGGAATGGTCTTAAACCGCAGGTTCTGAATCAGGAGGTCTGGGGTGGGGAGTGGCCAGCAACACTTCGCATTTCCAATAAGGCCCAGGGAGGCTAAGGCAGCTGGACCACGCTGCGGGCAGGAAGGCTCTGGCTAGCCATGATGGACTCCACGGGGTTCTGCTGAAATCCAGCCCTGACTTCAAATGGATTAAAATGCTCTGGTCTCAATATTTTTTTTTTGTTAAATATATATTTTATTGATTTTAGAGAGAAAGAAAGAGGGAGAAAGAGATAGACTCATCAATGACGGGAGAGAATCTTTGATCGGCTACCTCCTGCACGACCCACACTGGGAATCAAGCCTGCCATCTGGGCATGTGCCCCAACCTGGAATCCAACTGTGACCTCCTGGTTCATAGGTTGACTCTTAACCACTGAACCACACAGGCCGGGCAGGTCTAGATCTTTGACATCTCGGGAGCATGCCACCAAGAACCTACCAAAGAAGACAGCAGGGTGGCTCCCACTGCATACTCCCATGCTCTGCAGTGGCCCCTACTCACTCAGGCTCCAAGTTGGGGGGAGAGGAGACCTGTGGAAGGTCTTGTGCTGGCACCTTAATGCTCCAGCCAGGAAGTGATGCGTGTTATTTCGCTTGCAACTCACTGGCCAGCACTCGTCACATGATTCCACCCAAGGTCAAGGGGTCAAGAAGTGCAGTCCTGCGATGTGCTGGGAAGGAGAGAAGCTCATTCAAGGCCAGGCCCACCTCCTGGCTGAGAGCAGGAAGGAAGGAGAGGGCCCTCCAGTTGCACATACAGTGTGTCATCTGTTCAGGCTGCTATGAAAAGCACCATGAACAACAGATGTTTGTTTGCTTATTTATTTATTATAAGCAACAGATGTTTATTTCTCATAGTTCTGGAGGCTGGATGTTCAAGATCAGGGTGCCAGCCTGGCTGAATTCTGGGGAGAACCTTCCTTCCAGTTTCATATTGCCAACTTCTCAAGTGTGGAGAGCAGGGCAGAGAAGCAAGCTCCCCGACAACTCTTAGAAGGGCACTAATCAAATTACTGGGGCCCCACCCTCATGATCTCATCTAATTCTAATCACATCCCAAAGACCCCACCTCCTGATACCTTCACATTGGGGGGGTGGGGTGGGGTTTTAACCTAAGAATGTGGGGCAGGTGAGGAGGGACATATTCCATCCATAAAACATGGATTCTCCTTGTCTATTTTGTTCCACATGGTCCGTAGAAAAATGCCACCCCCTATCCAAAGGTGTCTGTCCCAATTTCCCAAACCCGTGAATATGTTACATCACATGACAAAAGGGACTTTGCAGATGTGATTAAGCTAAGGATGCTAATCACATCATCCTGGTAATGCTTGTGGCCCATGTGATCATAAAGGTCCCTGGAGAGGGAAGCGGAGGCTTAGAGTCAGAGCAGGAGACTTGACAGTGGAAATAGGCACTGAGGTAAGGCCTGCCCGGCGAGGCTCAGAGGTTGAGTCATGACCTATGAACCAGGAGGTCATGGTTTGATTCTCAGCCAGGGCATATGCCTGGGTTGCAGGCTTGATCCCCAGTATGGGGCGTGCAGAATCAATAATTCTCTCTCATCATTGATGTTTCTATCTCTCTCCCTTCCTCTTTGAAATCAATAGAAATATATTAAAAAAAAAAAAAAAAAAAAGATAGACACTGAGGTGTTAGGTGCTGTGGGGTCACTGGGGTGTCAGGGATGGGGTGAGCAGTGGTTGGCAAACTCATTAGTCCACAGAGCCAAATATCAACAGGACAACAATAGAAATTTCTTTTGAGAGCCAAATTTTTAAAACAAACTTCTTCTAACACCGCTTCTTCAACATAGACTCGCCCAGGCTGTGGTATTTTGTGGAAGAGCCACCCTCAAGGGGCCAAAGAGCGGCATGTGGCTCAAGAGCCGCAGTTTGCTGACCATGGGTAGAGCAATAACACCATCGAAGGAAGAAAAGGGGACTTAGGGTATGTGGGTCCTCTTGACCCGCCACCGTTGTCCTCGATGCTGAGATTTGTGTTAAAAGGAGCAATAGCTCGTCCTTCTATAGAGCAGTGTCCAGAGGATGGCCAGTTCACACTGCAATCACCGGGAGGACTCCCAAGTTGAAATTGGGAGTCCTCCCGGTGATCACTGCGTGAGCCACCTCCTCCTGCAGCCCCCCCCCCCCCCATCCAGAGCCACACCCATGCTGCCTCCGAGCACTCCGGGGGGTGGGGAGGGTGGCGGAGCTTGGAACAAATATTTGGCAGGGTGAGTAAGTGAATGCATGAGAAGCTTTTGAATGATTTTCATAAACTTTTATGTCCCAGTTGAGCTTTTATGCATGTAAATGTCTCTGCCAATGGGAGACGGAGCAGCACTGCTGTATTTCATTCTCTTTCTGCTCGGAGGAGCCTCCCTGCCCAGCGTGAGAGGCCGGCTGGGCTTGGAGTAAGTTCTGGAGAGGCCGGTTCTGTTGTTCAGGCTTTGGACCAGGTCAACTCGAAGCTTGCCACGGTCATGCCACCTCTGGACATATGGTGCCCTGTGGTTTCACATTCTTAGTCTGAGATGAGTCCTGTTTTTTTTTTTTTTTTTCCTTGTTTGTTTTTCATCCAGAATACTATGATTGCTCAGAGCTGAACACACGGGGAGTGCAGGGCAGAGGTGTGGGGAGCTGTGAGAGGGAAGGGATGGGGTGTTGACACAGAGGCTCCATCCACAGAGAGCTCCGGGGTCTCTTCCGGGTGCACAGTGAGCGTGAGGTGGCGCCTGCAGCGGGGCGGGCAGAGGAAGCCGGGAAGGGGCGGGCGGCAAGTGAAGACCATCTGGCCTCTGAGCTGGAAGAGGCGCTGACTCTCGGTCTGCGCCAACATCAGCGGGGTTTCTCTCGGGAGAAAAAACTTCCCCTCAAGCCCCTCCAGCAAGAACCGCCTGCCCATTGTTCATCCTCTTCTCTTCCCCAGCCTCCTCGTCAGACTGCAGACCACACCTGATGCAGTGTCTGCCCGGACATGGCTTCCTGACTCCGAGCGTGGGCTCCGAGGTGGGTGCTGATTGGAGTCCACAGAAGCCCATCCATTCATTCCAGAGGGACTGAGCGCCTCCCAGGGTCAGGGGACAGACTCTTTCCCCATTTCCTTACAATCCCCACCCCCCATGAGCTCAGCATGGGGTTGTTAGGGCAGCGTCTCCCCCAGACTGTGGGGAGACATTCCCAGGCAGACAAGGCAAAGGGAGCCTGTGCTCAGCAACAGAGAGCCACATTCTAGGGGAGCCCTCGCTGCAGGACTTCTCAGAGCCTCTCACGTACCCATGTGCCTCGTGAGGGCGCCAAGGGGCGTGTCTGATGTACCACCACAACCCTTTGATCTCGCAATTTTTTTTCCAAGAAGCATCTCCACGGGCTGGGGTTCCCTGGAACAGTGTTTGGGAACCACGCTCCACGGCCACCCTTTTCCCGGGAAGAACGCACGCCTTTTCGGGAGCCCCGTGTCTGCAGAAGTGTGCCGTGGAATCAGGGCCGCGGTGGAGAACTGTTGGGCAAAGGCAGAATCTGGGCATTTTGCTCCACACTTTCGATGTGGGAGCGAGAGAACGGAAATTACACCAGAGTTCAAAAGCCTCATTTGTGTACACGAGCCTGGTGCCAATTTATCTATTACTACACTTGAATAATACAGAATTTTATTCAGCACTAATAGTGTGGCTATAATTACATGTTTTTCACACGTGTGGAATTAATGGCACTACACATAAAATAAGTAATCTGGAAAATTAGTCTTTCGGAGTTTTATCTCATATTCAGCACAAACATGTTAATGCAGCGGAATATTTTCCTCCCACAAGCAGGGCCAGTAATATCAAGAAATGTGTAAATGAAGACAAATGCCCGCCCCGGAATTTTTTTTTTTACGCACTAAGTGGGTTGAAGGTGCTGTTTCATAATTACATCAAATAAAAACCTGGGCAATTTAGCCCAGCGAGCACAGCCAAGTGATTAAAAAGTAATATTTTCATTTCATTGAGCACATTCAACAAGCATTAAGTGAGCACTTACTAAGTGCCAGGTGCTGCACTAAGCGGCTGGGACGCCGCCTCTGTCACCTGGATACAGAGTCTGCCTTCTAGACGCTCCGATCTCACGGCTGAGGAGGTGGGCATCTCGGTGGTACTGTTCCTGTTGCAAATGACATCACCTGGGGGACTTAACTGAGAAATTCAAGGGCCGGCTTGGCATCCGGGCTGACAGTGGTGGGCAGGGCCTGGGTGTTGGCTTAGTTTCTGGGCTCTGTGCTTTTCTGTGGGTCCTTCTTTTGCCCCCACCCCCTGACCCCCACCCCCAGGGGTGACACAACGGCTCCAGCGGGTCTCCCCTCCCCAGTGTCAGATCCAAGTAAAGGCACCAACCTGCTGTTCCGGCTGCTGCTGCGGCAGTTCTGAGGCTCTCTAGGATGGGACCAGCCTGGGTCATACGTCCACCCCTGAGCCAATCACGGAGCCCAGGGTACTGCTGAGCACCGATTGGCTTAGGCCTGGGGAGCCCACCCAGAGCACGTGAATGGAAGGCTGGGAGGGTGAGGGCTCTTGTTTGGTGACAGCAGTTTCCAGAAGGCTATGTCTCCACTGTGCCCAGGAGGCCGGTCAGCAGAGAAAGGATGACTGTGGAAAGGGAAGGGTACAATAAAGACACAGGAGTCATGCTGAGGGAGCTAGCAGGACTGACGGTGGCATTTGACCTCTGCAGGGAAGTAGGATCTTGAAGGAGTCAACAGGGTGTGGGTGGCCTCAGAGAGGGAGAAAGTGCCCACTGACAGAAGAAAGGGTCTCAGACACCTGACATGGAAGAGCCTGAGAATTTTCACTAGGATGTATGCTCAGGGAGATGGCAGAGGGGAAAGCTAGAAAAGACGGGGCAGGGTCAGATCACAGAAGGCCTTACGTGCCGTCCGAGGAGGCTCTTTTACCGGCATCTGTAAGGTTGCTGAACAGCAAACATGAAAGTGCTGAATGTGACTTCCCAAACTGCCTGTGATCCCGCTGCACTCATTAGCATCAGGCTTTCGGGGAAGCCTGTTCCCTTGAATCCACCTTTTAAAAACAATCCCCTAACCGTCTTCCTATTAAAGAATCATGCTAATTGCCGAGCGAATATAAAAGAGGGTGCCATGGCCCATTGGGTTTATATAGATTGAAATGCTAAGTAGTGCCGAGCAGAAGCCTCGGCGGGGAAGGGAGGGTGGGCACTCATCAACTTTATGTCCTCTTCCCGGTTTACGGCCTACCCCTCGCGGCGCTGGGAGCAAGGCAGCGTTCTCCTCACAGCTTCCTAAAGAAAGAGGGAGAAATAGCCCCGAACTCCGCAGCCCGTTTCACGGCTGAGGGATCCGTTCTGTTTGGCAAACTTCCGTTTCTTCCTGAGACGTGGGGCCAGGGTGAAAACGTCAGCACGCCTTTCTCTCTGGGACCCTTCGGAAGCACGCAGAGGGCAGACGTATCTGATCCCAGCTCCCCCGACGCCATTCATTCATTCATTCATTCATTCTTCACTCGTCACACATTTACAAATGTCCAGTGTGCACTTGGGACATATCAACAAACCTAACAGAGCTGACATGGCAATCGGGGCACCAGAGCAGAGGAGCAAATACATGTGTTACATGATGGGATAGATGGCTGCTATCTTGGATGGGCTTAGCAGGGGAGACTAGACAGGACCTGAAGGAAGACAGTGGGTGAATCACAGAGAAACAGGACCCACGCAAAGCATGTAGACATGGATATTGTCAGGTAACGGCTCCCAAGATTGTGGAGATGGAGAAGTCCCAAGGCCTGCCGTTGGCAAGCTGGAGTCAGAGGCACCAGAGGCCTGAGAACCAGGTGGCAGTTCCAGTCCAAAGGCCTTTGCTCGGTGTCATTTGATTGCTCATCCCTCTCTACTGACAGGAAGGGACAAAAACAGCTGTGTTATGCCAGGAACCAATACTAGCATGTAATAATTACAGGAGTTTTACCAAAAGGTTGGTGAAACCTGTTGGCTAAACGGCACTTCCCCCAAACCTGAATAGGATTGTTAACTGCTAGACAGCCCAGGGCATTTTATTGCCTCCTGTTGGCCAAACACCTGAACGGCTGTAGGCTATTCCCCGAACTGACAATCTCTGTAAACCCTTTGTTACCATACCCTTTGAAGTGTATATCTCCATCTTGCCTTGGGACAAATTGTGTTAATAAAAGGATGGGTCCTTGGTCAAGGGAGAGTCTTCAGTTCCCTTTAGCTGAAGCTCCTCTGACCCCCAATGCCTATCAAAACTATCTTTCACCCACAGACTCCTTCTTGAATCTACACGCAGCCCCTTTGTCCAGAATGCTGGACCTTTGTAAGGCTGGGAAAAGACCCCCGGCATTAGGATGCCCTAGAAGGGGCACCAACAGTGTTATTTCCGTCAGAATGCAGACTACCCATTGGAAAACGCCAACGATATGGGAAAGAAATGGACAGCTTTGAGGTGGTTCCTGTGGGAATGAGGAGTGGTGGGTGGGTCGGTGGGGGTGGGGGGTGGGGGGGGTTGTATCGGAATGAGACCCATCGCCCTCGGGGTGAGGAGCCAAAGCAGTTCCTCTCGCTCAGGGCCTCCTCTTCCTCCTACGTGACCACAGTGAGGGCGGTGACTCCCCGTCCTCACAGCTTCCCAGCCGGCAGCTCGGTTGGGCCTCTGTGCATTCCGTTCTCTTCAGCCTGCGCCTGCGTGCCAGTGGCTTGTGGGCACGGGCATCCCGTTCCAACTGCCCGGTGAGCGCGGCGGGGACGGAGACAGGCACGGGTTCGAGGGGGTGCCGCCTCGCAGGAAGCCCAGGAGACGGGTTTTGTGGGGGCGATGTCTCCCTGCACCCCTCCCCCAGGCCCTCTCGCTGAGCCAGCGGGTGGAGCACGGCCTCAGAGGATCTGTTTTGTAGGCCTGTGTAACATGGGGTAACAGTTATTTTTCTCATTATACTGCACCTCCACTGTGCAAAGTGTGATTCTTATAGAACCCCCATGTTAACGTTTTATTCCTTCCACAGGGGGAAAGGGACGGGAATAAATACCAATGTTCTCCTGAGACAGACAGTTGGCTCTGACACATAATTTAAGCAAAGGACGAGCTATCCATTAAAAGAGGGTGAGCCTCAGCCACTCTGGGACTCCGTTTTCTGGCCTGTAGAATGGGTCTGCAGGGTGCCTCGCCTCCTAAGTGCTGTGAAGGTGACACGCGTCTGCATCGTAAGGGGCTCAGAGGTCCCCTGTGTGCTTCACGTACCCAGCAAACATGGCTTCTGGCTTCGCGTGTTACCATAGCATCGCCTACGTTCCCCCCAGCCCAGCGCGTCTCCCCTTCATCTCCCAAGCCTGCTCGGAGCACGCCCCTCAGACACCTCTCTGCACGGGGAGCTGACGCGCTGTCAATGCCACCGTCCCCCGTGCCGTCCGTCCCCCGCGAATCAGCGTTCAGTGCCTGCACTCGGAGCTCCAGCCCGGAGGACAGACGAAGGAGCACAGCCTCCGCACACCCCGTGGGGATGCACCCCCCCGCCTCCCCCCGGGACCCAGCCCTCATCCTCCCCCCTCCCAACCCCGGCCCCCCCACCACACGCCCCCGCCCGCCTCCCCCCACCATGCAGCCGCCCAGAGAGAGAGGCTGTTCCGCACCTGGCACGGCGCCCCGCCTCAGAGAGGGCGCTCGCTAAATGTTTATTGAGTTTTAAAATAATTGTGATTGATGGCCACCAGCGTGATCACTCTGCATATTGTCTCGGAGCGCCCTGAACTCCGGCGCTTCTTGGCACGGAGGACGCGGTTCATTTATCCTTTCTATTAACTCCTGGCGGGGGCAGGGCCGGGGCGCTGGCCCCTGTGTCTTCCCGGGGAGGGGTTCGGAGTGCCCCCCCCACCCCGTTCTTCCTGGGGGTCCTGACACGGGACATGGGAAGGCCGCTGCGGGCAGGGGTGGGCGTCACGGGAGAGGGGCCCCGAGTGGGGCATGGACCTCCTGGCCCCGCACCGAGGACTCTATTCCCGGGACCGTCGGTGAGCGGCAGCCTGCCTCTGACACGGGATATTTACCCCGGTTCAAAGAAAGGAAAAAAGATAGCATTGCCATTGCAGAGGGCTGCATGGAAATGACGAGGAGGTAAGTGCAGGAAATTGCCTTGTAAACCAGAAAGCAGTGAGCCAACAGGGGCGCGCTTGCACCCCACACAGACACGTCTCCCTTTCTTGCGGCCGGTGAGGGGTGGGTGGGGGGACAGACCAGGCCTGTCCACCCCTCTGCTGTACGAGGGTCCTGGGAAGGCACCGTTTTCGCTGGAACCCATTAGGGAGCAGCTTTATTGGTCAAGTCGGACCCGGTGCCGTGAATTCAGCCACAGGCTCAGCACACACCGAGCAAGCATCCAGCTGTTCTGGGCACCAGGCGCAGCGGTGCCGGACAGACAGACACACATCAGACAGTGCCCTCCGCCCGTAAGGTGTCTCCTTAGGTAAAAAAAGGCCAAATAAAAAAATTAAAAAAAAAAAATCTCTGTTCCTGCACATCCGATGGCACCGCTTTCTGTGTTTATTACGCGGAGCTGACCGCCTGGGCCACCCCTCAGGCCCACGTTCTGTCTGTGAACGGCAGCTCCCGCTCCCAGACAGCCACCAGGCCGGGCTCCCGCCACCCTGGGCCGGTGTTCCGTTTGGAGCAGCCCGTCCCTGTGGCTCTCCTGTTCTGTTAATGCGATCCCATCGCCATATGGCGGCGGGCCCGTGACATCGCCGCAGCCCGCGACGTGGGGGGAGGGAGACCCGCCCCCCGCTCCCGCCGAGGGCGGCACCCTCATTAGGAAGCGCCCCCAAACCACGGCGTCTCGGGTCCCTTCTCCCCGAGGCCTCTTTCTCCCAGTGATTTAATCAGGATATTCTGGGCGGTTTCAAAAGACAAAGTGTCAGAAAGAATAAAAGGGTTGGGATAGTTCTCTCGTTCCTTTTTTCTCTGCTGCATGACATGTACGATGGATGTGGTGCCGGCCGCGTCTGGGTAAACGCGAGGCTTACGCGGCGGTTTTCGTTAACGAGGGGAGATGCTTCCTCGATCCTGGATGAAACAAAACACGGAACGTCACGTCGCCCAGTGCAAAGCCCCGTCGTCATTGCCAGCCCCCGGGCAAGCTGTGTGTCCCATTTTAAACCCAGCCGCGATGTAAAGCGTGTACCCCAGGATGCTGCATCCCTCTCTAGGGCCCCGCAGAAAACAACAACAAACAAACAAACAAACAGAAAACTCCCTCTTCTTTCCCCCGAAGAACTACATTCGGCACCACATTGTCATACACGATTGTAATTGTGTGCCACACAAGGCATCAATCTGGAAATGTTTGTAAGAGCCCATTATATTTCGAAGCTTCCAAAGGCATTTCCTGGGTTAGCATTTTTTTTTGGTTTGTTTTCTGCACGAAGCCCGCCTTTCTTTTTCCCCCTTTCCCTTTCTGATTTCCATATTCCCCAATAATTACGAAGCGTCCCTGTCTCCCAGGCTGGCATCTCTGATGCAGGCGCTGCCGATCGCAGGGGCTGTAACTCTTATGAATTACTACACGCGACAGTCCTGTGTTAAAACACGCCGCCGAGCCTCCCTGGCGAGCAGATGGCCTCGGAAAGCGCGTTTTAATTTGTCCAGCGCGTGCGGACCCACGGCCACCCCGGTGCAGGAGGGGCGGGGGCCAGTCAGCTGCCCCGGGGCACCGGGAGGACTCACCGTGTGTGCACAGACACGCGTGGGCAGAATCGTCTCCTGATCAAAAGTACTCCCAGGGGATCAACATGGCTACATTGAAAAAAATAGAAAAAAATTGGAAGCAGCAGAAGCAAAAAAAGCCAAGGAATGGGAGAGCGTCCCCGCCACCAGGTTGGAAAAGTTTGTGAAAGCCGCTTCATAGAACCGAGTATCAAAACATTTCAACTTTTTTTCAAAGTTCCGGACATGAAACGGCGGGGATGAAACGCGGGAGGCGGCCATTGTTGGGGATGGTCACTTTCGGCGTGTCATGTGGCTTTAAAAACAAGTCAGATAAATGATGGTGCCATTAAAACTGAACTAATTAAAGAAAGCTTCTTTTAAGAACTCATTAACTGCAACCTCATTTGCATAATGATGCATATTAATTAAGTTTTAATGAATCTGAATTTGCACCAAGCCTATTCATGTTGGCTTTGAAACAAATTGAACAAATTAGTTAAAAGCTTTTTGGAATCTACTTTTCACACCAAACAGGATATGAATGCAATCATCTCCACAAAAAAAAAAAAAAAACAAGAAGAAGAAGAAGAAAAAAAAGGAAAATGTTTTTCCTTTAATTTAATTCAAAGGTAGGCAGGCCCATCTATTAATTATTTTTAAATGCAGTGATTTTCACCTTTCCTTTGGAAAAATCAACACGATGACTTTGTGTTCGGTGTGAAACGTTACAAACGCAGACTGTGGTAGAAACCGTTGCAGCCCGTTTATTGGCAGTCAGTCAGATATGCGACTTGAGGGTGCATTTAGTGTATTTAATAGTGGGGTGAAACATGGAGGAGGTAATTTCTGGGCCTCCTGAACAAGGTATATCGTCCGACAGCTAAACCGAGATGTCGGAAGGTGGGTGGCAGGTCCCGTTTTTGGGGACACAGGCAGCGACGTTACATTATCGGTGTCACATTCGCATCTGAATCTGATTCTTCCTCATCTTAAATCTCCTAAGCAGCACAGACAAAAAAAAAAAAAAAATCAAACCCTTCCAGAACATGTGTTCTTTCCCTCTGGATTTGTGCAAATCCAATTTTTGTTTTCTGTTTTTATGTACCCAAGGAGCAGGATTCCATTTTAACAAGTTTGCGCGCGGCTCGTAATAAAAACGAGCATTACGGCGGCCGCGGCATTGATTCGCTCGTCCTCCATTGTGTCTTCATCAAGAAGGGAGAGATTTATGTAATTACCGCTCGCTCCGGCTTTTGCGGGGGGAAGGCACTTTTTCCGTAAGTCAGCACACACAAAGCGGGGACGCGCTCTCATTGTTGCGGTTACAAGATCGTCTCCCCCCTCGCGAAGGCGTTTGCCGAGCGGCGCTCCGGAGGTCGGCAATTAAGAGGCGCCCTGTGCTGGGAACGCAGGCACGGCGGTTAAGAGATGTAGTTAAGGCATCTTTAACCCGTTGTTTATCCCTCCACCTTTCTCCCTCTTTACGCCTCCTCCGCGGTCCCTGTCACCAGGGGAGCGTCGTAGGCACCGGGGCGACTGTGGCAGGAAAGTCCCCGCAGCCGAGAATGCAGCGAGCAGGGCAGCATGCCGCACCGGATTATCCTCCGCAGTGACAGCCCTCTGGTGCGGATGTATGCGTGCGCGGGTCAGTGATCGCTCGGACTCTGAGAGGAAAAGAAAGTAAACACCAGCTCTGAGCCCCCTCCCTCCCTCCCCCGGGCGCCGGCCGGCTTGCATGCCTGTTAAAGGGCCCTGCTCTGGAGGAGACTGTCCTGGGACAAGGCTCCTCCATGAAGGAGCCAAGGCCTCCTGCAGGGTAAGATCCGGAGCCACCGGCCACTGTCCGCGTGTGCCTGCAAGCCTCCCCAGTCTCCTTTCCTGCAAGGGAGAGGGTCTGCTGGGTGTCAGAACAGGGAGCAGAAGCAAGAGTCCAGTGCCCCACACAGTCCAAACAATGATGGGGAGGGTTTCGCAACCAGCTCCTTCCCGTGCCCTGTTTTCATGGGCCCTTTCCCTCCCATGCCTGCCCAAGACCACGCTAGGCTGTCATATGCCCTCTGATGGCAGTTTTTATGAAAGAAAAAAAAAATCATTGATTTCAGAGAGGAAGGGAGAGGGAGAGGCAGAGGGAGAGAGAATCCCCCATCGGCTGCCCCTGCATGGGGGATCGAGCCCACAACCGGGGCCTGTGCCATGACCAGGACTCGAGCTGTGACCTCCTGGTTCATAGGTTGACGCTCAACCCCGGAACGCTGCCTGCCGGGATGACGGCAGGTTTAAGGAGCCTCGGCCCCGCCTGGGAGCTGTGGGTGCCGCGATCCGTTATGCTCTGAAGGAAATACTGTTTCTGCGTTCTCCTCCTCGCATTTCTATTCTGCTTTCATCCCGGGAAAGAGAGGGACGCGCTGATCTATTGTAAATACCGCCTGATGTCCCCAGGGCAAGATGCTGCTTCAGGGTCACCCCTGGAGAGAGGGGGGCTCTCCCTGCCCGGCTTTTAGGGTGCTGGGTGTGTCGGGGTGCACCTATCAGTAGAAGTTGGACTTGCCCTTCAGGTCTGCCTTTAGGGTCTCACAGAGGGGAGCTGGACCTGGGGGCTGGCTGCCCCCTAGAGGGGTGCCTGCGGGCTGGGGTGCAGGAGACTGGAGGGGCTTCGGCTTTCCTGGTCTTGACCAGGATTCCTGTCTTATTTTTTTCAAGATCCCAAACCGAACAAATCAGCGCAGGGAGCAGGTTTCCCCGTGGCTCCGACTGTTCCCTCCCCGCTCTCCGGAGGGTGCCTCCTGCAGCCCACTCCCATTCGCAGCGTTTACACCAAAGGGAGGAGAAGAGCGAGGGGGGTGGGAGGAAGGAAGTGCCAATTTCGTGCGGAGGACCGGCTTCTTTGGGGGAGCATTTTGACAGAGAGCGCCTTCCTTGGGGGAGGTCAGGAGTCACTGGTATTAAACGAGACAAGCTGGTAGCGGGTGTTAATGGCCGCGGCGAGCAGATGTTCCGTAATTAGGGGAGACGTGAGTGACAAGGCGCGCGAGGGGCCCGCGCGGCGGGCTGGCGGGCGGCAGCTGCCGGGCCCGCTCCCCTGTCACCGGGAACACCAGTCAGACCGGCCCCCTCGAGGCTGCGGAGCCGTGACAATTAGGAAAAAAATGGCATTTGATGAGAGGAAGGGATCTATCACACCGAGAGATTCTTCTCTCCCTGCCGGAGCCCCGAGCCGGGGCCTGGATCTGCCTGGGCCAGAGGGAGCCGGGGGTCAGGAAGCCAGAGAAAGGAGGAGGTGGCACCAGACCGGGGGCGAGTCCCCAGCACTTTCTTTAATCCTTAGTCGCTAGGAAGAGCGAGGCTTTTATCAGAAAAGGGACGGTGCTCCTCCCTCCAGGAGTGGCCACATCCTCCGGTACCTCTCACATCCTTCTCCTCTCACCCTCCCTGGTCCTGACCGTCGTTTGTTCTAGAACATCCCACAGGGCCTCCTAGGGCTCCTGGCCGGACTGGGGAGCTTTCCCTAACTCACCCCGGCCCCCTCCTGGGATAGGCAGAACACGCTCATATATTTTCATTGATTTCAGAGAGGAAGGGAGAGGGAGAGGGAGAGGGAGAGGGGGAGAATAGTAACATCAGTGATGAGAGAACATTACCCATCGGCTGCCCCCTGCACGCCCCGCACTGGGGATTGAGCCCACAACTGGGCATGTGCCCTGACCGGGAATCGACCCGTGACCTCCTGTCTCTAGCCGTCTTGCTCCCGCCGGTCAGACCCAGGGACCGTCGGCACCGTCTCTGTGTCCTCCTCCCTGCCTCCCCAGGCTCCGTGCCCACGCGGCGGGCTCTCCATGAGTGTGTGTCCGTGATGAAGCCACGGCATCCGTGCAAAGCTCACCCACGTGTTTCCTGCCCAGCCTTGTGCGGCGGGGTCCGCGGTCATGAAGAGTTTGTGCCCCTTGACACTAACACCATGATGCAAAGTCAAAACCTTTCCTCCGTGTGGAAGCAGCCTGTTGGGATGGCAGCTCAGGAGTGAGCACAATCTTGCCCCGAAGGCCTGGCTCAGGGGCTGAGCCTCGACCTATGACCCGGGAGATCACGGGTCGATTCCCGGTCAGGGCACAGGCCCGGGTTTGGTCCCCAGTGAGGGGCGTGCAGGGGGCAGCTGATGGGCGATGTTCTCTCATCACTGATGTTACTCTTCTCCCCCTCTCCCTCTCCCTTCCTCTCTGAAATCAATGAAAACGTATGAAAAGAAAAAAAAAAGAATGAGCAACATCAGTTTTCGAAAGGGTCATCGGATACCTGCACTGGCTCTCCACTGTGCTGGGGTCCGGGTGGACATCGCAGAGAAGTAGGGGGGTCCCCTGGACCTCGTCCCCGCTGGCGCCTGGCCTGGTGGGAAGATGCTGGGCTTCGGCTCCCGGAGCCTGGCTGGCTGGGCCCTGGCTCTGCTGGTCCCGGGCCCTCAGCTCCTCCTCTGTGAAATGGTGGTGAGAACGCTGGCCTCCCAAGGCCGCGGGGAGGCTGGGAGGGGTCAGCGGTGCTTCGGGGGGCCCTTGCTCCGGCCGGTTGGCTTCCTGTCATCAGTGACATCCTGTGCTTTGCAGACCACGAGGCATTATGTGGCTGGTTAGACCCCAGCATCCTGGAACTCCAATGGGACCTGCGCACCGCCTCCTGGCAGACTGCAGGCAGGCTGGGAGAGGGTGTGGAGAGCGTTGATGGGCCTCTTTCCCCTGCTCCGGGGCACAGGTCTCATGGCCCCATTGCACAGATGAGGAAGATGAGGCTCAGAGAGGCCGAGGGAGCCTCTCAGGGCCACCCAGCCGGCGAGAGCGAGAGTCTGGGGCTCTCTGACTCCGGACCCCTCTGTCCCAGGAGGCTGGGGATGTCGCTGGCTGTCCTCGGAGACGGAGAGAAAGTCTTTCTGGGAAAGGGTTCAAGGCAGCCGGGCCCCAGAACAGCCCGCCCCGGGCTCCGTGCCGGCACCGCCTCCCGCGGCTTCTCCAGGTCTCTCATCTCAGTCCCTCGCCTCCCCCCCACCCCCCTCCTCGCCCCTCACTCCCTCTTCATCTGTCTCTCCATCTCTCTCCCCCGATTTCTAATTTCCAAGCCTGCGAGCTATTACAGAAAGCATAATGACGGCTACACTTGTCTGCGGCGATATTACTGTCTCGCTTATTGCTTCCTGAAGTACTCCGGGAGCCTCGGAAAGGCAAGGTGTTATGTAAAATGGAAATCGATTCTGATTCTAAACAAACACCATCGCCCCGCGTCTCCCTCGCCAGGCATTGTTCACGCTCGGGGAGGACGGAGTGGGGAGGAGGGTTCACCGCCCGTGTGGGCGCCCCGTGTCCTGGGGCTTGTCACGCTGGGGCGAGAGCCCACGGGATCTCAATAGAGCCTCACAATTACAGCTAATTGCACCTGGCAGAATGGGACTTTGTTCTTTTTCTTTCTTTTTTCTTTTTCTTTTCTTTTTTTTTTAGGAAGGGGAACGGTGCCCCTTTTAGCTGAGGCTCAGGTGATCAGTGATCGGGTGCAAAGTATTCCCCGGATGCACGTCTCCATCGGCAACCGCCTTCCAGAAACGGGGAAGGAAACTTTTTCCCGGCAGGAAACCCCCGCCGCATTAGGAGAGTCTGTCCCTCCGGCCCCGGCTGGCGGGTAATTTAGAAGGACACGCACACGTGTCCTCTTCTGAGGAGAGGCCCAGCCTCCCAAATCAGCAATGCCATCAAAGTTAAAAGGCTGCCAGAGCGTGCTCCCCGAGAGAGAAATCATTTCCCGTTCATAGAAAACATAATGTACTCTGGGCACTCAGGTTTCCACAGCACATGCCATGATCCCTCCTCGGCACTGCTCATCTTTAAGGAAAAGCAACTGGATGTTATATCCATTTTCTTTTCTTTCCTTTTTTAAAAAAATGCATTTTATTGTTTTTTTTTTTTTTTTTTTTTTTTTACAGAGAGGAAGGGAGAGGGATAGAGAGTAAGAAACATCGATGGGAGAGAAACATCAATCAGCTGCCTCCTGCACACCCCCTACTAGGGATGTGCCTGCAACCAAGGTACATGCCCTTGATCGGAATCGAACCCGGGACCCCTCAGTCCGCAGGCCGACGCTCTATCCACTGAGTCAAACCGGTTAGGGCTATTCATTTTCTTTTTATTTTATTTTTTTCTGCAAAATTATCTTCTGAGTGCTCCTTTCCTTAAACACACACACACACACACACACACACACACACACACACGCACACACGCGCACACACACACACACGCACGCCGTGAGGGAAATGAACAATTTCATCCCTGGAAGGTGTGCTGGAAGCCCCCGGCGTGGGGAGGACCAGGGAGTGGCTGGGACTCGCTGTGATAACTCAACATGAGTCCATTTGCATCCACGCAGAGACCCAGCGTGCCTGGGGCCTCGTGGCCTCAGTTCATTTCCCCCTCTTTCCACCGGATGTCTGGGTGAGTCATCGGAAGCGCCTGCCGGTGGTTTGAGCCCCTCAGCTGCTCCGAATACGGGAAGATGAATAAAGGTGCTGGTGGCGCTGGGATCTGAATGCACCTCGGAACCCCGGGGCCCTCCAGCAAACGGGCCTTCCTCCCGGGCAAACCCAGAGCGTGGTGTGGTCCCTCCCTGCCCGTCGTGTCTGAGCCTGAAGGCTGTGTGACCAGAAGGCTGGCGATTCAGAGGTGTCCCTGGCAGAGGAGAGGGGGCGGAGTCTCATACGGGCACGGCTCTGGCTTTGGGGTGGGGGGGCCAGGGGAGCAGCCCTGGGGACAAGCCCCTCAGCACAGGAGGCAGCGGGCGTGACCCCGCCAGAGCCCTGGTATAGCTGAAGCCTGCCCGAACCTCAGTTTCCCTTTCCTCACCCTCAAAATGGACGCAGTAACCCTCCTGAGGCCTGTGGACAGAGAGAACATGCAGAGAGAGCATGCAGAGAGAGCATGCAGAGAGAGCCTGTGCTGTGCAGGGCCAGTGTGAACCATTGGGCAGGGCTTGAGCCCGGCAGTGTTTGCGAAAATTTCCCAACAGCCCCTGGGGGCACGGGCCGGGCATCTAATCGTCCTCCAGTGCTGGTTCCCTCCGCACCGGCATTTCCCTGGTGCCTTTCCGCCTTAGCAGCACCATCTCCACTGTTGGCTAGACCCCCCTCCGGCATGCAGAGCAACACCTCCTGCTCTCCTTGCAACGCATTTGGCCGGTGATGTGTGTTGTGGTGGGGGGACCAGAGAACAGCGATGGGGAAGCTGCTGACCCCGCTCAGAGGGGGTGCGCTCCTCTGCTTTTCCTCTTGGCCCGACTGGACCTTTGCTGCGATGGCTGGAGTGCCCGCAGCCACTGTGGGCCACGCAGTGACCGTCTGTTGCAGATGGACATAGGGACAGAAGACAGTCTCCCTGATGCAGTGGCTTTGTTACAGCCCGGCTTCCTTTACATGATAGGACGAAAGGACATGCTAAATCTCGTCAGGAATTTGTGTCTAGTAGCTGAGCATGATCCTAATCAGTATTCATTACATATGCAAATTTCTACACATTGTCCAAAGCTCATTCACAGTCCTTCCCTCTCCAGGAAGTCCTCCCGGGTAACTGCAGACGCCCCTGTGCCCTGCCCTGTGGAATTCTTACACACCAGGATCCAGTCCACCACTGCCTTCTCATCCCCTAAGTTCTTGCTGTGGGGCCCCAGTGAGGGTTCAAACCCTTTAAGGACTCAAGTCCCGTCTGACAATGTCCCGTATCACCCGTGGCACCAGGAATGCTGAGGGGCAGGCATGTGTCTGTGGGGAGAGAAACAGCTGGTATATTATGTGATATTGTCCGCCGTGAATGGAAAGACCCAATGAAAGGCATTTACAATGGGACGTCACGGAAGTGTCAGAGGTCAGCCCAGGAGGCGAGGGAAGTAGCCCAGAGAGGCCTCTGACTCAGACAGAGCAGCGGTCAGGAAGCCCTCTTTCACCCACTCCTTCATGTGTGCACTTGCTGATGTACCCTCCGGCCCGCTCAGCTCATTCGTCCAATAATCACCCACCAAACACCCGCTAGACACGGGCATTCTCCCAGCAATACAGGCTCAGAGTCTGGGCTCGGACCATGTTTTCTGACTCCAGTTACTGTTCGGTGTGATGCTGTTGTAACCCTTTAAAACAAACAAGAACACAAGAGAGTCGGGGTATTGCACGTATCCAGGTTGAGCCAAGGCGGGCACTCAGCATGAGAGAGGCCCACGCGGGGCCCATTAATCAGAGACTCTGGTTAATAGAGAGTTCTCCTATATGCCACGCACGAATTACCGGTTTTCAAAGAATTATAACATAGCAAAATACACCGGCGCTGCACAGCTCGTAATTTAATCTGCTCCGCTGTGACAGGAGTCACCCGAAGGGCTGTATTTAAGGCCCATCAACTTGGGCATGTCACACCTGCAGAAGGCGAGGCAGTGCAAAATTAATGGTTCCCGCTCCGACCTAGCTGCTGGTTTTGAAAATAGAAAGCTCAAACCCTCTCAAAAACAAATATAGGCGCACCTTCTCCAAATTTGCTCTATCAAGACATAAAAATCATCCCTCAGCATCGCAAACACAAATAGTCTCAAGATCTTAGTGTGATTTTCAAATAACCAAAGTGTTTTTGTGCTGGATTAGGGTTTGTTTAGAGGATAAGGGGGAAGGGAGCTGTTGAATCTCACTTTGCAATCCATAAGGTTGTGTTTTTGTTTTGTTTTTTCTTAAAGAGAGAAAAAGGCCTTTCAAATTTATTGCAAGTGGCCTTTGGATATAAACGTCACAGTGCTTTTTTATTTTTATTTTCTATCTTTATTGTTGAGATTATTACAGATGCCCCTATTTTTTCTCCCCATAGTCCCCCTCCACCCGGGTTCCACCCTGCCCCAGGCCTTTGCCACCCTATTATCTGTATCCATAGATAATGCATATATGCATATAAGATCTATGTTTAATCTCTTCCTGCCCCTCATCCCCCCTTCCCTCTGAGAATCATTGGTCTATTCCATTTCCATGCCTCTGATTCTATTTTATTCAAAGTTTATTCTGTTCATTAGATTTTTTATTTATTTTGATTTTTAGATTCATTTGTTGATAGATATGTATTTGTTGCCATTTTGTTGTTCATATTTTTTTTCTTTTTCTTTTTCTTCTTTCTCCTCTTCTTAAAGCATACTCTTCAACATTTCATATAATGCTGGTTTGGTGGTGATGAAATCCTTTAGGTTTTTCTTATCTCTGAAGCTCTTTATCTGACCTTCAATTCTGAATGATAACTTTGCTGGGTAGAATAATTTTGTTTGTAGGTCCTTGCTATTCATCACTTTGAATATTTCTTGCCACTCCTGTCTGACCTGCATAGCTCCTGTTGAGAAATCAGCTGACAGTTGTATGGATACTCCCTTGTAGGTAACTAACTGCTTTTCTCTTGCTGCCTTTAAGATTCTCTCTTTGTCTTTTGCCCTTGGCATTTTAATTATGATGTGTCTTGGTGTGGTCCTCTTTGGATTCCTACTGTTTGGGGTTCTCTGTGCTTCCTGAACTTTTAAGTCTATTTCTCTCACCAGGTAGGAGAAGTTTTCTGACATTATTTCTTCAAATTGGTTTTTAACATCTTACACTCTATCTTCTTCTGGCACCCCCATAATGTAGATCTTGCTATGTTTAAAGTTGTTACAGAGGCACCTTACACTACCTTTATATTTTTGAATTATTTTTCTTTTTGCTTTTCTAGTTGGGTGTTTTTTGCTTCCTCATATTTCAATTTGATTTGATCCTTGGAATCTTCTAGTCTACTGTTAAATCCTTGTATACTATTATTTATTTCAGTCAGTGTATGCTTAATTTATAACTGGTGTTTTTCCATGTGTTTGGCATCCTCACTAAGATCATTAAAAGTCTGACTAAGTCTCTTGGAGGTTTCTAGAAGATTCTTGAGTAACCTTATAACTGTGGTTTTGAACAGTATACCCAGTAGTTTGCTTTCTCCCATTTCTTTCATTTGTAATATGTTTCTTTGTTCTTGTTTTTGTTTTTATGCATTAGATACAACTGCTATGTCTCCTTGAGTTCACAGAGTGGCCTTGTGTAGTAAGTGTCCTATAGGGCCCAGTGGTTTGGCCTCTCCAATTGCTTGAGGTAGATGCTCTTGGTGCACCCCTTTGTGGGATGTGAGCAGTCTTGTTGTAGTTGAGACTTGATTGCTATTGGTATCACTGGGAGGAATTGACCTCCAGACCAATTGGCTGTGAGGACCAGCTGTAACTACAGTGGGAGAGCTGCTGTGCTGGAGACACCCTTATTGGGCAGGACTTGCTTCAGTGGGGCTTTGGTGCTCACTGAGTCTGCCCCTTGAGTGTGTCACTTATGCATGTGAAGGGTTGTAATCTGGTCTGGTCTCACACTGACTACTGGGTACACTGGCTCTTGGATCCCCAAGGAGGAGTGAAGTTAGCCACTGCCTGGGGCTGCCCAGCAGGAGCTACAGAGAGATCTGCAGTTCCTCCTCTTTATGAGGTTTAGAAGTGTCCAGATGAGGCCCGGCTGTGAAGCAAGGCAAGCTGCTGCTGTTGTTGGGTCTTGGGCCTTTTATTGGTAGGTTTGGGGCTCTCTGACCCAGCTGCAGCTTGTTTGACAAGTTTTACCCTGAGAGAGATCATTCATATGCAAAAACTCCTGCAGGCTGCTTGGGTGGGGTTGTAAATTGGATGAGGTGGCATCTTAAGAAATCACCAGGAAGGAGCAAACAGCAATGTCTGCCAGTCAGTCCTGCAACCAAGACCACAGAGCTCCCAGAATAGGAATAATAACATCTGCCAGCACCTCCGTCTGGGAAAAAGCTGCCCCCAAGTTCCTGCCTGGATGCAGAAAATCCAGTTCCTCCTCATATGCGTCTGGATCTCCCAGACCTCACCCTGGCACTGGAGCTCAGAGGAAGTGGGACCTGGTAAGTTCAATTTGTGTGCCAGTCTTTTAAGAGGAGCAGCTGGGTCTCCAGCAGCCTCTGTGTCACAGCCCCAATCCACACTGGCTTTTACGGCCTGTAGTTCTTACTGCCCATGGGGACTTCTTTCCCCAGCTCTGGGACTCTGGGCTGGGGATCTGCTGTGGGGCTGGGACCCCTTGCTCCTCCAAGTGACCTCTGCAAAGATGATCTCCCTCCTGATTAAAAAAGTGGCCTACATGAGTGACAGACCAGCCTGTTCCGTGCCTCCACAACTCCTATCAATCTCGGTGTGCTTTCTTCTTTACTTCTCTAGTCATAGGATTTCCATTCCACCAGCTTTCCAGGTGCTTGTTCTCTGTTTTAGTTGTAATTTTGATGTGGTTGTGGGAAGCGGTGAGTATAGGCATTTGCCTACACCACCATCTTGGTCTCCTCAGTGCTGCTTTTTTTTTTTTTTTTTTTAGAAGGAGGGAATTACAGGTGAACTTACAGAAATGCTGATTAATGGGCTGCCAGCTGTCATTTACTGGGACTCTGGGCATTTGGGAGTCCTATGGTTGTGCCGAGAGGTCTGAGATGTGTGCCTTGGCCTGGGTGCGCTGATGGGAGTTCCCACAGGAGTTTCTGGGTTCCCATACCTGCGAGCTGCCCAGGGGCCCTGGGCTGGCCAGGTCAGGGGAGTTTGGACACTTCTTCACAGAACGTCCCTTTGGGGCTCCTGTGCATGTTAGTTTGGTAAAGGCTCTGATAAGTCCTGCAGCAAAGACTCCCATTTAACTTCCTACCACTCGGCGTCTCTCAAGGAACCTGGTCTATCACCTTGCAGAGCAGGGCTTCTGACAAGCACACCTCAGGTTGCTGGCTCAGGGGTATCAGGTGTGCTGACTTCCAACCAGGTGGTTTACACATTGTCAGCCACTTTGAGTTGCTTACCACACACCCTCTGAGTACCTGCACTTGGGGAGTTCAGTTTACAATGGGGGGGGGGTGTTAGCGTGGGCAGCCCAGAAGCTGGAGCCGCAGCAGGTGGTGTGGGTTCAGGTGCACAGGGAGCAATGTGTAATCTCTCTGTGTTTGAAACAACAACAAATTAAACCCTCATGTGGATGTCATGCTTTATAATGTGAAAGAAGCCTGCCCCGTCTTTTCTTTGTGGTGCTCTGTGAGTCATCCATTCACACAAAGCAGCTTGAAATTATTTGGGGCCTACAAAATAGCTATGGCTGTGCTCTGAGGTTTAGAGAAGCTGGATGGTGCTCAGTGTTTGTTATTTTGTTATTTTGTGAAATGAAGATTTTCATGGCTATTCTTTGTGAGTTACCGAGTCTCTTCAACCTCCGTGTGTGTGTGTGTGTGTGTGTGTGTGTGTGTGTGTATGTGTGTGTGTGTGTATGTGTGTGTACGTATGTATTTGTGTATGTGTTGAGTGTGTTTTTCCCATTAAGTGGGTTCTTCGTGATGGGGAAGTAAAGGCATTCGTGGTGATAGGTGTCAGGGATCTTGAAAGACAAGCTGATGGCACATGCAAACCCCCTAAAGGGAACAGCGGGCCCTCCCATGGTCTCTTCAGCACCTAGGACAGCACCTAGTGTAGTGTTAGTTGAATTAGTGGAGGAGCGAAAAAGTAAATGAAAGAAAAGGGATTCTTCAGAGAGCTCTGATGGGGACAGGGGGTGAAGTACAATAATAAAGGCAGGGGTAATAATTGTATTACCTGTTGCACAAACCACCCCACAGCTCTCATGCTGACAGCTTCAATCACTCAAGCATCTGTTTTGTTTTGCTCATCTGTCTGTAGATTTCAAGGGTGGGGGCGGGGGATCTCTTCATTGGGCCATGGGGTGGCTGGGTCTGCCTGCAGGCTCCCAGTGTTCAGGTCTGAGCCACAGGTCTGTCAGTCTCCTTGGACAAGTGACCCAGGACATGTTCTGGAAAATGGCAGCCCTCTTGTAGCCAAGAGACAATATGCATGAGAATAAAAATTCACACACTAAGAATGGCTTAGTAGATGGAGGGAAGGCAGCTAGATCCTTGATGGCAGTACTGAGTCCCTAGCTTAGTTAGTCCTGCACAGCCTATGACAGCCTATATTTGTCTGTACTGCAGCGAATTGCATTCCTCACTTATGTGAATGTTTATCCATATCTATAGGGCCACTCTTAACCCCAGATTGCCAATGTCTATTGATTCCTCATTCACTCCAACCCAGTTGGGAGGGGCCTGGAGGACAGTAGCTATGCATCCATCATTTTTTTCTTTTTTTAAAATATATTTTTATTGATTTTTTACAGAGAAAAGGAGCGAGGGATAGAGAGAGCTTAAAACGTCGATGAGAGAGAAACATCGACCAGCTGCCTCTTGCACACCCCCTACGGCGGATGTGCCCACAACCAATGTACATGCCCTTGACTGGAATTGAACCTGGGACCTTTTGGTCCACAGACTGACGCTCTACCACTGAGCCAAACCGGTTTCGGCTATGCATCCATCATTTCTGACTTTGGGATATAATAGATGTTAAGTAAATGCCATTTGTCAAGAGGACTGGACTCCTGGACAGCAAGCCTCACACTCATGGAAAAGTTTCATATTTCTACATGTGGTTTCTTTCTCTCTTTTTCATTCATTTTCTCTCCCATTTCTATTCTGTGTCTCTCTCTACCTCTCTCTTCTTAGAATCAATTATTATTCTATTTAGATAAAGTGTTCTGGAAAGGGTCCTGGTAGGGAATTTATATTTTAAAAACATTGGCAGGAAACATATGGAAAAAATGCTCAAAGTCACCGATCATCAGAGAGATGCAAATTAAAATGAAAACAAGTTATCACCTCACACCTGTCAAAATGACTACCATCAACAAATCAACAGGATGTGGAGAAAAGGGAACCCTAGTCCACTGCTGATAGGGGTGCAGACTGGTGCAGCCATTATGGAAAACAGTATGGAGTTTCCTCAAAAAGTTAAATATGGAACTGCCATTTGACCCAGTGGTCCCACTTCTAGGAATATGTCCTATGAAACCCAAAGCACCTATCAAAAAGAATGTGTGCACCCCTATGTTCATAGCAGCATCATTTACAATAGCTGAGATCTGGAAATAGCCCAAGTGCCCATCAGCAGATGAGTGGATAAAAAAGCTGTGGCACATTTATATCATGGAATACTATGCAGCGGTGAAAAAGAAGAATCTCTTACCCTTTGAGACAGCATGGAGAAACCTGGAGAGTATCATGCTGAGTGAAATAAGTTAGTCAGAGAAAGACACGTATCCCATGATCGCACTCATATGTGGACTCTAATGAACAAAATAAACTGATGAAAGGAGTGGACCCAGAGGCATGGAAGCATGGAACAGAGTGTGGAATCTCAGAGGGAAGGTGGGGGAGAGTGGGTGGGTGGGAGGTGACCAACCAAAGACCTTGTATGCAAGTATGCATGACCCATGGGCACAGACAATAGGGTGGTGAAGGCCTAGGGTAGGGGGTGGGGGCAGGCTGGAGGGAGTCAATGGGGGGAAATGGAGAACATATATAATATTTTCAACAATAAAGAATATGTTTTAAAAATGGGGATGATCAAATGAGCCCTGAACGGGTGTTTCTAGCATGCTGGTTGCACAAGGAGCTTTATAATGGCTCTGGGGTTCCCCTCTCCAGCTCTGTTGCTGCCCGGATCTGGCCTTTATGGGAGTCAGCTATTCACTCTGCTGTGGTCTCACTGTGGGTTTGAAAACCAGTGCCTTTCCCATGTGAGATGTGGAAGGCAGACACAGAGAAAGGTTCCCGGGCTGGCTTCCATCGCCTCGTAAATATAGCAGCGTTACTTGAATTCCACAAGAATGAAACTCTGATCCTTTAAAATGCATGCAAATTCCTGCAGACGAGATATGAAAAAGTCACCGTAGCTGTTGAGGCACTCCAGCTCCCTTGATAAATGGGACTTCCAGACCACACTTTATTGAGTCTCTGATTTTTAATAATTTGAATCCTGCAAGATTTAATTCTGCATAATTCTGGCTGAAATCAGCTTTTGATTGAGTTGTAATGGCTCTGTTATTGTAAATATCTCTGCATGCTAATGTCGTGCTGGAATTCAATAATATTTAGATGAAATTTTTCGCCTCGAGCGTTATGGAAGCAAGATTTAGAAAGTCGGGAAGTTTATGTCAAAGTGACATCTCTTTCGGGTAACCTGCGACATTTTTAAATGCAATAAATGGTCATCTCGAGACGTGATTTAAATAATTATGAATCCTAAATGTATATCTGCGGATCAATTATAATATGTATTATATTATAATATGAATAAAATGTATGAGCAGATTTCAGATGTGTGTGTTTTTTTTGTTAACCTTGCAATATTTTCTTTCATAGTTGTCAGTGATTCCGTGGAGGGCCCAGGGGTGGGACCCGGGACCCCGAGGTTGCGAGGCAGTGGGGGGCTGTAGCAGTGGTTTGGGGTGCGTCGGGGGTCTGTGAAGATCAAAGTAGAGAATGGAAACATTCTGAAGTGACTTTTTGTTCAAGAGGAGGGAGGATCCAAGTTTCCCAGAAACCTTGATCTTGCCAATATCATCTACAGGAGAACATTGAAGTCTGGGGAAAGGGCCTCAGTTGGGCTCCGTGCTGGCTCCTCTCCCCCCTGGTCTAGTCACCACTGACATTACCCAGGTGGCCCGTGGGCTCCTAACCAGAGGAAGAGCGTGAGATTCACACGGGGAGGAGCGAGTAGAGAGAACAGTTACAGAAGGTGACATTTTCAGGGCGCTGGGGGAGATACCTCCCAAATCAGGCATGACACAGATGGAGACACTGAGGCCTGGGGTGAGGGAGGGACCGTGCCTCCATCACCGACTTGATCTGAGGCTGAGCCAGGCCAGGGCTGCAGCCTTCAACCTCACCGCTCTCAGGGGGCCGCAGACTCTTCTGTACGAGGCCAGCGAGGGGCTCTGTAGGTCTGAGGGCCTCCTGGTGACTCAGGCGGCTGCCACAGCAGTAAGCAGCAGGACGATAGGGAAATGATGGGCGTGGCTGTGCCCCAGTGGAATTGTCTGTGGGTCCTCCCTGGTTGCTTCCCTCCCAGCTCCCGGTGCTCTGCCTACAGGTCTCCGTTCACTACATCCAACACCCCCACCCCGGCCCCCTCGCCAGCTCCTCTTGGCAACGAGGCGTCTTGCTGACGTATGTTTTAGGTCTCGCATAATCTTGTCTCATGATTTGGAGTGCGTTCCTTCACTCTCCGGGCCTCAGATGACTCATCTGTACATCCAGGAGGACTGAATGAAGACTCCAGAGGTCATGGCGAGGCAGGTGCCCTGACTGGAAATCGAATCCTGACCTCCTGATTCAGAGGTCGATGCTCAAGCATGGAGCCATGTGACGGTGCTAATGCAGGATTCTGAGCCCCAACCAGGATTGGCAAGAACAACTGAACTGACAAAGTGCCGTGGGCACAGGGGGGTGGACTCCCGAGGTCTCCCCCTGCATGTCTCTTAGGGATCCTGGGAATCACGCAGCTCCGGGCTCCACCCTAGGTCTAGACTCACCTGCCTTGGGACTTGCTCCTGGGAGTCACGTTCACTCACACCTCATCTCCCCGTCGTCTCTGAGCGGGATGACCGTCACACGGGTTAATGAGATGGTGGAGAGAAGCAGCGAGAGGTTTCCGCAAGCATGTGGGCATCGTCCCCGGAGCCGCCCCTCCGAGGCCTCCTGGGGCCTCCGTGTGCTGGAGTCGGGCGCTGAGACAGCACTCAGAGCTGTGTATGCTCCTGTTTCGATTCTGCTTTGCTATTAAACAATTACATTGGAGGTTGCCGAGCAGAGTGTATGTGCCTTTCTAATTGAACATTCTAATAAGGATTTTTTTTAGTTGGTTTTTAAAGGTTATTATCATCTCCGGAAAGTTTCACAAAATGTGGCAGACAAGCTTTCATGGAAAAATAAACCCACTGAGACACTGCTGCTTTCTCGCCAGGCTGTGGGAACAGCGTGTTGCAGGAGGACGGCACGATTTGCATCCCTGGGGTTGGAGAAACTAAGGTTTCCTCTCGATTTGGCCGTTGGGGACCTGAGGGCCGTGTGGAGGGCGCCGAGGCTCAGCGGGAAGGGCTCTGGGGTGGGCTAGCAATGTCTGCTGCAGCACCCTCAGAGTGGGAGTGTGCGCGTGCCTGTGTGCATGCGTGCCCTCGTGTGTGCTTGTGTGCACGTGTGTGTATGTGTGCAGGAGGGGGGATGATCGGCTTTGAGCCGGTAAATCTCTACCCACCTCCTCTCTGCCCTTGGGACAATGGAGGAAGCACACTGGTGGACGAAGGAATGGCTCTCCCAGGGTCCCAGGGGGAGTAAGTGGCAGAGTCAGAACCGAACCCCAAATACCTGTCGGGGGGTCAAGTGCTCCTTAAACTCCCTGTCGTGGCCTTCGTGCGAGGAAGAATCTCTTTTCTGTGCTCCTCTGTGAACAAGAAACTGGCCTGCGGGGTGGGTAGGGTGAAAGGTGCCCCTGCCAGCAGCCTGCAGCCAGGACATGGGTGAAGGGCGTGGGGCTGCGCTGCCCACAGCTGCGGTGGCCCCGTGCGTACCGATGCCCCGAAGCAGCGTCTGAAACGCTCCAGAGCTGCACTCTGTTTTCCCTTTATTTCCCAAACTCCCTATGGCACTCCTTCTCCTGTCAGACAATTAGCTTACATTTTATTATGGGCCCCAAAGCCCAGCAGACCTGTGTCCTCTAGTTCATAAATACCATGTTCTGTTTTCAGACGGGATCGTCCTTAGGGATGGTTAGATGTCAAAGGGCTATTTGGGACACGAGACCTTTGCGTTGAGCATCCCCCATCAGCCCCAACTCCCTGGGGTCCCCAGCATGTCCGACCTCACTGCACACATTCTGGGGGGCAAGGTGACAGCAGAGGGGTGGCCCTGAGCTCCGGGGATGACTGAGAGAAGCTGTAACGTGTGAATCCTGAAAAGCCGCCGAATTAAGGACTATAAAGAGATCTTCGTAGACTGACTCCTAATAAACCCCAACCAACCCCCGAAGACCTGCCGAAGAGCGCGGGACGCACCGTCGGGCTCCTGAGCGTCAGCTGTCATTTGCATCTCCGGCTCGGCACGCACCGGGGCACGGGGCTGCTCTCTCTAATAGGTTATCACGGGAAAGAGTTTAAAATACCACTTAAGTCATAACCCCATCCACTCAGAGACCCGGAAAGGGTTCCCAGGGCTGATGAGAGAGCTGATTTGCAAATTACTGTAAATTAACGTGGTGATGGCGGGATGGGCAGGTCTGCAGGTGCTGCTCGGAGAGTGCGTAGTACGTGCCGTGTCTCAGATGATCACGGTGGGAATTCCTGAGATGGCTTCTCCTCCAGCCGGCACCTTTCACCCTGTGGTCTCTGAGCCCTCTGCAAATACTCATTAATTACATTAATTTTATCATAAAGCCTGCTCATTACTATACTTTTATTATAAGCTCTTGCCAGCTCAGACGTCCCGCCATGCGCTTGTTGAAATTCCGCTCTTGGATGTCACTAAGGGTCCGCTTGGACAGCATAGGCGCCTTCGTAAGTGTTCACGTCGTGTTGATAAGAGAATAATGGCTGTTTGCTCTCCCCTGGGGGAGACTGAGGAGGAGCCCAGGTCATGTGCTCCGACCACTGAGGGGCCGCCCCGCACGTGTAGGGTCCGATCAGAGGTACCGCTGGGGGAGAGCTCGGCTTGGACACCACATGGATGGGCTGAGCCTGGCCGTCTGGCGCTTTGGGTAAATCAGGATTCTTTAATAATAATAATAATAATAATAATATATATATATATATATATATATATATATATATATATATATATATAATTGCTTTCAGAGAGGAAGAAATAGAAACATCAATGATGAGAGAGAATCAATGATCGGCTGCTTCCTGCATGCCGCCGCCTCCTCCTCTCCCCCCCCCCCCCCCCACACACACACACACTCACACACACATACACACACACTGGGAATCAAGCCCACAACCCAGGCCTGTTCCCTGACTGGAAATGGAACCCTGACCTCCTGGTTCAGAGGTTGATGCCCAACCATGGAGCCGTGTGATGGTGCTAACGCAGGATTCTGAGCCTCAACCAGGATTGGCAAGAACAACTGAGCTGACAACATGCCGTGGGCACAGGTGTGCAGATGAGGATGGGGGTGGACTCCCGAGGCCTCTCCCTGCTGCTCCGGTGCAGTCAACACTGAACGAGGGGGCTGTTCTGAGGGGATAGCACGGGGTGTGCAACCTCTTTGCCGTTTGATGAATGGACACTGTACGTGGCGACCCCAGGACCCCAGGCTTCCATGTCCCTGGTGGCTAGAACCAATGTAAATGTAAAGGGTTCCAGCCCCAGCTGGTATCCTAACCACCTGAGCATGTATTCTAACAGTAACACATTTGTCTCATGTATGGAACTGTCTTAGTCAGAGAAGCATATGGTAGATGCTGTAACAAGCAAGCCCCGAATTGAGGTTTAACAAAATGAAAGCATACACACACACACACACACACACACACGTTAATTTCCCATTCATTTCAGTCCTCTGTGGGTCAGGTTGCTTTGCTGGGCTGTTCTCCCTGATCAGTAACTCAGAGATCTGGGTGCTCCACATCACCTGGTTCTGCCAAATAGAAGGAGGAGAGAGAATAGCCTAAGGCCCTGGAGGGAGGTTCTGAAGCCTAGCTACAGAAGTGCATACATCCCTTAGATCTGCATTTCATAAACCAGAACTAGTCATGTGACCACCATGTACCTGCAAGGGACCCTGGGAAATGTAGTCTTCTCATACCCAGGAAATAGAGTAAAAATTGACAAGCACCTAGGAAGACCCTGCCATGCTAACTAAAGCCTTAGCTCCTAGAGCAGTGGTCCTCAACCTTTCTAAAGTCACGACCCTTTAATTCAGTTCTCATGTTGTGGTGACCCCCAACCATAAAATTATTTTCGTTGCCACTTCACAACTGTATTTTTGCTATTGTCATGAGTCATAATGTAAATATCTGTGTTTTCCGATGGTCTTAGGCAACCCCTGTGAAAGGGTCGTTCAATCCCCAAAAGGGTCGTGACCCACAGGTTGAGAAACGCTGTCTTAGAGGCAGAACACTCTTCTCTCTCCATTTCCCTTTGCCCCTGATGCTGTCTGATCTCGTGAAAAAATAAAAAACAATAAAGAGAGGGCTTTGGAACCCCAGCAAATGGAGTCTGACTTTCATCTACGCCCTGATCATGCTGTAACCTGGGTAGCTCTTGACCTTGATAAGTCAGCCTCAGGCTCCAGGGTAGCTTATTCCAGTCCCGGCCTCCTCCCGGGCTCCCCAGGCTTCCCGCGGCCTGTGGGGTGCCCTCTCCCCGTGGCTCCGAGGATGCACAGGAATTGTCCCTGCTTCCTCCCTCCGCCAGGAAATGCCTGGAAAGCAGGCCTTCCCCGAATTCCAGCTTCCTGACAGCCCCATTCATCCTCTGCTTGTTGACACGGCAGAGCGTGCTTCCTACCAGCGCAGCCATTGTGCCGCTCTCCTGGGGCGGAGGCGTTCTTTGCTGTTGGCAGCGCTGCCTGCGTTCTCTGCCCCGCCGCGGGAGCCTGGCGGACACGGGCCGCACACCCCGCTCGGCTCGGGGAATGGCCGGGGGATCGCTGGGTGGCTGGGCCCTGGTCGGCCGTCTGTCTCTGAGGCGGCCGTCAGTGCACTTAAACAAGGTCAGAGCTCTGTTGGCTGAAGGACTGTCTCTACACGTTTAGCTACTTGGAAGATGCCGGGCAGGGCGTTGCGTATACTTTAATCGCAGTAATGTACAAACACGTAGAAACACAGACACATAGAAACACACATGCCTCCCTCTGTCTAGCCAGCACACACACACACACACACACACACAGAAAAAAGACCGAAAAGAAATGTGCCGAAATACATACCCGGTTCTCTCTGAGTGGTGGCATTTGGCTATTGTATATGTTGATCTAGACTTGCCTGTACTTACCAAATTTCCCCAAATGGGCCACTCTCACATAGTCTCAGCAGGAAGTGGGTGTCACAGTCAGAGGGAACAGGAGAGCATCCGATGAAGCGGCTGCTGGCAGGGGCCAGGGAGAGGGTCAGAGTGGAGGTCTCTGTGAGTCCTGGCCAATGAGATGACTCTGCACTATCCTCCCTACCCCCGCGGCACCCCCAAAACCTCCGGGACCTCTTGTCACACTGCACGCTTAGTACACGATCCTCTTCGTGCCTTCTCTCGGGGTCTGGGCAGAGGAACACCTCTCTCAGCAGGAAATAACCTGGACGCTGTGACAAAAGGCACAGAAAGTTCTGGTGGCTCTTCATTGCCGAACACAGGGCGATACGATGGGACATTACTCCGCCTTCACCAGAAGGAAAACCTGTCCTTTGGGATAACCCGGATGACTCCGGAGGGCGTATGCTTAGGGAAATAAGCCAGACAGAGAAAGCCAAACACCAAATGTCACCTACACATCTGGAATCTCAAGAAACGGAAAAGCCAAATGCATAGACACTGAGAGAAAAGCGTGGCTGGAGAGCTGGGGTGGTGGGGAGAGCTTGGTACAAGGTACACACTTCTGGTTCTAAGATGAAGACCCCCTGAAGATCTGTGTCCCAGGGTCACTACAGCCGCTCACCCTGTCTTGGGAAACTGAAATTTGCTAAGAGAGTACAACAACAAGGGGAACTGATAGATTAATAGAGAAGTGCGGAGACCAGGATGGCAGGACACACACAGGCTTTATTGGAGGGAAGAGTAACCCTGCTGGCTGCTTCCACAGAGAGGGGCGGAAGAGAGCGAGGGCTGGGGTACAAGCACCGTTAAGGAAAGGGGATGGGGCTTAGGGCACTCAGCACACGCTGATTGGTGATTAGGGACTTAGGAATCAGGGGCTTAGAGTATTTGGCAGGTGCTGATTGGTGGTTCAGAGCTCAGGAATGTCTGGCCGCAGGTGGGGTTTATGTCTGTCCATCAACTGGAGGAAGGGAGGATCTATCAGGAACTATGTCAGGTGACAGACGTGTGAATGAACCCAGTGGGGGGACTCTTTCACGGTGTATACATATAACCCACCATCATGTGGGCACTTTGCATATGTGACAGTTTTATTTGCCAGTTACACCTCGGCTAAGCTGGAAAAGAGCAGGCGGCTGGGTGGGTGGTGTGTCACAGTGAGGTGTGGGCGGGTGTGTCCGGTTGCGGGCTCACCACACCAGCCGTGTGGATGGGTCTGGGCAGCATTTGTCTCCCTCGTTCAGGCCCCCCACATGCGGAGAAGCCACCTGGATGGCCCGCTCGGAGCCCGAAGCCCAGTCACAGCCCATCCCTGTGCCCAGGAAGCTAAAGCTCACGTTTTGCTCTCAACCTGAGCATCCACGGACACCCCTGTGGGGGTGCACCATCACGAGACGCTGATGAATTCCAGTCCACGCTGACTCTGAAGGGCTCTGGGGGTCGGAAGCCTGCGCTAGTTTGTAGGGTTTGTGCACATGTGCACGTGTGTACACCACACCCCCGCCCCCCCCCCCACACACACACCCCTTAGGTGCGTCCTTCTCGTGCCACACAGAGTGAAAAAGGCTGGTGACATGGTTTTACCGCCTCCGCTGAAGATGCAACTGTGATGAATTATGAATGACCTAACATGTCTTAAATCAGAGAGAAATCCAATTTAAGTTTCCACACGCAGTTCCGAGTCTGCTTTTCATCTCTACTTTGTTCGCGTCTACTTTGCATCTCAGTAGGTCGCGCACAGAGGAATGAGGAGCAGAGTGCCGGGGTCTGCGCGGAGCAGGAATTACCGATATCCTTTGTGCGTTCTGGAGAGAAAGGCCGCGGCAGCCTTTCACCGTCCTCCTCCTCCTCTCTGCCCCTCTGTATGTTCAATGCCCAGACGCAACACATAGCACATTGGCCCGAGAGAGGAAAGCAATTGCCACTGTGTATTCATTTCCACGGATGGAATGTTCTAGAAAAAAAGAATCCAGCACCTTCCTAATGGCATGGGAGTCCTTCGCATGGAGAGCCACCCTGGTGTGTTACCCGTATCTATCCAGGGCTCTCCTCGGGGGGAGAGGGGGTAGTTGTGGGAACTCTCTGTAGAAGTTGGAATTTGCTTAGAAAACAGCATTCGTGTGTGAAGGGCTGCGTTTTAAATAATTGCACTTCTCATTTTGAGATCTTTGTAGATTCCTATATAAGACATACTAGAGGCCCCTTGCAGGAAGATTCCTGCAATAGGGCTTCCTGCAGAGGTCTCTGCTGCCCGCCTGCTCCCCTCCCTTCTCCCCTGCCCTGCTGCCTGCTTCTCCACAGCTTCGATTTCTTCTGTGGCTTCCTTCTACACTGTCTTCAGTCTTTGCTCTGTGCCTGGATATGCAAATTAACCGCCATCTTGGTTGGGTTAATTCACTCCTGATTGGCTGGTACAAAGTGGACCACGGACATTCTTGCCGTACACCAACCCGCCACAAGGTAGAAGGCAAGGAGCAGAGGCGGGTGGATTGGCCGCTGAGAAAAGCTCCCTCTGCTGACCTGGAAGATGGATCCCCAGCAAAGGACTCTCTGCACATGGCATGCAGTGGCTTCCTTCCACACGGTCCTTGTCCGTGATTTTCTCCATGGAGCGGCAGCTTTGGGTCACTGTTGAGAATATTTGCCATTTTGGTTGCTCACCTGAACTTCTGACCTACAAAACTCTGAGCTCATGTATGGGTGTTTGGTTGGCTATCTTGTCTGAGATCAGCCTGTCTGTGGCAGGGAAGGGACTTGCACTGAATTCTGCTAAGTCCTCAGTCTATTGTCCTGCCACAGAGCCACCAGGGATGTCCTCGCCTCCTCTGCCCCTGAATGGACCACTGACAATGAAACTTGCGTATGAGCGTTAATTACGGGACCGGGAGTCTAAAAGGCTTTGGCCAGCAGGCCCAGCGTCTCTGGTTCGCCCTGCAGTTCCAACCGTGACAAGCAGTGGCTTCCTGCCCCCACGCCCTGGGTGTGGCCTAACGCGCCTCATGGTAACAGCACCTAGTAAATTGCCAGGGAACGGCCAACGCTAAACGATGATCGCATGTCAGCCATTAATGTAATTGTGTTCTTAAGGCCGCCGTCCTTAAATTACTCGAGTGGTGATTTCCGATTGAATTGGAGGCGCAGCCCAGGAATAATTCATCCCCAGGTCTCACCCTGAGCAGGAGTCAGCAGCGCGTGACGCATGCGGAGCACACCGCGTGGTTGTCGGAATTCCATAATCTACGAGACGCTCTTTCTCGGTCGTGAAGTAGCTCGTTATTAAAATAGAATATTGCGTCCGTGTGTGCTTATTATTTTAATGCAGTGCTCCGGTGACTTACACAAGGAGGCCCCAACTCTTCCACGCTCCTCTCCGTTCTCCTACGGTAAAGTTAATTTATACCAAGATGATAAAAAATTTGATTTATTTTATAACAGATCAGTAATTGTGCTCTACAAATAAGTTCGTAATGATAATCAACAGCATTTTCAACATAATTTAATTTGCCTTCTCCCGAGAGGTAGTTAAATGCAGTAATAATAACGCCAGCGTTATGGACTCCCCAGCAGTTAATCATGGTCGGAATATGCAGACAGCTCCAATATTGTATTGACAGAAATTAAATTAACCATCAGCTTGGGCAATCAGTGGCTATACAGCTATTAAAAGCAATAAAGGCAACAAACCCCAACCGTTGCCAATTACATTTTGACATATACAAGGGAGAGGACAAATGCTCTGGATGTGAGATTTTTTATTTCAATGGAAATAAGACCAGAGAGTAGCACCTCGAATGTGGCAAGGGCTCCCCCATCCTCAGAGCTTGTGGAGCTCGAGATGCGTTCTCACGTGTGGCCTCCACCGCGAGTGTTCTTTTTGTTGACAGGTAAGATAAAATTAGGTAGGCTGGATTCATAGTGGGTTCAACTTTTAAAAAATACATATTTTTTACTGATTTCAGAGAGGAAGGGAGAGGGAGAGAAAAATAGAACCATCAATGATGAGAGAGAATCATGGATCGGCAGCCCCCTGCACGCCCCCTACTGGAGATGGAGCCTGCAACCTGGGCATGTGCCCTTGAGCAGAATCAAACCCAGGACCCTTCAGCCTGTAGGCCTACGCTCTATGCACTGAGCCAAACTGGCTAGGGCTATTGTATGTTAAATCTGAAGACACCTTTGTAATCTGTCTTGTCTTCCGGTGCCCTACTTTTTTGTGTGTCCTAACACTGTGCCCTAGATGCAGGTACACTGTGAGGACACAATTTGAAGAAGGTGGAATGTCAGGGTAAAAAGGAAACCAAAATAAAAAGAGATGTGATACTTGTGAACTGGTAGAGATTCTTGTTTAATAAACTCAATGATGCTGTAATGAGACAGCCTTTTACCATAATCTGGGGCAGATTCTGAGCTGGTCTAATTCAATGCCCCACCAGACATAGCATCAAGTGGGAACTCATATTCTTCTTTCTTTGTTTTGTTCTCTCCTTTTTTCTTCTTCCTTCCTTCTTCCCTTCCTTCCTTCCCTCCATCCTGTGTGTAGCATGCCACCTTCCTTGTTGGGGGTGGGGGGTGAGGGCAGGGAGAGGGGTTAATCATGCTCAGCCTTGGAGCTTAGAAGCTGTCCATGTAGGATTGTCCTGGCTGAGCCACAGGCTCCAGAGGCGCTGATCCCACTGAAGGTCAATGGCCACCACGTTGGCTGTGGTCGATGGGAAGTGGTTCTGGCTGGACTTCAGCCGAGGGATGGCCAAGGAGGATCCTGGTCATTGGTGCTGGGGAGAGTTCTTGGTGGAAGACTGGCCACCTGTGGACCTGCACATGGCTCCCAGGTGGCCCTCTGGTGCTAGGATCAGGTGACATCTCGAACTGAGGATGGATGGGGCTGGCAGGTGGCCCCATCTGTCTCCATTGTTTCCCTGGGTCCTCTTATTTCAGGCCCCTCGGACCTCTCCTTCCCTGTGACCTTCAGCCTCTCCTCTTCCTCTAGGTTGGAGATTATTTGAAGTTGGAAAAGTTATTTGGATTTTTTTAGAGACAAAATATTGACTCCCTGCCTTCTCTCCTCCCCCCAACCCCCATCCGCCCTGCCTCAAGATGCCCATTCCCTGATACCAGGACCTGTGAGTGTGTTATCTTACATGCCAGGGGACTTAGCAGTTGAAGAACTAAAGATGGGGAGCGTGTCCCGGGTGATCTGTGCGGGCTCATGTCATCATGGGGTCTTTCTAAGTGGAAAAAGAGAGAGTAGGAGAGAAGAGGGGGAACAGCGGAGGAGGCAGAGGAAGAGAAGAAGACGTGAAGATGCTCAGAGTCAGAAGGAGATTGGAGGCTGCTACCCGCTGCCTTTGAAGGTGCAGGACGGGGCCCTGAGCCAAGGAATGTGTGTGGCTGTGAGAAGACTGGACAGTGGAGGAAATGGAGCCCCTCCCTGCTCCCCTGAGGTGCCACGGCCCTGCCGAAACCTCGATCCCTGCCCCGTGCAACCTGGGTCAGGCTTCTGACCTCTGACATTTGTGTCCCCAGTTTCTGGTAACTTGTGATGGGCACAAAGGGGAATCAACGTGGCTCTTCATCTATTGCTTAAACTGCATGTTTGTCAAATGCACTGTCTAGGGCCACACGGATGGTTCAGGAAGATGGTGTCAGGGCAGTGTGTCAACACCTCCTTGTGGCACTACACTAAGAAAGATCTTCCAGGTCATAATCGAATGATCTCATTTTATTTTTCCAGCCAGTACTGAGCACCTACTATATGACTACATGTGGGAGGCTCAGAGGATACTGGGAAAAATCAACACAGCCATACCTGATGTTAGAAAGGCTGCAATCTGGTTTGTTTATGTTGCTGACATCACTGTAAACCAGAAAAGATCATCGTGTGTCCGGTCGGCGGTGGGGTCCCATGGAAGGGAAGAGTCCATGCATTGGGAGATATTGGGTGTGGCAAATCTAGTCAGTGCATGAGAAGTGGTTTGAGGTGAGCCTGAGGGCCTGTGGGCTGCAGGAATGAAAACACAAAGGGGTCCCCTTAGAGAGGAGAGTTTAGAAAGAGCCCTTGTGTGCATGGGAAAGTGGAGAGGTGTGGAAGCAACTGGGAAGTGTGGGAATGAATCCCAGTGGTCCCGGATTGTCAAGATGCAGAGTTGGGATTCATGTATTAGACCAGAGGATGGTAGACTATAACCTAAGGCCCAAAATCTGGCCCACTGTCTGTTTTTATAAATAAAGTTTTATTGGAACACAGACACACCTGTTAATTTACATATCGTCTGTGGCTGTGTACATGATACCACAGCTCAGCTGAGGAGTGTGGCAGGGCCCATGTGCCCAGAGAAACCTACAATAGTTGCTATCTTATCTTTTAAGAAAGTTTGCGGATCCCTTGCATTTGTTGGGAAGCCAGGCAGGTAACATTCTGGATGGAAAGAGCAATCTGGGGTGACTTTAGGCCCCAGTGGAGGAGGAGGGCTCACAGAGCCATGTCCCTGTTACCCTCCTCTCCTTTCTTCTTCTCTTCTTTGCCATGAGGTATGTTGTGAGCTGGAAGGTGTTTAACAACTTGCTCTTCATTGGGAGGTTTGCCCATTTCCATGGTGTAAATTCTCCCACTATGGCTGAAAGGTATGGCTGCCTTTACCCTATTGGACGAGGTCACCGGATGCATGTTGGGAAGAGATGGGCACAGATAGCCTGGCATCCACTGCAGGGAGGCCAGGGACTCAGTCCTGGACACCCTCACAGGGCAAAGCCACGTGCAGCTTCTCCCTTACGGTCTCTCTGTTGCAGGCGACCCTGGCTTCACTGGGTGACCTCCCTCGGTGATGAAAACCCAAATAGTTAGTTTTGGGGTTTCTAAAATATTAAACAGGCATGCACACACGTACACAGACATACACAATAGGTGTCCGTGGCTTGCCTGGGCCAGCGAGGCTGCCAGTGCAGAATCCACCAGGAGAGCTTCTGCAGGTGCGATTTCCTTCTGATAAGCATCGTCCACAGAGCCCTGCACTGACAGCGGAGCTCACGTGACAGGCACTTTATTTCCCATAACAGCTTCTCAGAGAAGGTTCGGCCCCGCCGAATGGCGGGTGTGCGCACACGGACGTCAGGCCACAGCTGATGCTCTGTTGTGACATCCTTCCTCCCCGACGAGGAGAGACAGGATGTTGCTCCGGTTTCTCTGTCGCTGGTGAGTTTTCCCTCTCCTCCTCCACGGAGATGCATGTCATAACAGAGATCAGCAGCCAGGTAGACCCTCTCTCTCCAGGCAGAAGGCAGACGCGTTGCCAAGCGCTGACAAGATGTCGGTACAGAGAAGGCAGGAGAGCCCACTCGCCACCTGCCTGCTGGGAACCACCTGGCCTGCCCGGGCAGCTGGCAGCCTCATTCCTTTGGATGGAACAGGTAGTAGTCGTCTAAGTAAGCGTTATGCTCCTCACGTCCTCCTTCAAACTCTCCCCTCAGAAAGTTGTCACCTCTGACCCACCCCTTGAGCCCCCGACTTCTCCTTGACCCTCATTTTCTCTTTCTGGGGCTTTCCCTATCTTCTCTCTCTTATCTCTGAGAATGGGGTCTCCCCCACACACCTTTATTTTTTAAATATATTTTATTGATTTTTTACAGAGAGGAAGAGAGAGGGATAGAGAGTTAGAAACATTGATGAGAGAGAAACATCGATCAGCTGCCTCCTGCACACCCCCTACTGGGGATATGCCTGCAACCAAGGTACAGGTAGTCAGAAGCACAGGTAGTCATGGATACAGGTAGTCAGGGCTGCAGATAGTCATGGAAGGGGCTCTCTGGCTCCTGCAGGTGTATATGCTCCACCTGATGTGCCTCTCATGGCACCACATTCCGAGGTTTGCCAATGTTGGCACTGGGCTGTGATTTTGTTCGGTATCTGTCTCCCCTTGTTTAGGTTGAGCTCCCTCCAGGAGGCAGGGACCATGGGAGTTTGTTCAGCATTTTATTCCCCACATTAATCCCAGTTATGACCGATGGTGGGTTTTGAACCAATGAACAACTGTTGATGGGTTGAATGAATGAAATCCCTGGGACATTCTCCCAGATGAGCTGCGTTCTTGCCGATGAAGAGAAGTTGTTCCAGGGACCAGGGTCAGAAAGGACTTTCCCGTAGAAGAAGCCACGGCTTAGAAGGTTTGGAGAGTGAGTGCCCGGTGAGCTCAGGGAAGTGCACGCCTCTGATTGGCTAGGAGCAGGAGGAGTGGACAGGCAGATGGGGCCCATTGGCCATTGAGCACTCCTGGGAGGCCGGGTGGCATCTCTCTGGGAACTCTTTCAAATAAGATAGAGAGCTGTAGCTGGCCTTCCCCACATGTCCTCCTGGGAGGAGTGGAGGATAGGAGGAGGAGCTTCCCAGATGACTCCAGAGGGACAGACCCTCCACCATAGGAGGAGAGGGGTCCGCCGCTGTGAGGCCCTGGGCAACGTCCTGAGCAGGCCCAGGCCTCCACTGCCCCAGCTGGCAGGTGGGAGGCTGAGCCAGACCCTTCTGGGGTCCCTGCAGCTCAGAACGCGCTATGACCCAAAGATAAAAGCCAGCGCTCTGTTTGATGGGCCCACTGAAGCCCCCTCAAGCACCGCCCTCGCAGATAATGGTTCTTTTAGAGCCACTCAGCGCTGTATTGACAGGAATTAAATCAGCCATCAGTGCAGGCAATCAGTGGCTACGGGGCTGTTAAAGGTAATAAAGGCGATGCTCTCAAACCATAGTCAATTACCGAGCCACAGCGAGGAGCGGGGCCAGCTGCCTGCGATCGGGGAGGCAGTGGCCGAGTGGCCCGCCTCCACCTGAAGGCATAGGTCCAGCCCTCACCTCCAGGCCATCACTCACTCCTAACTGGGACAGCCACTGGGCAGCTCATATGCCTCTGGGAACACGGCCCTTCGGAGGGATGCTAAAGGCCATGGGGCCTTAGGGCTATCGAGTGCAGGGAGGGGTCTCGGGGGGATGGTGGGGCCAGACAAGCACATAGCTTCCCTCAAACAGGAAGCCGAGGCCTGGCAGGGAACCCAGATGCCTGTGTTGGAACTTCTGCTCTGGCTTGCTGTAGGACTTGGGGCAAGAGCGGTCACCTCTCTGACCCTCAGGCTCCTCATCTCTCCAGTAAGCGTAATGGGAGAGGGGTCGCTAGGATGCTTTGACAGTTTTGAGATTCCTTACGCCTGGGGCCTGGCTGGGTGGAGCTCAGGAAATGCTAATTTCCTTCCCATGAGCAGGGGCAGAGCGAGGCGAGGACTCAGGCTCTGACAAGGAGTCCCGTGCGATGTCTGTCTTCTCGCACCGGTTCTGGACCAGAGGCCCGGGCCCCTCCGCACAGGGCTAGGGAACAGCCACACGTCGGGGGAGGCAGCAGTGGGAAGGGGAAATGCAGCGAGGCAGGTAGAAGCCTCAACTCTGCTTCTAAGGGTGTGGCGGACCAACAAGGGGACTTCTCGGACCCTCTGATTTCTCCTCTGGAGAAGCAGCTGCGTTGAGAACTTAATGAGACCACACAGCCAGTCCTGCTTCAATGCTTGTTTTAAAAATGTCCGTTTGCCCAACATGATCCAGCGAACAGGGAAGGAGCAGTTGGACACAGTGGTCTTCCTGTTCGCACACACACTCTTCATCCCTGTGACACAGCTGGTGAGCGCTAGCAGAGAGCAGAACAAAACCAGGACCCGCTGCACAGAGCTGTGTAGGGCCACACAGCCCTGCTCCCCACAAACATCTACCTGCTCCCGGTTCCCATGCGTATTATGGGTCACCCCACCCACATCTAAGTTTAGGACTGATTTCTGATGAACCCTCTTTCCCCAACCATGGTCCCTCAGAAGCCACACTCCTGCCACCACCTCCGCGCACACACCCCAGGCCTGTCTAGGAAAGCCACCATGTTCGTTGTCCTGGTGGGACGCTCGGTCCTGTCCTGAGTGTCCCCTGAGACAGCTGGTCTGTGCCCAGGTCCTTGATATCTGGTGCTATCCACAACACCCATGGAGGCATTCTGTGTCTGTCTCCCCAACTCTTTCCCCCCAAAATGCCCTTCAAATTTAAATCCTGCTCTCCGGCAAGATTCAAACCCCAGCCCACCTACCTAACACCACACATAGGCCCTGACCGGCCAGGCTACAAGGCAAGAAGGGTTCGTATTGGCAGTGCAGACACATTGCAACTATTGGCCCCAGAAAACATGATGGTGTATCTCTCATGTGCTCATCCTGTAAACAAAAGATGTGAATCGAATGGGCCGCTTGAACCCAGGGATGTTTGCTAAGCTGAGCACCTTGGGCAGACCAGCTGCCAAGGACCTCTCGGGGTGGGCCGAGTGTCTCCGTGGACGTTCTGAGGGGACCAGGTGTCCCTCAAGGATGTGGCGGCTCTGCTAAGTCTTCATTTCCCAGGTGTCACCTGAGGATCATGGCCGCTGTGAGGGTGACGTGGAGTGGAACGCAGGCATTGTCCCTGGCGCGGGGTCTGGCGAGCAGTCAGTCCTCCACGGGCAGGGCATCACCGCGAGGCTGCCCTTGCTGTGGGAACTCTCCCACGGCGCCTCTCAAAGCCTCATCCCAACCTTTGCCCTCGAGGCCTGGGGAAGACCTCGCCGTTAGCCGACACCGAAAGGTGTGCCGGATGGAATCACCCATCGATGGGCTCAGCGCCTCTGCAGGCCTCGTTCAAGGCCGAGGACTGTTCTTTCCGAAGCAACAAGCCTAGGGTGGTAGATTCCTTTGTCCGCGGCTACTAATCACAGTTGAAAATATCTGTTCGATAGACACATATTTTTTTGTGCTGCCAGTTCTTAGTCATCTTTTAATTAAAAGTACTTTTTTTTTTTTTATTGAATGTTAAACTGTCAAGATGGTCTTTGTGTGAAGAGTGGGGAGGTTGCCATGGAGAGGTTCATGTTGCTATGTGACTCTCGTGTCAGAACCGGAATCAAAATGGTAATGGTCATGTCAATTCCCATAAAAAAAGGCTCCGCCACTGCTTCATCAGAGAGGGGAACCTTTATTTCTTCCTTTCTTGTCATTGTGCCAAGGAGAACAGAAGGGGAAATATTGAGTTCTGTGAAGAGGCAGACAATGGGGCCAGCTGCCTGCGCTGTCGATGGCGAGAAAGTTCAGATCAATTTGTGGGGGACGGCGGAGGGCCCCCTTCCTCCGATTGGCTGCTCGGCGGGAGGGCTTTGCTTCCTTTTTCTTTTTTTTAAAATTTCTTCCTGTTGGAATCTGTGGTCCTGTGGCTTTGACCCAACATCCCAGACGGGTTTAGGGACAGCGCCTTCAGCCCTCCCTGTCGGATGCTTGGTGCCAAGCGAGGTCCAAGGTCTAGCTTTGGCCCGCAGCTCATAAAGCAGCACAGACTCACCCCGAGTGGTTCCAGGGGAGCTCAGTCAGCTCAGGACGGAGAGAGAACATCACCTCCCGAGGCACCTGAACCTCGATTCTGCACGTGGGCGCAGACAAAGCCACGGTTGTGTCCTGAGGCCTTGGCTCCGGCCCAGACCCTGGGCACCGCTGTCACTCCCCGGCCACCAGTGCCCCGCCCCCAGCTCCGGGCCCCAGGAATGCAGCTCCTTCTCCTTTCCAGGGACGGCTTGTTGGGGACCACTGAGTGCGAAACTGTTGTGTCTGTGTGGTGTGAGGGTCAGGGGTCCTCCTCACGACACCCACGCCCAGCGTCGATGCTGCCTTGCTGATGGCGACAAAGGGCTGACGAATGTAAGAGGCCAGTGGCCGGGGCAGCGGGTGCGGGTGATCAGGTGTCTGCACTGTCCTGTCCGCTTCTCTCTGACATTGAACTTGTTCTAAAAGGGAAAGCTCCCCAACAAGCCGGGGACAACTCCCCCCCCCCCCCCCCATGTCTCACCTGCACCCGGGCTTACCCCAGCCCTGCCCCTTCGGGCCTCGGTTTGGTGGTTTCTGATTCGCTCGGGGATTCTCCTGTCCTTGGCTGTGCTGTTGATGTTGCTGAGACTGTTCATGTGTGTTGGTGGTGTGTCTGTACATGATGGGGCTGAGTTTATTGTGTATGTTTGTCTGCACCCATTCCTGGGTGCCAGGCCAGTGCGCAGGCATGTGTGGGCACGGTGTGTGTGTGTGTGTGTGTGTGTGTGTGTGTGTGCTGGGGTAAGAGCCTGGTCTCGCATGTGTTTGCTCACGAGATACATGTGTGCGCCCTGCATCTGTGTGCAGGGTGAGTGGGGCGTGTAGCATGCCTGAAACGTGTGTCTTTGCATCTAACTGGGGAGTGAGGAGTGTGTGTGTGTGTGTGTAAGGGGTGTGTGGGGGGATACATGTGTTGCAGACATGAGCTGGTCTTTACCTCAGACAGTGCCCTTCAGAGAATCCCATCCCCAGTTTCTAAAATCTTGCAACCTTCCCCCAAACCAAAGCGACACCTTCACCTTCCCCCTCCTGACAGGGTGCTGGCTCCCAGGGTCCCTCTCCCCTCTCCTGCCAGGACGCCAGCCCACCTCAAGGCGGGGCGGGAGAGGGAAGGGAAAACGCCTCCCTGGCGACCAAAATACCTCTCCGGGGAGCACGGTCACCCCGCGAGGCCCCGAGCCGCTGGGACGATGCCACACGCCCTACAACGTGCACTTAAACCTTCAACTGCTCAGAGACGCTCCACCTGATGGCAGAGATGAGATTAAAATTGCAGTGTGTCAGGCTCAACTTCACCGGTTCAGAAAGGAAAACCAGAGTGGGTGCTGGACTTTTTCCCGCTTCCAGAGAGGAAACGGGGCCTCGGCCATCACCAGGCCCACTGCCGCCTCCCGGCTCCCCCCGCGGCCCTCCCGCTGCCTGTCTGCGTGGAGATGTTGACTTCAACACGAATGATACCTGTTGGTTGGTGGCAGGGATGCACCCATTCATGTTGATAATAATTCTTGACCACCTACTATGTGCTGGGCCAGTTCTAGGCACTTAACAGACTGAGGGCCGCCCACTCCAGTGCTCGGGGCACTGATGGTAAGGAAAGAAATAAAGGTTCGCCTGCAGATGGCGGCCAGTGGTACAGAAGGAAGCCCCGGGGCACCGCCCTGAGCAGGTAGCAATCTCTGCCCCCCTCAGAGCTCTCAGGCTGGAGCAGAGGGAAGAGGGAAGAGGGTGTGTTCCAAATAACTACAGAGGCAAGTAGGAGAGAGTGCGCTCCCCATCACACAGGGAAACCGAGAGGCTTCCCGAGGCAGAGGCTCTCAGGAAGGCTGCCTGGAGGAGGCGGCGCTGCAGCCCTGAGGTTGCAGGAGGCTCCCACCAACAGGTGCCAGCGTGGAGGGCTTCCTCCCTCTCTCTCTTCCTCATCCCCCCACCTTCTCTTCTCTTCCCTTCCCTTCATATATATATATATATGTTTTACTGATCTCAGGAGAGGGAAAGAAACATCCATGATGAGAAAGAATCATGGATGGGCTGCCTCCTGCACACCCCACATGAGGGATCGACCTGCAACCCAGGCATGTGCCCTGACCCGGAATCGGACTGTAACCTCCTAGTTCATAGGTCCATGCTCACCTACTGCGCCACCATCGCTTCTGCTTTAATATTCTTTCTTTAAGCCTAAAAGAAGGCGAGGAGGAAAGAAAAGAAAAGCACTGCTGAGCGGGGTCCGCACCTCTGTGTGGGGTAGGGAGGCTCTCCCCCAGGCCAGCAGCCTTTCTCCTGTGGAGGCTGCTCCCTGAGGGGAGATGTTGGTGGGAGCCTCCTGCAACCTCAGGGCTGCAGCGCCGCCTCCTCCAGGCAGCCTTCCTGAGAGCCTCTCCCTCAGAAAGCCTCTCGGTTTCCCCGTGTGATGGGGAGCGCACTCTCTCCTACTCGCCTCTGTAGTTATTTGGAGCACACCCTCTTCCCTCCTCCCTCTTCCCTCTGCTCCGGCCTGAGAGCTCTGAGGGGGAGGAAGGGGCAGAGAGCGCTTCCTTTGTACCACTGGCCGCCATCTGCAGGCGAACCTTTATTTCTTTCCTTACCATCAGTGCCCCGAGCACTGGCGTGGGCGGCCCTCAGTCTGGATGCTCACTGTCAAGTGCCTAGAACTGGCCTAGCACATAGTAGGCGGTCAGGAATTATGACCGACATGAACGGGTGCATCCCCGCCACCCACAGAAGTCCTAACCTTGGGACGCTTGTTCAGACCAGGCCTCCCGTGTTTTCCTTTGAATAAGAAGAGAGAGAGAGTAAGAGAGAAATTATGCTGAATCTTCCTCAACATTCGAATGGCTGGCAAATTCAAAAACAAGCAGCAAACAAAACAAAACAATGGAACAAAAACCTCCCGACCCCCAGCGCTCCCTCGCAGTACAGCCGACGTGGGGCCTTTGAAATCCTGCTCCCGGGACGCGTGCTGCGGGGAGGGCGGGCGGGGGAAGTGGCAGATTTCTCGGCTTTATTTTTATAAACCAACGTGCCGGCGAACAGTGGGAGCAATCAATAAACGTTAATAGAAGCCTATTACTTTCGGGTTGCAGTAAACTGGAGAATAAAGAATAATAGCTTTCCCACCTTTTATCAGTCTGGGGAGCTCATTCCATATGCACGGGAAATACATCGCAGTAATTTTTATAACCGTGTGGTCCAGGCCTCGCTGAAGCTTTCCCAGGAAATAAGTGATGTGCAAAGACTCCAACCCGAGCGTGTGGGACAAGGACGGGGCTGCAGTGCATGAGGGCAGCCCAGCGGTTCCAGTAAGAGTTGGATGTTTACGCGTTGCCTGGTGCGGCTCCCTTGGTGGGCGTTGTGCACCAAAAGGTTGCCAGTTTGATTCCGGGTAAGGGCATATGCCCGGGTTGCAGGCCCAATTCTCAGTAGGGGTGTGCAGGAGGCAGCCGATCCATCTCTCTCTCTCTCTCTCTCTCTCTTTCTCTCTCTGTCCCCCCCCTCACTCTTTCTCTGCCCACCCCCTCTGGCTCCTCTTCCCCTCTCTTTCTCTTTCTCTGTCTCCTCTTTCTCTTTCTTTCCTCTTTTTCTGTCTCTCTAAAATCAATAAAAACATCTTCTCTTAAGAAAGAATTGGATAGAGTGTTGGCCTGTGTGCAGTCTGAGAGTTCCACATCTTATTCCAGGAAAGGGCACATGCCAGGGTTGTGGGTTCTAGCTCTCTCTCCCTTCCTCTCTGAAATCCATAAAGATACATTTGTAAAACATTATTTAAAAATGAGGAAGCACCGGAGGGTGATGTTTAAAATGCTGCCGGGCTCTCCCCAGCACTAGCCCCGCTGCCGACTCTGTAGGCCCGCTTTGCTGGTTTAATGTGGGCCGATCACTCACGTTGGCATCACTCGGATGGCAGACGATATGCTGCCGCTTTAAGAAAATAATCTTCAGCCGCCTCGGAAGGCTGAGCGAGGTGTCATGAAGCTGTTACGGTGTGCGGCTGAGACTCGGTGCACCGCCAAGCGCCCCATTAATCCTAATTTAACCCGCATCTGCTCTCAGTTTGGGAGAGAAAACAGGCCAGGAGCCGGAGACACAGCCTGTCACATGCCGTGGCTCCACGTCCATGTTGAGGGACCTCAGCGACCACCAGCCGCCCTCCTTCCCCCTGTCTCCAAGCACGTAGGACCCACCTGGGGACCCCTGTATTTTTTTAATTTTATTTTTAAAATATATTTTATTGATTTTTTTTTTTTTTTTTTTTTTACAGAGAGGAAGAGAGAGGGATAGAGAGTTAGAAACATCCATGAGAGAGAATCATCAACCAGCTGCCTCTTGCACACCCCCTACTGGGGATGTGCCCAAAACCAAGGTGCATGCCCTTGACTGGAATTGAATCTGGGACCTTTCAGTCCGCAGGCCGACACTCTATCCACTGAGCCAAACCTGTTTTGGTATGACCCCTGTATTTTTTATTTCACTTGCCTTTTCCCTCCTCCGCACGGCCCTCCCCTGGCCAGCTCTCCGCTCTGCTGGCACCATCGTGCCGCACTGCACGGCAGTGGCCCGCAGGGGAAGGTCAGGGGCCAGGGAGGATGTTGGTGGTACCCCGCTTGCTCCGGGGACTCCGGTTTCTGTTTTCTCTGGAGGAAGACACTGGCTCGCCGGGGCAGGTTTTCTAAGCTCCCGCGGTTCTGGGGATAACAGGTTTGTGTGTGCGAGGGAATCAGTCTTTAGCTCACATTAATCACACCCTTTGGCTCGAAACAGTACAACTCGGATCTAAACCAATTAGGCCTGCGCTGTTTAGACAAAGCGGTGAAGGCGGCTCCGGAGAGCAGAACCTCTGGCCACGGAGGTGTCCTCGGATAATGAGCCCGGCTCGGCGGGCGGCTCTGCGGAGAGGGGTGTTTTTCCAGCGAGATGTCTATTTGCAGCTCCGGCCTCCGCAGGGAAGGACGGGCCCCCAGGCCCACGGGGTCTGGGGGAGCACGGGCAGGCCAGGGAAAGGCGGTCGGGGAGCCCCATTCGGAGCCGCTGATTTGGAAATGCACGCCCTCTCCCCCTTGGGGAAGTCCAGCTGGCTCCTACAAAGGAAGGAATCTGAAATAGAACCCGCCAGAGGGCTCCCAGCGATGGGACCGGGCTCAGGGACCCAGTGCGCAGGGAGCTTGGCTCCGTGTGTCATCTTTCCTGTTCTTGTGCGCACGTGTGTGTGTGTGTGTGTGTGTGTGTGTGTGTGTGTGTGTGTGTGTGTATTGAGGGGAGCACTGACCTCAGGGTCCACCAGCTGAGCAGTGCCTGTGGTTTGAACACCTGAGGACTGGCAGGCGCCCCCTGAGTGCCGGATGCTGAGGACTGACGCAGGGAGCATGGTCCCTGCCTTCCAGCCACTGGGCATCCCGTGGAGGCCGGGGACCCCCAAGCAGCGACGTCAGTGCCGGCTGAGGCTGTGGGAGAGGCGAGGGCTGCGGGGCGCCTGAGGCCCAAGGTCAGGGAACTGAGTCCACCCTCGGCTCCGGCCAAAGCTCTTGAGAGCGAGCATGTCAGCTCGGAATGAATGGTCACAGATGCAGAGAGGACCTGGAAGTTGCTAGAAGGAATTCTGGGCAGGTAGAGAGAGCAGCGGGCACCCACGGGAGGAAGCACGCCAGGACGGAAAAGTGTTCTTCACTTACCGGAACCACTGGAGCAGAGAGTCCGAGATGGGCGATGGGCGGAGATGACGCAGGCGAGGCCGGGGCCCGGGGACCATGGCCGTCCCATGGGATCATGCCTGTGGCCTCCTTTTGGGTACAGGTGAGTGGCGAAGGTCAGCCCATTAGAATATCCAGGTGTTGGCAGGGCCAGCCCCCCTGAAGGCTCTAGGGGGGGGACTCCTTCCTGGCCTCTCCTAGCTTCTGGTGCCCCAGGCACTCCTTTCCTGGGCTGTGTGACTCCAGTCCGCTTCTTCACACACAGCCTGCCCTGGGTACCACACCTCGTCCTCTTCTCTGTCTAAGATTGCCCTTGGATGGGGGGCCCATCCTAATATGGGGTGTTCCCGTCTCAAGTTCCTTGCCTTCATTACACCTCAAAGATCCTTAGTCCAAACATCCCAAGGTCCCGCATGCACATGGGGCCCCAGGCCCCCCATTGGGAGGAAGGACAGGGAATTGAGGACATATTTTGAGCAACACAAACCTGTTCATGATCTTTCTTCACTATAGAGAGCTCCCCCAGGGTTGAGGGCTTGGGCCCCATGTTCCTGTAGGTAGGGGCCTAACTAGCTTCAATCCCAACCCCGGCATCTCCTAGCAGGTCACCTTTCTGAGCCTCATCTGTAAAATGGGGGAAACCTTATGGGTTTTTTTGGGGGGAAGACCAAATACAATAATATGTACAGCATCTGGAGTATAATACTTGACATACACTAGAGGCCTGGTGCACTAAATCCGTGCATGGGTAGGGTTCATAGGCCTGGCTGACGATCAGGGCCAATCAGGGCCTCCCTTCCCTGGCTGCCTGCTGGGTCCTTCCTTCAACCTGTGCCACCCCCTGTGGGTCAGAGTACGTCATACTGAGCGATTGAACTTCCGAGGGGACACTTTGCATATTAGCCTTTTATGTATATAGATTATTATCTCCAATTTCACTTACAGAGTTGTTTGTGCCCTGACCCCTTCCAGGAGTGAGTCTCCACAGCACCTCTCCCGTCTGCACATCCTACACCTCTGTGCTCACTGTCCTGCTCACAGACACCACGCTTGTGTGATGGAGACTCTTAGGACCTGAATTCTGTACCCCCGTTCACAAGCAGAAGCCCTGACCTCCAGCGGGATGATATTTGGAGATGGGGCCTCTGGGAAGTGATTAGATTAGGTAAGGTCATAGGGGTAGGTCCTGACCAGGGATTTGTCCCTCACAGAGGAGAACCAGAGAGCTTGCTGTCCCTCTCTATCTGCCATGTGAGGACACAGCAAGATGACAGCTGCCTGCAGGCCAGGAAAACAGCTCTCACCGAATCTGACCTTGCTGCCTGCTGACACCCCAATCTTGGACTTCCAGCCTCTTGAACTGTGTAAAAATCAACACGTGTGTGTGTGTGTGTGTGTGTGTGTGTGTGTGTGTGTGTGTGTCTGTGTCTGTGCACGCATGCGCGCGCCCGCACGCTCGGGTGTCACCCATCTTTCTGCCTTTCCTCCCACCCCCCGCCTATGACACTTTGTCATGGCCACCAGCACTGACAAGGCAATGCACTGCCTTTCGCATTCACTGTTTCTGTGCTTCTCAAAAGAGCTCTGAGGGACAAGCCGGGCTACTGATGAGGAAACAGGCTCAGACAAAAGGTGTGGCTTGCCGAAGTCACACAAGCAGTGCGTGACAGATCTGGGCTGAGAACCTTAAGGAATATCTTCCCTTTCTGAGTAGTCAAGTCTAGCTCAGGCCAACTGCCAGTTGGGAGGGTGAGGTGCCCTTGACCATCCAGAAGGGGTCGCTCTGCAGGGTGGCACTCCTCACTGAACCTCCCTGCCCTGCAGCCTGGGGTCCTTGCCGAAGTCAGTCGTGCTCTGGCCCCCAGAGCAGAACAGAAGCCTGGGGGAGGCTGGCATCCTCTTGCTCAAAGGAAATGAAAAACCTGTTACGTGCAAAGACATTTTTGATATTCAATTTCTTCTGTTATCATTCCTCTATTTATTGAACCATCTACATTTCTCACTAGATTATAAGTCCTAGAAGGTGGGGATATGACCACGGTATGTCTAAATTCACAGAACAAGGTTGGATCTAGTGCCGGGAGGGTGACCAGTAAAGACAGAGTGAATGAATGAATGAATGAATGAATAAATGAGTGAATGAATGAATGAATGAATGAGTGGGTGAATGGGTGGCTAGGTTGGGATGACCTCTTTCCATGAGCTGTCCAGTTGTTAATAGTTTTGATTCCTCTCTGCATAGGCGCCTTAAAAAAAAAAAAAAAAAAAAATATATATATATATATATATATATATATAATTGATTTTTTACAGAGAGGAAGGGAGAGGGATAGAGTTAGAAACATTGATCAGTGCCCACAACCCAGGTACGTGCCCTTGACCGGAATCGAACCTTGAGATCCTTCAGTCCGAAAGCTGACGCTCTGTTCACTGAGCCTAACAGATTTCGGCAAGATGGCTTTTGTAGGTCCTTTTTCAGAAGAGATAAACCTCATTTGTGGTTTACTAGGATAACTAGCCTGATGGGGATTTTCTGAGTTGCTGGAAGGCTGGAGGGATTGACGAACTTGCAGGCGTCTTTTTTTAAAAAAGGATCTGTGATATACTTCCCCGAGTTGCTTGTTGGATTCACGTGTTTATGGATCTGCTCTGAAGCCGTGATCGCTGTAAGCATCTTCCATCTGCAGGACGTGGGAATCAGAGGTCCAACCGGTGGGGACACGTCCCTGTGGCCTCGGGGCTGGGGGTCCTGGCATGGGCCTTTGCATGTATTGCATCTCTGTAACCATCCATTTCACACCGTCCCCTCGTGGTCTGTTCAAGAGCAGAATTCCATCAGCAAAGTGATTAGCTGCGGGGGGCACAAATCATCCCCCGCGAACACTGTTTTTCCTTCTGTTCCATCTCCAAATTGATGTTTCCATCTCATTGTTTTTGTATTTGTTTTTTAACTTTATCTAAAGATTTCTCTCTCCCCGCCCGACATGAGAATAATTTAACAAAAGGCAAACTCGGAGCCACTTTCTCCTGCACAGCTCCTGTGACAAAGCCAGTGTCAACAAGGGGGCAAGATCCATCTCGGGAACTCGAGGTGAAATTTGCATAAAATAGTTCTGGTGTTATTATTCACCATTCTTTCCCTGACAGATATGTCAGGGCCTTGAAACCTAAAAGAACAATTATGCTATTGTATCTCTCCGAGGATTCAAGGGGTGTGTCTTTGGTGGAAAAAGTGCTATTAGAGCTTTGAAAGCAGTTAAAAGGCAGCCCAAGGGACTCTTTAGCTAGTCACTTTATAAAGAATGCCTCGGCGCTAAGTGTCTTAAAGTACGTTTGTTCAACTGGTACTTTGCTTCAGAAGAAGAAGAGCCGACTGATAATTAGCGGCTGCACTTTTTTAACGTTCGCATGAGCTATAAATAAAAAATCTCCATGAGGTCATCCTGGATTAGGTTTAACTGGGATCCTTATGGAATGGGACCCATATCTCTATCGAGCCTCTTGCGACAAATTACCTGCAAGCTTTTCTTTTTTCCTTTCTTTCTCTTTAAATGCAGAAGTCATTGCCATTGACAATTACGAGCCAAATCAGGACCTAATCAGTCAATCCGCGCCTTGCACGCGCTGGCTTAACCTAACGCGCCTGAACATTAAAACCTGAAGCACTGATAAGGCCTGTCTCCTAGCAGGCGGATGGGGCGCGGGAGGCAGTGATCCGACTTTCATTTTCCCTGAAACCCGCTGATTATGTTATTCTCAGGTTCGGCTGGGCTTCCCCGGGAAAAGGCAATGCCAACTTTTGATGGGAATGATTTTGAAATTCAAGGAAGTTGCGGAGAGGCAAGAAAACGGCTCTGTCACATCGGGTGATAAGCCAGGGTGGAAAATGAAGGAGCCGGGAAGCTTACAGTGAAAATGCTGCCAGGATGGTGGGGTCGGGGAGATTTTGATTCAAATGTACGAGAGCTAACAGGCACTGGCGTGGACGGGTGGCCTGTGTTTTAACAAGCGGAAAGTGGTGTTTGTTTCCTATGCTACTTCACAAAGTCAAAAGAGATACTCCTTTTAAAAAAATATATTTTATTGATTTTTTTAAAGAGAGCAAGGGAGAGGGATAGAGAGCTAGAAACACCGATGAGAGAGAAACATCGACCAGCTGCCTCCTGCACACCCCCTACCGGGGATGTGCCTGCAACCAATGTACATGCCCTTGACCTTTAAGTTTGCAGACCGACGCTCTACCCACTGAGCCAAACTATTTTGGCTTTTTTTTTTTTTTTTTTTTTAATCCAGGCATTCTTCCAGATGGTATTGATTGGGCGCTGGGTGGGTTCCTTGAAATCATCTAGTTTGACTTGCTATTTTATGGTTGAGCAACAAAAGGTTCAGAACTCAGCCCAGAACGCCATGATGAAGGTAAAAGAGAACCATGGCTGCTCTCATTGCCCCCCCATGTCTGTGCCTGCTTTCCATCGTTACAGAATCCTGGCTAGCACAAAGGTATTGGACCATTGTTTCCCATAATCCTCTGCAGCTATGGGGAGCCATGTGATAAGGTTCTGGCCAATGGAATGTAAACCAAGTGGCTTGTGAAACATCTGGAGAAACACCCCTTTCTTTTCACGTCCTAGAACAGGGTGGCAGAATTGGAAATGGAGGCATACAGAGAGAAGCAACCTCAGAAATGCTGGAAACCAATTTGAGTATGTCATTCTCACAAGAGTTTCATTGAAAGGTTGATGGAACTTGGGGACTCAACAAGGGCTGAGTTACATATGTTATCGCCTGTTGGGAATGGTAAGGGCATTTCCCCAAACCTGAAAAGGATGATTGTTTGTTGGCCAAACACCTGAACAGCCACAGGCAATTCCCCAATCTGACAACGGATTCTGGACCTACCCTACCCTTTGATGTGTATATCTCCACCTTGCCTTAGGACAATTTGTGTTAATAAAAAGCAAGGGATCCTAAGATGAAGAGAACTTGGTTTCTTCACCCAGGCTCCTCTGCCCCCCTTTCAAAATTATGGTTCATCTCAGGACTCTTTTTAAAATTATACACAGCTCCTTCTCCAGGTTTCCTGAGCCCTTCTAGATGCCAGATCAAGACCCACCAGCATTAAATGGTGCCAAATGACTGGCATTACAGAAAGAGCCCAAGGGTTCTGCCTCCACAGAGTCTCAGACTGTTGACCACTGCCCCATAAGTGAGAGAGAGAAAAGCCCTCATTAGGCCACAGTAATTTGGGTCTTCTCACATTCATGCATACTTAATCTTAGACGATTGGAGTAGCTATCAGAGGTCTCACCGGACTCCAAGCAGGGTGCTGAATGGGTTGTCTAGGTCACTTTTTTGCAAGCGTGATGGCATCTTAGCTAGAACCCGGTTGTCCTGAGTACTGTGCTAGGCTCTGTATCTGCCAATGCACAGCCTCATCATTCACCTAAGACTCTCAGGTGCCCAGCAATGACCCTGACACACAGCATGCTCCATCCTGTTGTAGGAGAGGTCATTGGATGAGTGACACTATGGAGGGGGGCTGAAGAGAAGCTGGATAGCAGCTCTCCTGACCACACTGTGCCCTAGTGGACTCACTGGGGACACACACATCTCAAGTTGCAATTTTGTCCTGACCCCATATTACTGAGTATTGTTTGATGACAAAGTGATCCATTAACTTCCCATGGATTTGTCATTCTCTCTCTTTTCTTTCTGGTGCTGTTGTCTCTCAATATGCTGTAAACAGAGCATAAATCTTGGCTCCTGCCAGCCTCTGTTTGGTTGAAATTGCCTGTATTGTCTTGACATATGCTGGAGTCTTTAAATTAACAGGGGAAAGAATTGATTTTAAAAATGGCATTTGCATTAAGGCTTATAAATGGGTAATTTGGGAAGCATGAAGATCTCATGGAAAATTATGCACAAATATTACAATGAGCATAGCAGTGGGGTTTTTGACTCCATGAAATATTCAGCTTTATACATCCACTGGGGATATATCTATGCTGCCCAAAGTGTGTATATGGTATAATGTTCCTATCTAAGGCCCCGAGTAAGCAATGAGGTCACTACTGGACAACCCATGGAGTCTTGGGTTTGTGGTGGATTTTAGGCATGATTTTTTTTGACATCTTGAGTCTCCAAATTTCTTTATCATAGCTTTGGACAGAACTTCTTTCTTTCTTTTTAAAATATATTTTTATTAACTTTTTACAGAGAGGAAGGGAGAGGGATAGAGAGTTAGAAACAATGATGAGAGAGAAACATCAATCAGCTGCATCCTGTACTCCCCCTACTGGGGATGTGCCCGCAACCAAGGTACATGCCCTTTGACTGAAATCGAACCTGGGACCCTTCAGTCCGCAGGCCAACACTCTATCCACTGAGCCAAACCAGTGAGGGCAGAACTTATTTCTTTAAAAAATTATATATATATATATATATATATATATATATATATATATATATATATATATATATATATATATAATTTATTTCAGAGAGAAAGGGAGAGGGAGAGAGAGACTGAAACAGCAATGATGAGAGAGAATCAATCATGGATTGGCTGCTTCCCACATGCCCCGCCCTGGGGATGGAGCCTACAACCTGGGCATGTGCCCTGACCGGGAATTGAACCGTGACCTCCTGGTTCTTAGGTAGACACGCAACCAGCCAGCGAGCTACACCGGTCGGGCTGGACAGAACGTGGTTCTATGTGTCCTTAGTGCCTGGATCCTTTCAGGATTCCCACCACAGGGAATCACACTGCACCCACAGAGAGGAAAGCGTGGCCAGGTTCCCGGAATTACTCGATCAAAAGGCAGACCCCCTGTCGTCAAACACTTGGCACCTCCATTCTCTCGGTCCCCTTAGCTGTTGACCTCTTATCATGGCCTCTAACTTACATTTTCTTAAACCCACTGGCAGTGTGATTCATCTTCTTTGGGCTCAGGAGTGCCATTGTTCTTGGCAACCAATTGCTTCACTCAGTTATCCATCTGAGCATTGTCCACTCATCTGACCGACATATACTGTACCAGGTGAGGCGGGGGGAGGCATAGAGATGAATAAGACTCCGTTCCTTCCCTTAAAGGAGCTCACAGTTTAGTGAAGGTCCCAGACAAGGAACGAGCGAGGCTGGTCCCGGGAAGCAAGAAAGGTGTGGGGACCAAGCAGGCGTGACCAGCATCAAGGACAGGGCGGTTGGGGTGGAGTCAGGAGACAGGCTGGGAGTCTGGGGTAGGCCGCTTTAGAAAAAATGTCAACGCAGTATCACACATGACGGAAAAGCAAAAAAGGAGGTGCAAGAGGGAATACAAATACTGCTTTATAGGCAGGAATCTACAGCTGCGACTGTTTCTAATTTTCATCATCAGTCTTACTATCACCATCATCATCGTTATTATTAGTAAGTGCCAGTACAAGAAACTCAAGTTTTTGGAGAGGAGCCCCAAAGGCTATTCTGGGGGCACAGCATGTTTTGCCCTGGCCAAGAGCCTAACACGGGGGTGGCCTGGGGACTAGTTAAGCTGCAGGATCCGGTGTTTTAGGCCCACGGGTAGGCTGGCTGAATCCTGCATCTCTAGAAATGTGGGGAAGCAGGGGACGTGGCTGGAAGGTCTGTAAGGAGGATTCTCCGAAAGGTCGGGGTGGTCTAGGGAAACCTTGCCGAAGGCGGCAGCCCCTGCCTTGACCTTTCCAAGCAAGTCCGATCTCCCGGGTGTTTTTCTAGAATCTCTCTGTTTCGTCTTTAAAAACCTGACCTTGTAGAAGCGTGTGCATTCTCAAGGATGTTTACCCGCTCATTGTGTCTAGTAGTTAACTTTAGCTCAAGCCGTGGTTCCAATAAAAGCCCAAGGAGGCCGGCGAACAGGGCTATTTGCTCCTAAAACAAACACGCCCCTTAGCCCTCTCTTTCACAGAACCGTGTGGCAGAGTAATCCTTCATCTGTCGCTCAGGGTCTGCTGGTCAGCCTGGCATAGAAACAGTTCAAAGAAGCCATTAAATTAGAATAAAGTTTATTCCCTTCATTCCCTGGATTCTTCATACCCACTTCCAAACACAAGAGATTCCATTACACTTTACTGTGGTCAGTACAGCCCTGAGAATAAGAATAATGACAATAGACACATAGATAGATGGCTTTTGCTACTTGCTAAGCATCACTATAGGGCAGTGGTCGGCAAACTCATTAGTCAACAGAGCCAAATATCAACAGGACAAAGATGGAAATTTCTTTGGAGAGCCAAAGTTTTTAAACTTAAACTTCTTCTCACGCCACTTCTTCAACATAGACTCACCCAGGCCGTGGTATGTTGTGGAAGAGCCACACTCAAGGGGCCAAAGAGCCGCATGTGGCTCGCGAACTGCAGTTTGCCGACCATGGCTCTAGAGCCTTTGTTGCTCCATTCCTTTCCTCTGTAGCTCTGTGAGGTTGGTGCCATTGCCGTTCCCATTTTACAGATGAGAACACTGAGGTGGAAGGGATGAGGCCCCTTGCCCACGTTCACCCAGAGAGGGAGTCAGGATCTGAACCAGGTTTCTGAGTTCAGAGCCCAGGGGCCCCGTCACCTCACCTCCTCCATGCTGTTTCGGAGAGATGCTTTGATTCTGTGCCATTGTTCTCCCTCAGAGACCGAGAAACGAAACTCAGGAACCTGACGCAGTAACCAGCCCCGGGTCCTGTGTTTGGAGCCAGCATGACCCTCATTGTCTCCCCCAAACCCTCCTCCTTACAACGCAGAACGCACGTTCATACTGCCAGTTACCCCGGCAGCTTTGATTCTGGGGACCTGGGAGGTGGGTCCCCACATTAGGCTGACATTTTCCACCTGAGAAGTCTGGGGATTTGCCGCTGTGTGGGCGTCGTCTGCCCTCTGACTTCCCCACCCCCCTTTGATTCTCTGACTCATCTCTGTCTCTCTTTCTATTCTGGCCTCTTCCTGCGCCCAGCCTTTCTCAGCCACGTGAGAGGGAGTGCTCCCCATCAGGCTGGCCTCCCTTCTTCTTACAGGGGCCCTGTGCCCTGGACACTCCCCCGGCCCAGCCTCTGCTCTTCTTCCTGTTGGAAGCCTCCCTCCCTCCCTCCCTGGACAGCGGGGGCCTGAGCCCCAGCCACGCTGTGCAGCTAATGTCTGAGCGATGCCAGGGGCCCGGAACTCTGCTGGGAGGGGAGGCTGGGCTCCGAGGGGACCTCAGCGGGGGAAGTGCAACCGTTGGGTGGGTCAAAGGTGGCCGAGTAGGTGGGAAATGGGCAGCGGGCTGAGTCTAAGCATCCCGACCAGGAGGGAATCGTCTCCATGAGGATTTAGGAAGAGATGTAGCAGCCTGGGGATGTAGGATGGGAAAGCAAGAATTCTGAGGTTACCCACTGCACCGTTCCTGGTGGAGAAAGCCCCGCTGAGTCCAGAGACCTTGCATCTCGGACCATTTCTGCTTCTACCTGGCTATGTGGTTACTAGGCAGCCTCTATGTGGTCGCCGTGTGGTCGCCATGTACTAGCTAAGTGAATTGGGCCACGCAAACACCTTCCCTCTGTTCTTACTTGTGAAATGGATTAGGTTAGGTGACCTTTGCAGACATTCCTACATTCGATTATTTTTGTTTTATTAACCTTAGAAAGCCCTGGTTACGAGGATTTTTATGCAAAAACTTATTTATCTTGTCTTAGTTTTAAAAATTACAGAGACCTGAAGTTGAAAGTTGACAACACATTGGGAGGCAGAGAGAAGAGACACATTCTCTGTGGAGCCCCACCGAGCGGGTGTGTGTGTGTGTGTGTGTGTGTGTGTGTGTTTCAGCCTGGTTTTCTGTTAGTGACTGGCTTGTTAAGCTGCTTCGCACACATGAAACCACGCATGCGATGTCTTCGTGTACACGTTGAGACACGCCCATCTGGTCCAAGTTATTACCAACTCTTCCCTTGCACAGTTTCAAGGCGGTGGAAGTTCTTTTGTTTTTATTTATTTATTAATTGATCTGAGAGAGAGAGAGAGAGAGAGAGAGAGAGAGAGAGAGAGAGAGAGAGAGAGAAAGAGAGAGAGGTGAGATAGAAACATTGATCAATTGCCTCCCTTACATGCCTCAACCAGGGTTGGAACACACAGCCTGGCTATTGTACGCTGACTAGGAATCGAACCCTCCGCAATTGGCTGAGTGCGGCCCCTGCCGGCTGGGCCTGCAGGTGTGCAAGTGGTGGGCAGAAAACGGGCAGAGGGCCTCAGACTCTGCTGCCACGCGTTTACAGCCGCATGTAAATCACAATGCTCTCAAAATTACAAGTCCCCTTAGAGCAGTAAGTTGGTGTTGACTGTATACCCCGGAATGTGGCTGTTGGTGAGCCAGGCTCTCTGGAAATCCGCTAAGTGCCTTTTGCACCTTCCTCTCACGTATGTTTGTGTGTGTGCACGTGTATATGCATGTGCCTGCCCTATGTGTGCGTGTGTGTATTCATGTGTTTGTGTACCAGTGTGTGCACATTCACACACACTCACACACTCCAATCTGGGTCATGGGTGGAGTGCACTAGGACCTCACAGAACAGAGACAGACAGAGAAGGGAGAGCCTGGAGCAAGTGACCCTGCCTCTACCCCCTCCCTGGCCCCCCCGCAGAATCGCAGAATCGCTGTGTGCCTCTGCTTTGGATGCGGGTGTTTGTTTAAGGTTGTGTTTGGCAGGGATCGTCACTGCTTCAGAGACAACGTACAGCTCACAGATGCCTGAGAAAGCATGGATGCCTGAGGAAGGAAGAGAAGAGAAGGAGTCGGAGGGACCGGGGCCTGCCCCTGAGACCCTGGGTTGTGTCATGTCTGTTGTTCAGCCTCGGCTTCCTCATATCCAACTCCATTCTCAGGGAGGTGGGGGGGAGGCAGGATCCCTGTGGGTGCCGGCCTGTCCTGCCATCACGGGGCCTGGCCTGGCGATGCTCCCATTGGACTGTTTGCCAGAGGGCATCCAGGTGACCATGACCATCAGTGGTCTCAGCCTGCCTTTCGAAGTTGGCCCACCAGAAAAGAAAGAACCAATAACCCAGCCTCTGTGCTCACATCTCTCTCTTTCTCTCTCTCCCTCTCCTCTCTCTCTCTCTCTCTCTCTCTCTCTCTCTCTCTCTCTCTCTTTCATATCTTTCTCTCTCTCTCTCTCTCTCTCTCTCTCTCTCTCTCTCTCTCTCTCTCTCTCTCTCTCCTTTCTCCTCCCCTCCCCTCCCCTCCCCTCTCCTCTTTTCTCCTCTCCTCTCCTCTCCTCTCTCTTTCTCTCTCCTCTCTCCTCTCTCCCGGAGAAATGCTGACAAGCAGGGAGGGGAGACATAACCCTGTGAACTCGGCCTGGCCTTGGGGATGGTGCTGGGAAGGTGGGGCGGGGGTAATGAGTGAACTTGCTCTCCGTGCGGCGGAGGGAGAGGTACTGTCACGCCTCCCCTGCCTTTGCCGCAGCCAGGAAACTTCATTTTGCACCGCGGCTCATTGTTCTCTCATCTGCCTGCTCGGCAGAGACTCGCGCCGAGATTTCGCACTTACTATGTCAATAACATCTGGCAAAATTGCCACCTATTAAGAGTAAGTGTTCCTTTTTCCTCCGGTGAGAAATGTGACGGTGTATTATATTGGTTTCCCTTGAGAGGCGAAGGAGACAATTTCAAGGCAGACAAATGCATTAGAGAAATCGCCTGAACTCCAAGAAAAGGTTACGGAAAGTCAGAAACTTCTCTCTCCTTCCTCGGGCTCTGAGCTGAGGCATGTATTGGGGGGGGGGGGGTGGTGAAAGCAGCCTCCGCAGGCGGGGAGGGGCCACCATGTGCCCCTTGGGGGTCTCCCCTGGATCCTTAGCTCCCCACCAGCTACTGTGGGGATCCAAGCCCCGCACTCAGCTCTTTGTAGGCAGGGACAGGTCAGTGCACGGGGCCTGCCCTCGGCTGCAGAGACGGAAGGAGCAAGCAGCGAGTTCTCCCACCCTTCTCCCCCCTTCACTGGGGGGCCGAGGGCAGCTCCCTGACCTTTAGGAACCGCGGTCTGTTCCTCTGGGCAGCGGAGACCTTGGCGCGGCCTCCCGGTGGGCGTTGGCCTGGGATGGGTGCTGTTTGTCAGGGCCCTGGACATGGTGGGCGGGCAGGTGAGTGGTCCCCGCTGTTGCCATGACTACTGGGCTCCCTTCACAACTGCGGAGGCATTTACTTCCCTGACGTCTGAGCCATTGGGACCCCAGACACCTGTGGTCCCTGGATTCCAATCCCCATGTGAAAATGTCCCCCAGTGGCGTGCCCGGAGCAGGACCCGGTGGCATCTCCTCCCCCCACAGGCCTCCAGGCTGCAGTCCCAGCACCAGCGCCACCACAGGCAGAGCAGCCCGTCCCTACCAGCCCCAAGGGCACCGAGGGGAGGAGGCGACCCTCGCAAAGACCCCAGCGCCCGGCGAGGAGGCCCTCTCCGCAGCCACGGTGCTGTCCCTCCTGGCGGCCCTGTGGTCGGGGTCCGGCCGGTCTGTCCCGGGCCTGCGCTGGGGCAGAGGAAGGCCGGTGCAGACACAGCGGCGACACCATCGTGACCGTGACTGTGCAGTGCGGAGCGCCCAGCACGCCCCGGGCCCTGTTCTCAGGGGACCGGCCCCCGGGGCTCTCACTGCAGCCCCCAGAGAGCAGGGCCTCCGGCTGTGCCCATTCCAAGGCTGGAGAAACTGAGTCACGGCACAGCTGAGAAACTTGCCTGAGGCCTTGGGTGCTCGTTTCAGAATAAAGGCCCCGTTCCCTGGCCTGGTGTGCGAGGCTCAGGGCCGATCCCCGCTCCCCTCTCTCTGACCTCAATCCCACCGCTCCCTCAGTGCCCGACGTGAGCCGGGTGCGGGTTCTCCGTGTCTGTCTGGCTCATACGGTCACCATCCAGGCGTTGTTTTCAGTGAGGAGGATGCAGAAGGACAGGGACACGCTTATTTACCCCCCAGCTCCTCACTGTCCCATCTCCGCCCTTAGCTTCAGGGGGAGACCACATGGAACCGCGTGGCGAGACTTCTGCTGTGGCTCCTCAGCCTTCACATGACCGTGCCACCGACTGGCAGCCCCTGGGCCACGGGGACCACCGAGGTGCATTGTGGAGCCCCCAGGCGGCGTTTAAAAGTTTGAGTCAGTTGCTGACACATCTACGTTGGGAGATGTCACAGGTAAATGTAGATTTCTAGTCTCTGCAGACACCACAGAGAGGCTTGGCCGCCCTGAGCTCCCTTCAGTGCACCTTGGATGCTGTCCCACGGGGCATGTGCCCTGCAGGTCACCATAGTCCCCATACTCCCCTGCTTCCCATCTGGCCTCTGTGCTCATTGAAAAACACCAGCCAGGCCCCTGAGGGTGCTTGGGATAAAGCCGGTATGTAAGGACCCCACACAATCCTTTCTTCATACAAACTCACGTGTGGAGCACCCTTTTCATGTGCCCATGCTAGGTGCCAGGGATACAGGCACAGATGAGCCCAGCCTTCAAGGCTCCTTCCAGGTGTGGCCTCTTCCAGGAAGGCTACCTGGGTAGCCCTGACTGGATTGGAGGCCCAGGCCCGGTCCTGCCCGGAGCCCTGGGCTTACCTGTCTTTCTAGTCCTCACACAAACGAAAGGGGCCTGTGTACTTGTCCATTTCTCTTGGTAAAATGTGCCGACCTCCACCGCAGCCACCACATCTCGCTTATCTGCATTCCCGGCTCCCTAGCTCGCTGATCTCAGGAGCGCATGGGTGGACAAACAGACAGAAACGAAAGCTGAAGCAGCTGGACCCTGGGCCGCTCACCTCTGCAGCCAGGAGGCTGGGCGAGTCGTGTCTTCCTTCAGCTGCTTCCCGCTCTAAAATCCTCATTCCGAGGCTCCGTGGAAAAACATCAATATTTAGATGACTGTATTTTCTCTCCAAATGCCCACAATATTTTATGTCCGGGTAATATTTACGGTTTGTCCTCGGAGGTGACTAATTGGATTTGCCATCCAGCTCGCAGGGAAAACGTATGGAGTTCGGCCGCCCATCACTCACGCCAGGGGTGACAGCTCGCTCCCCAAACTCCCATCACCGGCGCGGAGCACAGCGGAGCGACGAGGGGATGGATGCCCCGCTGTCACCCTGGGCCTGCTCTCGCATTTACCACCTGGACAGAGCCGTTTGCATCTGCATTGGACCCGCATGGAACGTTCCAGTTTGTGTGCCGTGGTTCGACACAAAGGGGTTCCAGAAACAGGGGTCAGTCCGTCGGGGGCCTGGGGGACCCAGATCCCCCATGACAGAGCCTCTCTCTCTCATGGGGCTCAGGATGCAGAGTCCTCTGGGAACACACATGTTTGTCTACAATGTCAGACCATTTCTCAGACTGTGAGCAAGAGCGCTCTCTTCCATTCCATGTTCTTCTCAGGAGAGCCATGTCTGCACCCGGAGCCCCAGAGGGGCAGCAGCCTGCTGGCTCCTGATTGGCTGGGAGGCACCCCCACCTGCCAGGAAGCTGGCTCAAGTGGCAGGTGTTCCGTGGAGACTCAGGGGTGAGCCAGGGTCCCATCCGATGTCTCTGGCCCAGGCATGTCAGCAGTGAGCTGTGAGGGAGGCTTACCCTGTGCCACCGCTAAGGGACACGAGGTTGTCTCTCCTTGCGCTAGCTCAGGGGAGGGTCTGTTCTGTCAGTCAAGGCGCCTCCTCCACGTGTGCCCTGCAATTACATTCCTCTGGATTCTTCTTAGTCTCTCCCTCTTTGTCCGACTGTGGATTGCTCCATTTCTGCCAAGCAGAAGGGAAGCCCCAGCAGTGCCTCTTCCCCTCTCACTAAACTGGACTGGACCTCAGTTTCCCAGTCTGTGAAATGGGGGTCTAATGCAGATGCTGGCCCCCTGCAGAGCATGGTCAGGGTGGTGCTGAAGGAGTGGCTATTTCCTTCCTTCCTTCCTTCCTTCCTTCCTTCCTTCCTTCCTTCCTTCCTTCCTTTCTCTCTTTCTCTCTTTCTCTTTCTCTTTTTTGGTTAATCATCACCTGAGGGTATTTTTCCATTTATTTTTAGAGAAAGTGGAAGAGAGAGGGAAAGACAGAGAGAAACATCCATGTGAGAGAAATACATCAATTGGTTGCCTCCTGCTTGTGCCCCAATCAGGACCCAGGGCCAGGGAGGAGCCTGCAACCGAGGTACATGCCCTTGACAGGAATGGAACCCGGGACCCTTTGGTCCACAGGCTGATGTTCTACCCACTGAGCAACACCACCTAGGGCAGGAGTGGCTATTTCCGCTCTCCCAGCTCTCTCTACCCCGACCTCCTGTTGGAAGAATCTGGACCATTGGATGTGGCATTCCAATGACAGGCCATCTTGTGTTCCCATTTCCGGGCTCTGGTGCGATGTGTTTGCCTATTTGATACACATCTATGCAGCCCCAACTGTGTACCAAGCTCTTCAAAAATCCAGAATTGGTTTGGAAAGCAGGGAGTAGATACCACACCAGTTTTTTTTTTCTTTCTTTTTCTTCCTATTTTCTCTTTTTAATCCCGCACCTCATACCTGGGAGGGTGGAAGGACGGATGACAAAAACCATCCCCGCGTGGCCCGCCCGTGAGCGGGGGCACCCCACGTGCGTGCGTTAGCGCGTCAGGAGCCGCGGCTCCGTGCTGCAAACGCGCTCCCGGCTCAGTGAGGCGGCTCCTCAGTTTGAATTTGTTTGGATGAAAACAAGACCGTTCCAAATTTCGGTGCAAATCTGAAACCAGACAAGTTTCACACAGTTGCACATTTCAAAATAAAAAAACCAACAAAAATCAGTTCCGTTCCCGTTTGGTAAGTATCCTGTTTCTGAAAGGAGAAAAAAATCCCCGCCCAGCTTCCAATCGCAGAATGATTCTCGCTTCCTCCCAGCAGCCTGACGGGCCGCGGGTCTGAGAGGGGGGCCTGGCTCCCTGGTGCGCGGGCCGGACTCGGGCATCGAGAGCCACGTTGGTGACATCCAGCTCCCAGGGCCATTGGCCTGGCAGAGCGCCCCCTCCCACAGGTACAGGTGCTCTTTCTCCCCGTCACCAGGAAACCCCACCCCATTTTTTTTAATTAAGGTATTATATGTGTACATTTCTTTCCACTGCCTCCTGCCACCCCACTCCCATACATGCCCTCACCCCCCAGAGTTTTGTGTCCATTGGTTTTGCTTATATGCATGCATACAAGTCCTTCGGTTGATCTCTTATTGCCCCCACCTCTCCCTACCCTTCCTGCTGTAATTTGACAGTCTGTTTGAAGCCTTACTGCCTCTGTATCTATCTTTTTGTTCATCAGGTTATAATGTTCTTTATTATCCACAAATGAGTGAGACCATGTGGTATTTTTCTTTCATTGACTGGCTTATTTCACTCAGCATAATGCTCTCCACTGTGGAGAACAGTATGGAGTTTCCTCAAAAAACTAAAAATGGAACTCCCATTTGACCCAGTGATCCCACTCCTTAGGAATATAAACTAAGAAACCAGAAACACCAATCAGAAAGGGCATACGCACCCCTATGTTCACAGCAGCACAATTCACCATAGTAAGATTTGGAAACAGCCTAGGTGCCCGTCAGCAGATGAGTGGACCGGGAACCTTGACTGGGGGCTCAGCACCCAGCCGGGCCTCTGTGAACCCGCATTCGCACATTTCTGCGCACACACATCTCTATCTCTGTGTCATTCTCGGCTTCCCCACATTCTTCACGTTCTTCAGACTTGGAGGGATGCCAATCTTTTTCTCTTTTTTTTTTCTTGCAAAAAGGAAAAAAAAAAATCAGAAGTTTCTCGGTAATTGAAATTCATGACAAATTACAGTTTGGGTCTTCCTTTTTGCTTTTTGAGAACCGTGTGTTCTTAGAAAAGTGTCCGCTTACTGGAACGGGCGATGTGCAAAGCGGGGTGGCTGCATCGGGGTGAGTGGAAGAGGGTGGGGTAGCCACTCCTCCCCGAAGCTGGAGAGCCACTGTGCAGGCCTGAAGTCCCCGGAAGACCAGGATGCCAGGCTGAGCTGTGGCCACAACAGAGCACGGGTGGCCCTTCTGCTCTGCGCCTGTGATGCCAGCACGGTGGGCCCGGGCAGGTCCGCACACAGAGCCAGGCGAGGGCCTTCGTGGGAGTGGGTTCTGCTCAGGGCCCAGCGTGGTGGCCGCTCCTCGTCCTCCCGGAGGCGGACTTCCAGGCGCTCCTGCAGCCGGTGCTCCCTCACTCACTTCCCAGAGCGGGTGCTGAGCTTTTATTTTGTTGGAGTGTTTGCTTGAGGGTGGATGGGACCCTTGCTCACTCTCCACGCCTTTGATCCATTTTCTCAGAAGAGATGGCTCTTTCTTTTCAAGGCCACGCGGAGAAGGCAGCCTGGGGTGCTCAGGGGAAGCCGTGTCTTCCAGCCACCGGTGAACTCCTTACTGCGCGGCCGGAGTTCAAAGGCGCCTGCGGCCTGGCTGGCCGGCACGGAAACCTCCGCATGTACGTGTGTGTGTGTGTGTGTGTGTGTGTGTGTGTGTGTCCACGGGAGCACCTCACGGAAGAGTGTACTTCCCCCTTCTTGTCAGGCCCGTTTACATTTGCAGGTAAATTTATATCAATTTTGGGGGAAATTATACCTTTTCCAGTTTTTTAAATTTCTTTCCTCCGGATGTTCCCTGAGAACCCGGCAGAGATACCGGGAAGCCACCAGCAGGGAAAGGCCAGGGAGGCGAGCAAGTGAAGGGAGCACCACCCACACCGGCATCAAGAGAAATAAGGGCTTCATGCAATGCAACAGTGAACGCAGCAAATCCACGGTGGGTGCACAGAATGCCCGCATGATAAGCAGAGGGGAGCCCGGGCCTGTCCACTGCCCTCAGGAGACGGACATTCATGTGCTCCCGATACCGCAGAGCCGGCTGGGGACACGCCTTGTAGGGAGAGGGACACGGTGGATTTTTATTTTAGAGTAACAGGTGCCCAGTAGGCACAGAGGTACATTCTGGCTCTGGAGGTAACTGGTTTGAGTACTTCCGGCCAAACCTGTTCCCAGGCCTGGCCAGAGGCTGCTCATGTCTGACAGCTCCTCACAGGGGGAGCTAGGGAGCAAGGCTGCTCAGAGACCTTCATACAGGGACCGTGTGAGTGTGTGTGTGTGTGTGTGTGTGTGTGTGTGTGTGTGGTGGCTGCTGGGTTTTGGTAGCAACTTTTGAGCAGGGCAGGGGAGGTGGGTGGATGCTTGGTAAAGGTCACTGCCAAGGACGTGGTGGGATCAATTAGCATGCAGATCAGAGCCCGGGAGTTCAAAGGTATTGTTCCCATTCAATCACATTAGCCAGGGCAGCAAGGAACAAACAGCGTGACCTTAACCACCGAGCCTTCCCCATTCAGTCATTCAGTGTGTGTGTGTGTGTGTGTGTGTGTGTGTGTACGAGTGTGTGTGAGCTGTGGGGGTCTGGCTGGCTGTGTGGCAATGGGAGAAAGCTGCCCCTTTCATAGTTGTGAGACAGAATACACACTCTCCCTCCCGTGCAGGGCAGGGTGATTTAATTGGAGACTGGTTCCCATTTCCAAGGCACGCCTTCCCAGGGACCCAGACACTAAAACGCCTTGGGAGCGGAAAAAAAAAAACTCCCTCGATAATGCCAAGGTAAGTGTTTTCCCCTCGCTGGCAGACAGGTCCTTCTGCCATGTGCACGATGCTTTCAAGTGCCCCAGCGAGAGCACCCAGATTCCACGTTCTGAAACACCATCGCCAGCCCCAGCGCGGGCAGGCAGCTCTGGGCTGCGCGGTCAGAGCAGGCGGGAGACAGATGAGGAAATCTGGACTTTTTTAAAACATCACAGGAAGGAGAGTTCCCCCCTCCCCTCTCCCTTCTCCAAGGAAAAACCCAATTATTCTCCCGATTCACCGGTGTTCCACGCTGGAGTGCGGGCAAACCAACAGACGCCACGCGCCCGCGTCCTTACAAACACACGGGCGGGAGGCTGGGAGCACGGAGCATGCCGAGGGAGGAAGGTGTGCGTCCCTCTGGAATCGTCCCCGCGGCTCCCAGGAGAACAGACTGTTAGGGTTTGGGGGGAAAAGAGGGGAGACGCGGGGATTGGCCTCGGACAAAGCAGGGCTTTGAAACGGGTCCCCGGATCCTGCCCCGCCTGGCCCTCCCAGGGGCTTTCCCGCATCCATGTGGAAGTTGCCACACCTGTTTGGGTGAGCGTTCGGCAAACTCCACTCTGCGGGTGCATGGCCCCTGGAGGGAGGCGGCTGCACCGGGCAGAGGGCAGCCCCGGGGAGCTTCATTTCCATCTCAGATCAAACAGGATCGGGGACTGAGGTCTCCGGGATCCAGCCTCTGCCCCCTCCCACCTCTGGCCCTGGGAAGACACTTCACCCCAGCCCGGGAGGATGAAGATGCTCAGAAAACCAGCCCAGGGGGCCAGCGGCACGCCGGGGGTCTGAGGGCTGCGGGCGGACCCGGGCTCCCTGCGCGGGGACGTATTGAGGCACTCGGGGTTGCACACTCGCTAGCAAACACAGGACGCCTCACCCTTGAAGGGTGATTATCGCTCCCGAAACGAGGGAGGAGACGGCTTATTAAAGTCTTGTTCCCGGGGCAAGAGAAAGCTCCGGATCCTTATTGATGGAAATGAATGACCCGGGGTTTTCTCGATGAAAATATATCTCCCTTTAAACCTGTTTTGGCAGCGGGGCTATTATTATTGCTATTATTGCTGTGATTGCCGTTCCTAATTTCGGTCTGAAACAGACGGTCTCCGAAGCAGTCCCGGGAAGCGGCGGTTTCAAAGGGCCCGTGTCCCCGCGGCGCCCCTCCTCCCGTATTTTCGGAGGGAGCACTTTTATCTGTCACGCAATTAGAGGAATTTCAAACATGTGAATCTGCGGCTCCGTCCCACAAAAGCATGCATTCGCTGTTTGGGGTTTTATTTGAAAATATTAAGCCACAAAAAAAAAAAAAAAGAAAAAGGAAAAGGAAAAACATGATTCTTAAAACCAAGCGTTTGCTCAATTAGTCACCGGACACCATTTCTCCTTCATCCTACCCTTGTGCTGCTTCCTCGGAATTTGGGTCTTAGATGGGCATTTCCCTCTTTTTCTTTTTTTTTTTTCTTTTCTTTCTTTCCTCTAAACAAGGTCATGGAATTTTTTCCCCTCCTAAATGAGGACCCCGCACAAGATTAAGTAAGTCCTCCCAGCATT